>NW_022105855.1:2394358-2442949 GCF_000313985.2 Echinops telfairi
AGTGAAGCAATTACTTCTTGTCAGATCCTTCATGTGGGTCTATACACTTTTGAAAAGGTGTTTCCACCCGCTTACAAGTATCTATATGTGACTTCCTCCCTGGGGGATGGACAACAGAAAAGTGGGTGAGGGATATATCGGACAGGGCAAGATATGACAATATAATAATTTATGAGGGAGGGGGGAGCGGGGAGGGAGGGGGAAAATGAGGACCCAATGCCGGGGGCTTAAGTGGAGAGCAAATGTTTTGAGAATGACGAGGGCAATGAATGTACAAATGTGCCTTACACAATTGATGTATGTATGGGTTGTGATGAGTCGTATGAGCCAATAATAAAACAATTAAAAACAAAGAAAAAATGAAAAGGTGTTTCCACCTCTCCAACCCATCCTCAATCCCCACCCTCCTTGGTTTACACAACCTCCAAATGGCAGTGCAGGTATTCTCAAGGAACCCAAATCGTGCCCTCCTTTTGGAAACAATAAAAACTTCTGAAGGGGCAAGTTCAGAGCTGTAGGGTGGCTGGGGCAAAGTTTCCTAGAGAAATTCTCGTAGGACAGCCCTTCCCGCGCTGGAAGCATGAGGAGGAGCGTTGTGCGAGGGGAAGCACGTTTCCTTGGCTCAGCTCTTTGGTCCTTTGCTCACTGATGTCGTTGCAGTTTCCTTAAAACTTCCTCCTAACAAGCTCCTGTGGCTGCCCTTTGTCCCTTGAAGAAATCCATCAAGGTGATCCCTGTGGAGCTCCCTAAAACAGTCCCCAGTAGCTTTCTGAGCTGACTTCTCTGTCTTGAAATTAATTGACCAGGCACCTTCCCCTGACCTTTTTTGGGAAGGCACCCTAATGAAACAAAGACACGTGTATGATTGTCTTGTCTGCAGCATTCACTGAGCGCAGAGAGGTGTTTAAACATGTTTTTTGGACTAAACCTGAGCAACTATGAACTGGAACTCTAGTACCAATACTTTTTGACAAAACAGCTTCCATCAAAACTATCTGCTGGACATCTCTATCTGGGTGTTTTTAAGACACCTCCCAGACAACAGACCCTACTGTGACTTATAACGCACCGTCTCTTTTTTGTTGTTTGACTTTCCTTTTTCTTTGTAATCATTTTATTGGGGGCTTGTACAGCTCTCATCACAATCCATCCATCCATCCATTGTGTCAAGCACATTTGTACATTTGTTGCCATCAACATTTTCTTTCTACTTGAGCCCCTAGTATGGGCTCCTCATTTTCCCCCTCCCTCCCCCAACATCCCTCCCTCATAAACCCTTGATAAATTATAAATGATTATTTTTTCATGTCTTACACTGAACACCATCTCTTGCATATTTCTTTTCGTAGAGGCTGAGACTTACATTCACTCAGGTGCATGAGTTAAAGAGCTGGAAACTTATGCTGGACTTGTTTTGTCTCTTTGCAAACCTAACAGCCTATCACGTCTTGTTATTTCAATCTCCTATTCATCAAAGCATCGTCCGTCCTCCAGTCCCATTGCCATCATCCCTTTCCTGCTGCTGCTGGTAGGTGCCTTCGAGTCGATTCTGAGCCACAGCGACCCTACGCACCACAGAAGAAAACACTCCTTGGGCCGGTGTCATCCTCACAATGGTTGTTATAGTTGAGCCCATTGTTGTAGCTACTGTGTCAATCCATTTCTTAAGGGTCTCCCTTTTTTTTGCTGGCCCTTACTTTACCAAGGGTGATGTCCTTTTCCATCCCTGTGATAACTCATTGCCATCAGGGCAGAACTGCTCCTGGGGGTGTTCAAGACTGGGCCTCGTCACAGAAGTAGAAAGCTTCATCTGTCTCCCTCAGAGCAGCCGCTGGTTTTGAACTGTTGATCTTGCGGTTAGCAACTCAGCATGTGTGTAGCCACTTCCTTGCTGGTCTTCCTACCGTTTACTTTGCTTCCTTCCTTACTATTACCTATCATGCAACCCACACAATTGTTTAGCATGCAAATCAATTCTTGACCATATGCAAAATGATTGAACGTGTACATTGTCAACAAGACTGAGATCTAAATACTGTATCTTCACTTGGCTTAAAAGGCCTTTTATTATCCAATGCCATTTGATGGCCCTGCTGCAGTTCCTGACATTCTTTTTTGTTTTGTTTTGTTTTGTTTTTTTACATCTTTAGAGGCTTTTTATTTTGCCTACTACAGTAGCACAAATGTTTCTTCCACCTGGTGGGTTGCCCCCTCCTCAGTTCGGGGCATCCTTTCATTTCTTCTTTTTTTAATTATTTTTATTTTTTTAACATTTTATTAGGGGCTCATACAACTGTTATCGCAATCCATACACACATCAATTGTGTAAAGCGCATTTGTACATCCTTCTCAAAACATTTTCTCTCCACTTAAACCCCCAACATTAGGTCCTCATTTTCCCCCTCCCTCCCCACTACCCCCTCCCTCATGAGCCCTTGGTAGTTTATAAATTGGTATTTTGTCATATCCCTGACATTCTTTAAGAGCAGTCCATGCTTCAACTATATTGAGCTACTTGCGAATCCCCAACACACTAAACCCTGGAATAATTCAGTATTTTTGCACCTCCTGTCCTTTTAGCCTTTGTCAGTTTTGTTGGCTTAGCAAACATATTAAATCCCGAGTCTCAGCTATTCAGTTATTTCCCTTTGTTGAACTGTCCAGGCACACTGAAGTGCTCTGCATGTGTTTTCCTTGTTGATATTGTACAAATCTCCCATGATAGCAATTTTACCTTTTTAATTATTATTATTTCTAAGTCCAGTTGTAAGTTCCCTGGGGGGAAGGGAGGGGTTGTGATTTTCTTATCTTTGCAACCCTAGTTCCTACTGAATGCACAGTGATATTAAACAAATAAACACATAAGATATTAAAGGAAATAAAATAGTAAAATAAAAACAAAATAGTAAAGCTCACTAGTCTAATGCTCTTTGTGGTGCACTTGAAATGTTTGATATGGTGCTTTCTAGCCAAGTCTTTGTAACTCCCACTGGACGTCTGGCTCGGAGCTTGCAAATAGGAGACATGATACTCTAACGAGGTGACTGGTCAGTTTTGCCATCTCACCAGGTAGGAAATGAGCCACCACAGAAGCAGGAGTAGGGGATGCTTCTGAGCTTGAAGAAAAAAGAGCCAGGCATGAAGCTCACCATTTGGACCCTGAGATCCTTGTATCGAACCTCGTTCAGCCAGAAGTCAGACCGTGATGCCAGAGGAGTGGAGGAGGGTGGCAGCAGAGCAGCAGAATCGAAAGCCAGAAAAGGAGATAATGATGGGCTTCCCAGGCTGCCAAACAAGTCCAGCTGAGTGCCCTGCATGGCACTAAAGGAGCTTTAGGAGCCCTGGTGGCCTCGTGGTTATGAATTGGGCTGTTAACTGTTCAAAACCACCAGTTGCTCCCAGGGAGAACGACGAGGCAAGGCTTCCTCCTCCTGCAAAGAGTAACATTCTCAGAAACTCACAGGGCAGGGTCTACCCTGTCCCCTAGGGTCACTATGAGTCAGCGTTGACTCGATGGCAGTGAGAAGGGAACTTTGAAAACTTGCAGGGCAGAGGCCAAGGGGCCTCAAGGCTGAGATGCTGAGAACCTGAGAGGTGTGCTAGCTGAGAAGAGGCCCCATGGACAAGAGAACTGCAGCCTTCACATTTTGGACCTCAAATTGTAACATGTTCATTTCCCTGATAAACCTCAGAATCGTGAGTCTTGTCTGTGAGCTCTCTGTGACCACTGCATGAATGATCAAACCCAGCGGAGTGCCTGGGAGGGACGGTTGGTGTCAGAATAGGGCGAGA
Source organism: Echinops telfairi (assembly GCF_000313985.2). Classification (NCBI taxonomy): domain Eukaryota; kingdom Metazoa; phylum Chordata; class Mammalia; order Afrosoricida; family Tenrecidae; genus Echinops; species Echinops telfairi. The sequence continues at coordinate 2,398,151 of NW_022105855.1, forward strand.
GAAGGCTGCAGGGTGGGGGCTTGTCTGACCTCTGCCTTGGGCTGGGGAGGAGTTGGATTCACCTTCCCCCTTTTGTAGTTGGAGAAGGTCAGCTAGGCTTCCACACCATTCCTGTACCAGTTTTTGTGTATTTGCTTTACTGTTGGTCTTTTCCCAAATATGTGTATATATGAACACACACACACACACATACACACGCAACATAGCGATAGTTAAAATATCCATGCACTTTTACACTTTATTTAAAGCTTAACTAATTGTGAATATTTACCAACACTGTTGCAAAGTCGTCCTAATTACAATTTGGGGGTTGTATAGTATCTTACCTGTCTACTGTTGGGGTCTTAGGTTGTACTCAGTTTTCTGCTATAAGTAGGAACAAATTTAGGCTTGGTGGGACTTGAAGTTTATATAACTTTAAGGGCCATGTGAAGAGAAAGAATACAAAATTATGTTGCTTTTGCAAATAAGACCATGAACCCCTTTCCAGGGTCCCTTCTTGGGCATGAGAAAGCCCGTATTACAGTCAAGGTACCTGAAGATCTGAAGATGAATTTTCATGAACTTCATAGTTTTCTATTTCTAATTATGAATAATCCAATAACTCAGAAGTACCACACAATCCAGCAATCCCAGCACTTGCGATATCTCCTACAGGAAAAAGAGCCCCAACATAGACATGTGCACACCTAGGTTCTTTGCACAATAATAGTCAAAAGATGGAAGCAACCTAAATGCTCATCAATGTGAGGATGGATAAACAGGCTCCACACACTGCGGCTTACACACCATGGGGTACGATGCAATATGACAGAATAATGATGAATTTGTGAAATGCTTCATAACATGGATGAGCCTGGAGGACAATATGCTGAGTGAAATAAGTCAGTCACAAAAGAACAGATATTGTTCTTTTTATCAGATAATTGTTCATTATCAAGAAAAGATTTTCACACTAAAAGAAATATTGGTTGTCATGGGTAAAGGGAAAAAAAAGAGTATAACTTTCTACCTAGAGGGTAGACACATATTACCTTGGGTATAGGAAAAGGCTATATATATATGTATACACACACACACACACACACACACAGTAGATGCATGGATAGAAATCCAGAAGCGAGAGTGGGATTATACCCACAAATAAATGTAGGCTTGACAGAGGATACTTCTATATTAATATTTACCTTTGCTTCAACTATATCCATGGATATGGTGCAACATGCAGGGGAAACACTTATGAAAAGTTATTAGAAATAACCAACCAAACAAACAAAAAAGGAAATAACCAAACACCTTGAGGAAATGACTCATGGGAACTAAGGGGGGATACTAAGTTTAATTGGCATAACATTGTTCACAAAGACAACTTTCTACATCGTACTTTGGTGAGTAGCAACTGGGGTCTTTCAAGCTGGTGAATGATCATGTAAGGTGTCAGGAGGAAAGAGGAGTGAAGAAAATCAAAGATGCATGGAAACAATTAGTCCAGTGGGTTAATGGACCACGTGAACATCAGTCTCCATGACCCTGAGATCAGAAGAACTAGATGGTGCCCAGCTACCACTGTAGATTGCTCTGGAAGGGTTCATAATAAAACAGCAGTTCTCAACTTGTGGGTTGTGAGCCCTTTGGGGGTCGAATGACCCCTTCACAGGGGTTGCCCAATTCATAACAGTAGCAAAATTAAAGTGATGAAGTAGCAATGAAAATAATTTTATGATGGGGGGCACCACAACATGAGAAACTGTATTAAAGGGTCGCAGCATTAGGAAGGTTGAGAACCATTGTAATAGAGGATTCTGGATAGAGTGGGAGAAAAATATGGAACAATAGTCAAAATTATAGAAGAGGCCAGGTTTACTGGTTGGATAAAGACTGGTAGTAACCCTGTGGTAGTCACTTAATCTGGTGTTGATTTGAGGATTAAGAGTGGAGGGGTAGAGTCTAGCCTGTCAATCTGGAGCTAGCCAGTGAGATCTCTGTGTGGGCCTGGCCTTTTCCTGAGAATTCTGGGAAATCTGGTACGTGCTCCTTGAACACTTCTCTCTCTCTGCTACTCCTAGAATACATTGCAGAAGACAAGCCACATGGATGCAACCAGACCTCCGAAGCCAGAGAAGCCACAGAGAGACCCCTGCCAGCACTGAGATGCTTTCAACGCCACTGGACCCAAAGACTTTCTATCCACTGGCTTGTGGTTGTCCTGCATTTGGTTTATTGCATGTGTTTCATGAGTCCAAAGAGGACTTTATAGATTGGTATTGGACATATGGGCTAATATCGGACTTATGGACCTGATCTGGACTGGGCTGGGTTGTTTTCTCAAAGTTCAATTGCTCTTGTATATAAATCTCTCTCTTGTACACATATGTGTGTCAATGGATTTGTTTCTCTAGTCTACCCAGACTAACACAAAACCCGTATCTCAGTTTTCATCCAAACAGTAGACAGCTATATAAGGTGAACAATAACACTTAGAATAACCAGACATTGTAGAATAAAAGACATGCATTACATATTACATAAAGAATAAAAGGGCAGCAATTTTCCAAGGACAAAATTTAGCAGGGTTAAGAAAGTGGAAGAACGAGAACAGGAAACACAGGGAGGAAGTGGAATACGTGATATGACATTGTAATTCAAGGAGGGAAACTGTCATCAATGAGTGAAACAACATGTGTATGAATTGCTGAATGGAACATTGATTTTCCTCTGTAAACCTTCACCCCCTAAGCAACAAAGCATAGCAATTTCATAAATATGTGGGAGCATGTCCTATTTTTCTTGTCTATTATTCTCATGGGTTGTAAGTTACTTTGACCTCATTCACCCTGAAGGAGCTGAGAAAGAAAGGAAATGATCATTTTTGCCTTTTTTTCTTTTGGATACCTGGTGAACCTGTTAAGGAGCCCTGGTGCAGGCGTGGGCTCTGCATTGAACTGCTAATCACAAGGTGAGCTGCTCTGTAAGAGCAAGGTGAAGCTATCAACTCCTACAAAGATGTAAAGCTCAGAACTGACTTGATGGCAGTAAGCTTGTCCGAGTTTCATTGAGCGGTTTACATATTACCCCTTTAATCCATGCCAATTTTGTGTGTCGCGTCCTTTCACCACAGTTATTCAATCAGTATCATGAGCAAATAATTTGAGAAGCTGGACAATATGAAGAAAAGCATGTCCTCAAGATTGGAGGAAGACTCGTTGCAGCCTGCACGATGCAAATGATACAAGCTTGCTTGCTGACTCAAAGCACTTACTGATGACAATCAAATCTTCAGCATGCATTACATACTACAAAAAGAAAACCAAAAGTCTCACAATTGGACCAATAAGCAACATCATGATCAATGAAGAAAATATTTCAGTAGCTGAGGATTTTATTTTACTTCGATTCACAGTCACCAGCTATAGAAGTACCAGTCGAGAAGTCAAACAGCGGCTTGCATTGGGTGAATCTACAGCAGAAGATCTCTGTGTCAGAGAGCAAAGCTGTCACTTTGAGGACCAACTAGTGTTCTCAGTCACTTCACACACAGGCAAACGCTGGATAATGAATGAAAACGGCCAAAGAATTGCTGTATTTGAATTATGGCGTGGAAGAATACTGACTATACCATGGACTGCCAGAAGATTGAATGCCTTTGTGTTGGAAGAAGTAGGAAGAAAAAGGGACCAGTTCTTGGGAAAGGACATCACGCTTGATAAAAGATAAGGGCGGCCGAAAAGAGGAAGTCCCAGTGGCTGCAACAATGGGCTCAAACATACCTGTATTGAGGATGGGGCAGGACTGGTCAGTATTTCATTTTGTTATAAGGCAGGCTAGCCATGAGTCAGAACTTATTTGATGAAACCTGACGTCACTGGCTAAAAGTGAGGAGGACTTGAAGCACCTGCTGATCAAGATCAAGCAGTACAGCCTTCAATATGGATTGCAATTCAATTTAAGCAGGATCAAAATAACATAATGATGAATGAGAAAGGGTTGAAGTTGTCAAGGGTTTTGTCCTGCTTGGAAGCACAATCAATGACATGGAAACTGCAGTCAAGAGATCAAAAGATGCATTGCATTGGGGAAATCCGCTGCACAAGACTCTTCAGAGTACAGAAAAGCAAGGGTGTTACTTTGAGGACCAAGGTGCACCTGGCCCACACCATGGTGTTTTCCATTGCCCCGTATGCATGTGAAAGTTGGACAGTGAATAAAGCAGACCAAAGAAGAAATCAGTGCACATGAGTTGTGGCGCTGGAGAAGAATATTGGAAGAACCATGGACAAACCAATCTGACTTGGAAGAAGTATGGCCAAAGTTCTCCTTAGAGACAAAGATGGCAAGACTTCCTCTTACACACGTTGGAGATGTTGTCAGGAGAGACCAGGCCCCAGCAAAGGACATCATGTTTGGTAGAATAGAGGGGCAGCAAAAAAGAGGACGGCCCCCCCAGGAGATGTATTGACACCGTGGCTGCACCAATGGGCTCAGGCATAGGAAAAGGTGAGAGGATGGTGCAGCACTGGGCTGTGTTGTTTCTGCTGCTCATAAAGTTGCTAGGGTCGGAACCCACTCCATAGCCTTTAACAACAATGACGATGACGACAACGACAACCACAAGCCTGGGGGAGTATTGTGCCCATTTTACAAATGAGAAAACTATGGTGGAATATGTTTCCATCTCAAACCAGAGTTCGTCCATCTAGGTAGGGTTTGAATCCTGACCCACAACTGGTTCCAAAGCTCCTGCCATTCCCGTCTAACTCATGGTGGTGTCCCCACAGTCTCATGAGTTTACAGTAATCCCTGTCCTGGCTGTGGATGAAACACCTGTGAATGCTCTGTTTTGAGGCGGCCAAAACACAAAGCCTGCAGAAGCCCGATAAAGTTCTTGGAAAAAAGCAGTGTAAGTCACCGGCAGCCAGACTTCCTCACGGGAGCTTAAGAGAAACTGACTTGGTTGTCCCAGTCCTACCTGCTCACAGGAGTGTGCTGCTTCCACAAAAAGGGAGAGTCTGAAGTCCGAAGACCTGGGTTGCGTACAGGTTTCTTTACTATTGGAATGGTCTTAGGTGAGTTGTTGCACTCGGAGGGTCTTGCTGTCCGCCCCTGGGCATGGATGACAATCGTAAGAAACCCAGCCCTTCCCCAGGGTTCCTTTTGAACGTCCAATCTGATACGGTGTATACAAGCACTCGGTGAACTCCAGCGACGCAGAGATATTAGTAACATTTTGGAGTAACTCCATTTCCCCCTCCACCTGCCCTCAGGCAAGGGCGTGTGACAACTAGGCTGCTGCACCTGATGGCTTCATTATGGTTAACTCTTGGCTTGCCTCTGCCAAGACAGACCTGCCACGTGATTTCAGGGGGGGTGTCTGGGTCTTTACACTTGTAAGTCTAGCTGTAGCAGTGACTGAAAAGCCAGTGTCGGAGACTGAAGAATCCTTCCCTCTCTAAACTGGGACTGGTCATTGAAGCATGCCGCGTATTCATTAGGAAATGCAACTTGTAAGATCCCGTGGATTGTGCCTGCGCTCTGTCTTAGGTGCTGACGCATTGATCTTGGAATTTTATCTGTCAGTTTAGACATTTTCAGTTCTTGCTCGTCTTCTAGGGACAGTCTGTTTTCTGGAAAGTCACGGGGATGGGGACCCCTCAGTTTTTGAGTTGTCGCTGAAACATCCTTTCAACAGATCGGCGCTTAAAGTTGGTTTAACCAGCATTGCATTTTTTATTTTCCAGAGAGGGAAGGATGCTTAAACCGTTTCCAATCTCCACGATTTGAGCTCATCCCCGCGTGACGGGCTCTGCCACCGCTCGTGGAGCGTGGACGCGCGGCTCCGTCGCCGCCAGTCCCCAAGCCCTCTGCCTGAAGGGCCGGGTGCCTTCGCTCTGGAGCAGCACCTGGCTCGGCCGGCGGCCGCCGCACAAAGAGCCGAGCAGGCGGCGGCCCGGCGGAGCCGCAGAAAGTAGTCCCGTGCACGCCGGCTCCAATGTTGTTCGACGTCCCTTCACGCCCTCCGCAGGGAGGGACGAAGCAGCCGACCCGGGAAAGAATCCCATCGGAATGCGCCGCCACACCGCCTTCCCTCCTCCGAAGCGTCCGCGTGAGTCCTCGCGCGCTCTCCCGTGAATCCTGGGATCTCCAAGCAGCGTCTGTGCGCGCGGCGCCCCCGCCACTCTGTATGACTTCGCTGGAGGGAGCTCGCCCGCGCGCAGGGAGACGGTCACGGCGGTGCGTGGCGGCGGCGCCGGCCGTATCCCTGCGCCAATGCGCGTAAGGCCGAGGCTGAATGAGGAGCTGCGCGGGGAAAGCCGGGCGCCCGGGGAGGAGGCGGCGGGATGGAAGCCGGCAGTGGCGTCGCGCGAGCCCGCGGCCGAGCGGCGCGGTAGGGCGGGCGGCGGCGTGCGCGGAGCCTTGACGTGCCCCTTTCTTCTTTCTCTGGAAAGCTGGGAAGCATGAGCGTGCAGATCTGCCGCTGCGGCGGCCGCCCGGGCTCGTCGCCTCCCCTCCTTCTGGCCGCTCCTCGCCGGTGAGAGAGGAGAAGGCGAGAAAGGAAGATGGGGGCCGTCCTGAGGAGCCTCCTGGCCTGCAGTTTCTGTGTGCTGCTGAGAGGTGGGAAGAGGGGGCACGGGAAAGTTGTGGGGTTTGCGGGGCGGCGGCCTGCTTGTGTGGGGTTGGGGGGGGAGGAGGAGAGGCGGCTCGGGAGCGGCCTGGTCGTGGGGAAGGAGGACGGGGCCTGGGCGAAGGGCCGAGCGCACCGCCCGGCCGGAGAGCAGAGCCCCGCGAGCTCTCCGCGCGGGCTGCCCGCCGCGGGGACCCCCATCCCCGGCCCCGCAGAATGGCTGGGAGTGCGCTCTGCCCGCCCGCGGCAGCAGAGCCGACGGGCTTTGTCGTCTTTCGGTTTTTAAAACGCGTGAGCCCGAGGGGCTTCCAAGTTGGGTTTTCTCCCTCGAAGCCCCCACCTTCTCCGGGTCTCATGGACGAACTTTCCGGGCGCTCAGTGGTGGTTTCTCCCAGGCCTTGTTCCAACTCATCCTGGGCTCTCAGGATCCTGGGGGAGAGCGCAGTTGGAAAGGGACTCCAGGGTGAGAGGTCGAACGTGTCTGCCTTGGGAGGCTTCGGAGCGCCGGTCCATTATGAAATAGAAACGTTACCCTTTAAATCCTGGCATTCAGGGCAGGCCCCTATTTTCGGAGCCTGCAAGCGTACAGTTGGCACCACCTAGGAGAGGGATTCTTGGGGGAAAGGGCCTGCCCGGCCTGGGACCCCGGTTATCATTTGCTGATCCCCCCGGGGAAGTGCTTGGCACTTGGGTGGGTAACACTTGCCCTTGTGAATACTTTGTTCCGACAAGCAGCCTTAATTCGGCGGTCCCGTGGTGTTTTGAATTGGCCTGCGAAGTTGACACTTGCACTGCGACTTTTATTTTGTGACAGTCTACAGAGGTTGTTAAGTGGCCCCACAAGATTTTCGACCGTTTCCCAAACTTCCTAGTGTTGGGAAGTGGTGCTGAGTCTGCTGCTGTGGAACCTGTACCCCGAGGAATTTGGAGAGTACTGATAAAGGCTTGTCGCTTTGGTGGTGGTAGTGCTGTTAGTAGTGTTTGTTGTCAGCTCTTTTTAGGTCCAAGACCTCTTGGATCTAGGGAGATCTTAAACTGCCGTTGAGCAAGCTAAACTTTAGTTCGGTCCTCCCAAACCTGCCAAAGTTCACAGAACAAGACAGTAACTAATGCTTTTGTGCTGTGTGTGTATACTCACTTTGGATGATAGTGATTCATCATTTTGTGTCTGAGGACGAGTTTTTCCTTTACCTACTCTTGTAGCATTATTGCTTTTACATACATATCTGCTTATCCTTAATAATTATGACTCACTGTGGGCATATTCCCAACTATTTCCACATGTACACAAACTCCAGAGGGACAGTGGCCATTTAATTTTCATAGCAGAGAATTTGATACAGTGTATGCGAATGAGAGGCTTAGTTAGTATATATATGTATTTTATTAGCGTATACCGCCTGTTAAGAGGATTTTGCTGTAATTGTAAAAATTATTTGACACAATAGATGTATTTTTTTTAATAAATAAGAAAAGAGGTGAATAGCATTAACAAATATGAGAGTCAATTGTTTGATTAGGATCTTGCAGAAATCTAAATCTGTAATCTGGGATCTTCTGGGTGTCGATTGTATTTCTTGGAGGGAAGGGTGTGATGTAAATGGCATTTGTTTATTTTAACACCAACTTTGAGCCACTGTTGGGTTTGTTCATCACTGGAGCTTGGATAAGTTGCAGTTGAAGTAATATGATTTGGAGCATGGTGTCATGTAACAAGACCTAGAAGCAGTAATAAATTGCCTCATTTCTACTAGCAAAAAGAATTTTCCAAAAGTGGATATCTCCTTTTACATGTAGCATAATAATGGGATAAGATGACCTTTAAATTTAATTGTACTTAACTGTGAGTTCATATTTGAACTAAAACTTGAAACTGTCTTTTGATGGAAAAGATTATATTGTTCATAATTTGGATTCTTTTCATCCTGTGTTAAAATAGTGACACTTGGCTAACCTTGGACTCAACAGAACAAAGTGCAATTTATTGCTTTAAGTACTTGTTTTTTCACAGAAGAGTTGGAGTTTCAACATTGAGGAGACAAAATATTCTGGGAGTTCTTTATCCTTGTCCTTTTAAATCAGTAGTTGAAAGTCAGGACATAATGCTGCAGTCATTCTTGCTGTATCCCTGTTCCTAGCTTGCAGTGGCAAAGGTAATGGAAAAGTTTGGGGGTTTCAGTCCTAAAATCGTGAGCTTTAACCCCAGGCATCACCAAATAAGTCTGTGATTCTGGATTCAGCTTCTCTGGAACTCAGTTTCTTTGCCCTTACTGAGTAAGGGGTAATAATAAATGTCTGACTGTCTTGCAGAATTATTGGGAGTACTAAATGAAATAATGATTTTAAAGTGCTTTGGAAATTCTAGGAAGCCCTGGTGGCTTAGTGGTTTTGAATTAAGCTGCTAACTGCAAAGTCAGCAGTTCGAAAACACCAGCTGCTCAGCAGGGAAAAGATGGGGTTCAGGGTTGCTACCAGTTGGCCTGGATCGATGACAGTGAGGTTTTTTTTTTTAAATGCTATTTTTGGTTATGGTTTTTGTTTGTGCACATAGCCCCCAATTCTGGAGATTGGAGATTCAATTTGTATCAAAAATATACCAAACTAAACCTATTGCTGTCCAAGTTGATTTCTGTTTACTTGACCACTGTGCAACACAGAATTACCCCTAGGTTTTCTAAGATTGTACCATAATATTTATGGGAACCAACTGCCACACCTTTTTCTTGCAGAAAAACTGTCCCCACTTTTGATTAGCAACTGAGGGTTTAAGCATTGCTCATCTGGGGCTCCTTCTTATTTGTATGAGATTGCCTAATAGAGATAGTATGGAGATTGATCCCTCTAGTCTAACTGCTTCATTTATAAGATGAGAAGCTCAGACTCAAAACAGTCATAAATCGATCAAGATTTCACAGCTAATCAATGACAGAACCAAATACAAACCAAACTCCTTGCCGTTGAGTTGATGCTAACTCACGACAGTCCCACCTGTACCTGGGTAGTACTCTTCCGTTGGATTTGGGGTGTCATTTTAATGGCCGTAGCTGGCCAGACCTTTCTTTTGTAGTAGTGCTGAGTGAGTCTGAGCCACAACCTTTAGGTTAGTCATGTACTAAAGGTAGAAGAGGACCTGTTCCTTCTTTTAGCAAATGATAGTGAATTTTTACCTTCTATTAGTCTCTAAGAATATGAGTGAGCGCAACAGATAGGGTCCCTGCTCTGCAGAACTCACAGCCAGGGTGCTATCATTACCATTTTCTTATTTCCATCCATGTACCTGTTTACCTTGACTGGAAAAGATACCTCTGGTTTTCTAGAGGAAATATTTTTGATAATATTTAAAGTTTTTGAATACCAGTAATGTATAATCAGTGTATGTACAGAATCAACCACACAACAAAAAACAAAGTTTACTTCAAGAAGACTTTAAAAAAAATCATTTTATTGGGGGTGCATACAACTCTTATCATAATCCATACATACATCAATTGTGTCAAACACATTTGTACATTCTCTGCCCTCAACACTCAAAACATTTGCTCTTCACTTAAGCCCTTGGCATCAGCTCCTCATTTTCCCCACCTCCCTCCCTGCTTCCCCCTCCCTCATGAACCCTTGATAATTTATAAATTATTATTTTATCTTATCTTACACTGTTCGACATCTCCCTTCACCCACTTTTCTGTTGTCCTTCCCCCAGGGAGGAGATTATATGTAGATCCCTGTAATCTGTTCCCCCTTTCTACTCCACCATCCCTCCACTCAAGAAGACTTTTATAGTTAAATAAAAAGGCTTTGTTATTATTATTTTTTTTGTATCATGGTAATTGGATAAGTCGATTCTGGTTCTGAGTTTGCCATTAACTAACTAGCTGTGTGACTTTGATAAATCACTTAATTTCTGTATTCTTTATTTTCTTCATTAGGCTAATAAATCCTTTTGGAGAAGGATAATTCTTATTAACACATTAAGAAAAATACTGAGGTAAAGAGATCAGTTCTACATTTAATTCAGTAGTTCCTAAATTTGTCAGTGAACTTTTAAAAAACATTCATTCCATTGAACCACTATTTCCAGAAACCCACTTGGGGAGGACTTGAACCAGATATCCCCAGAGTATTAGGTTGAAACATGTGAATTACAGATCTGGCATACATAGTTCTGTAAGCTTTTTTTTTCATCCCTGTTTAACTACCTGGCCTTGGTTTTGCTCATTTGGCAAGGGAATAATTTGGTTATGAAACATTAAGGTTTCAACTCATTGTTAATCAGCAGGACTAACAGTAATTTCCCATGGGCCAGTTTTTCAGAAAATAGTTTTCTTTGCTTTAATTGGAGAGTTCTCCATTTGTCTTAACTGAAATACTGTTTTTCTTATAGCTCTACCTCGTTAAACTATCAGACATCACTTCTTTATAAAATATCTATTGAGGCTCTGTGAAAGAATATATAAATGGAAAATATGTGAATGCTGTAACTGAATAATTTGAACACATTGGAAAAAGTACTTTGGGTTGTAGCATTGTTTGTGCTATGGGTAAATTAACTCTGAAGATCCCAAACTCACCATATTTGTCCCCATTCCAAAAAACCTGACAATATGATAATCATGGAACAATATCTTCACTATCACACACAAGTAAAATTTTGCTGACGTAATTAAAAAATTGCTTTAGCAGTACATTGTCGGGGAACTACAAGAAATTCAAGTAGAATTCAGAAGAGGACATGCAGTGAGGGATATTATTGCTAATGTCAGGTAGATCTTGCCTGAAAGTTGGGAGTATCAGAATGATGGTTACTCATATTTTATTGATTATAACAAGTTATGGATAACTTGTAGAATGGGAATTCCAGAACACTTAACTGTGCTCATGTGAAATCTGTATAGACCAGCAGGTAGTTTGAAGTGAACAAGGGAACACTGCATGGTTTAAAAGTAGGAAAGGTGTGCATCAGGGTTGTATACTCTCACCATACTTATTCAATCTGTATGCTGAGCAAATAATCCAAGAAGCTGGACTGTATGAAGAAGAGGAACACAGCATCAAGGTTAGAGGAAGGTTCATTAACAATCTTCGATACACAAAAGTTAAAACTTTGCTCGCTTGAAGTGCATATTGATGAAGATGAAAGATGAGCCTTCAGTATGTAATATACATTAACATCAAAGAAACCCAAATCCTCACAATTGGATTAATAAGAGACATCAAGATAAATAGATAAAGATTGAAACTGATAAGAGTTCATTTTACTTGGATCTACACAAATCTGCTACACAAGACCTCTTTAAAGTGCTGAAGAACAGGGGTGTCTCAGTTTCCATCCGTCAAATAAGGGAAATAACTGTACATATTGCATAGAGGAAAGAGTCCTGGTGGTGTAGTGGGTTACATGTTGGGCTGCTAATTACAGGATTGTTGAGTTCGAACCCATCAACCACTCGATAGGAGAAAGTTGAGACTTTCTGCTTCGGCATAGATTTGCAGCCTGGAAACCCACAGGGGCAGTTTCTACCTTATCCTATAGCGTTGCTTTGAGTTGGAGTTGGCTTGAGTGCAGCGAGTTTGGCTTTTTGGTTTATTGCATTGGACAAATCTGCAGCAAAAGACCTCTGAAGTGTTAACAAAACCGTCACTGAGCTTATATATCATGTTTTACTTACCCATTCACCTGTTGAAGGAGATTTAAGTTGTTTCCGCCTCTTGACTATTGTGAATAGTGCTGCAATGCACATTGCTGTCTACATATCTGGTTTTTCTTTTTGTTTTTTTGGTATGTAGAAGTGAAATTGTGAAAGGACAGCTTTTTGAAGTTACAAAAATAAGCATAAATATTTAGGTGCCTGTTCTGTTTTTAGTTGGCAAAATTTTAGTGACATGTTGGTTCACAAACCTCTCATATTTCTGTAGCCTTAGGAATAACTCTTGTCTTAAATCCTACATTCAGTGCTATCGCAGTGCATTTAGTTTTACTTGAAACTTACGGTTTTGAAAATGGCATTGATCACTTTTGCTAGATTACTGTAATTTTGGAGTTTGACAGATAAGTGCTTTTGTATGGATAGTCAAATAAAAATAAATCTACCTAGGTAATGAGAGACTTTACTCAAAAAGATGACTGCAATAGAAAGAATGCTCAACCAGAAGATCTAAGTACCTCAAAATCAAACAGAATAAGGCTTTTTCTTGTACAGGAGGGCAGGAACTTCCTATGTTTAAGAAAGATTATTGATCTTTATACAATATTGTTGAGCGTTGTGAAGTTGCCCTTCAACTCATGGTGACTCCATGTCATGCCCAATGAAGGGAAATGCTGCCGAGTCCTGCACCAGTTTCATGGTCGGTTATGGATCCTAATGCTATGAGCTGTAGCATTTGATTTGGAAGTAGATTTTCCTTATCTGTCTTGGTTTGGAAGCTCTGGGAAACCTACTCAGCATTATAGCACCATGTAGCCTCTGATAGAGATAGGTAGTGACTGTTGGCTGGGAATTGAACTTTGGTCTTTCTGTATGGAAGGTGATAATTCTCTGCTGAACCACCCATGCCTCCAAACATAATATGGAGTCATTATGAAGTCAGTCTCATTAGATTTGGTCTGGTCATTTACACAGGTATGGCAAAAAATGGTAATTTACCATATTGGCCTTTTATGTGTGAGAATTTTTGTAAGGAATCTTAGATTGAACTTTTGAAAGCTCCCTGAGTCTAGGAGAATGTACTATTAGATTTCACCTGCAATACCTATTGATTTAGGTGAATTCCTCTCATCTTGAGATACTCAAAATAATATTGACCCTTTTGTCCTGCTAGGAATAACATTCATTACTTCACTCGTGAAACTTGAAACCTGAAAGTCAGGTACGAGGCCAGGTTTCCCAACCACTATCTCCTTAAAAGTGTCTTGCCACTGGTGGGATTGTAAACACTGTGGAAATGATATGGCGCTTTCTCAAACAACAAATAGATACTTCAAATGACTTAGCAATCACTTCTCTGGCCACATACCCTAAAGAAGTAAGAGCCAAAGCACCAACAGGTATACGAACGCTTAAATGTTTATCACAGCACTCTTCCAAATAGCAAGAAGAAGGAAACAACCTAAATGCTCATTGTAAAGAGTAATGATGAAACTGAAGCCCTCATTACTGAAACCCAAATGAAGGCTGAGCATGATAGTGGGACAAGAGGAAAGTAAAAGGAAATAGAGGAAAGAACTAGGAGGCAAAGGGCATTTATAGAGGTCTAAATACAGGCATGTATTTATGTCGATGGGGAAATAGATCTATGTGCATATATTTATAGGCATAGTATTTAGTATTAAGGTAGCAGAAGGACATTGGGCCTCTATTCAAGTATTCCCTCGATGCAAGAACACTTTGTCCTATTAAACTGGCATTCCATGATGTTCACCTTCCCGACACGATCACTGAAGACAAAAGTGTGCATAAGCAAATGTGGTGAAGAACGCTGATGGTACCCAGCTATCAAAAGATATGGCTTCTGCAGGCTTAAAGGCTTGAAGGTAAACAAGCAGCCATCTAGCTCAGAAGCAACAAAGCCCACATGGAAGAAGCACACCAGCCTGTGTGATCACGAGGTGTCCATGGGATCAGGCATCAAAGAACAAAAAAAATCATATCATTGTGAATGAGGGGGAGTGCGGAGTGGGGACCCAAAGCCCATCTGTAGACAACTGAACATCCCCTTACAGAGGGTTTGGGGGAGGAGACGAGCCAGTTAGGGTGCAGTATAGCACAGACAAACATACAATTTTCCTCTAGTTCTTTAATGCTTCCTTCCCCCGCACTATCATGATCCCAATTCTACTTTACAGACCAGAGGATGTACACTGGTACAGGTAGGAACTGGAAACACAGGGAATCCAGGAAAGATGAACTCCTTAGGACCGATAATGAGGGTAGCTGTACCAGGAGGGTAAGGGGAAGGTGGGGTTGCAAGGGGGAACCGATCACAAGGAGATATATATATATATATATATATATATATATATATATATATATATATATATAGTCCCCTCCTTGGGGATGGACAGTAGAAAACTGGGTGAAGGGGAGGCGTTGGACAGTTTAAGACATGACAAAATAATAATAATTTATAAAATAAGGGTTCATGAGGGAGAGGAGGCGGGAGGAGGGGAAATAAACTGAGACCAAGGGCTTGAGTAGAAAGCAAATGTTTTGGGAATGATGATGGCAACAAATGTACAAATGTGCTTGACACAATGGATGGATGTATGGATTGTGATAAGAGTTGTTCGAGCCCCCAATAAAATGATTTAAAAAAGGAAAAAGAAACTGAAGCCCCTTATGGCATGGATGGACTTAGGGAACATTATGTTGAGTGGAATTAGTCAATGACAAAAGACAAATATTGTATGAGACTACTGTTAGAAAGGAAAAACCAACACAAACCTTTTCATACCAAAAACCCCTAATTTTGATAATTGGATAGGGGAAGGAGAGGGACAGTGAAGCAGTAGGCTAGAGGGTAAACAGGTGCTAACTTGGTTGAAGGGAAAGTATTTTACAAGAGGCAGAAGAGGAATTGGGGAGGATGGGTGAGGTATTCGGGGTTTGACAAGTAGTTTAAGTTGTTGAATATAAATTTGATTATCTGAAATGTAAAACTCCACCTAGTGTCTGGCCATATCTAATTAAGTGAGTATCATTCTCAAATATTACATAACTAGTGTTTCCAATTATGTACTGTTAATGAGGGCAGAGTCTATTGCAAAGAAATATATTGCTATGAAAGAAGACTATACAGTATAATTTCCAATTCTGGTATGGGATTAGGCAAGAGGGAAAAAAGTCTTTTGTCTGAATTTGTTATGAATTATAGATCACTTAAGAGAAAGGAAAAGGGGTCTTCTCTCCAAAGCATAGATCATTCAAGCACCAGCAATGTTTTAAACAAAGCTCATAGTTACTTTTTTAAAAATTAGTTTATTTTTTATAGCTTCACCAACATACAATTTACATATCATACATTTCACTATTAAACATCACCACTGTCAATTCCAGTATGTTTCTTCTTCCTTGTACTTCCTTGTAGCTGTTCTTCTCCTGCCCACTTCTCCTGCCATGCCCCCTTAAAATTATTAATCCAATTATTTCTGTAGGATTACCTACCGAGGTTTCATATACAGAAAAACATACAAAATTAAAACACAAACAGCCCAACAACAGTGGCAGAATGAAACACAGAAAAACCTCATTTGCAAACAAAGTAGAAAATATTAAAAACAGGAGCAATGATAACATTGGAGCAGAAGATCACTGACCAGGTGTATCACATTTTGACCTTAATACAACCTCATTAATTGGCCCCACAGTATACTCTGTCTGATAACAAGGCCTTTCCCATCCCTGGTCCATAGTCTGGATTCACCTGAAACTTAATGGATATGGGGCATCCTGTGAAGGGGTTTGGGGTTTTCACTGTTATCCACAGCCTTCTGCAAAATGAGTGTTTTTTAAGACTCTATTACCATTCTTTCCTCCAGGCTTGATTTTTATTTATTTTTTTAAGTTTTCATACTTTTTTATTAGGAGCAAATCCAGACATTATACCATTCCATAGTTCAATCGTATCAAGCAGTGTTGTACAATTGATACCAAAATCAGTTTCAAAGCATTTTCTTCCATCTTGAACTCTTTGATATCAGTTCCCCCTTACCTATCACCCACCCACCTTTTCTAGTTTTTGTTTTAGGATATCCGTCTTAAAGATTTACACCCTTGGGTGGAATGTGTCAGCATCAACTGGATGTTAATATTCTGTTTTTGTCCTTTTTAAAAACAAATATTAATTCTTGAATTTGGTCAGTCAGGCTTGATTTTTATTACTTAGAATTTTTATGTATGTGTATGTGTGTGTAAATAATTTTCTTTTTCTTCAAATCTCCAGTCTTGGATGACATACGCTGATGTGCTTCTTCTGTGTGGACTTAGCTAATGTCTCTCACTTAGATGGCTACTTGTTTTAAAACAAGCCGTAAGACCCCTGGTAGCTGGCACCATCAACTTTCTTCACCACACCTTGCTATAGCATCCACATTTTCAGTGATCACTTCATGGGGGCAGGCATTGAGTAGGGCCATGTCATAAGAGCGCATTGCTCTTAAATTGGAATAGTGTTTGGGGTCCTAAAAGCTTGTATTCAAACAAGCAGCCATCTAAATGAAACATCAACTAGGCTCACATTAAAGAAGCACACCAGCCTGTGTGATCCAAAGATGACAGTAACAAAATCCAAATATGATGCAGGGAAAAAATATTAGAGATTAAATTGTGAACACCCAATTTGTAGAAGACTATGGAGGACAATAGGAGCCCAAAGCCCATGTGTAGAGCATCTAGTCAGAGTAAGCGTCTGGCAGATCCCCTCTGGCCACAGGTGAGGGACTTTTAACAGCTTTACTGTCAGACAGAGTATTGTAAACGTGATTATGGTGGATTGAACCATGGTGTAATGTGGTACTTGGTCAGTTGACCTCCCTCCTGAACCAACCTGAATTTGCTCTGGGCTCAAATATTTTTCGCTTGTTCCACTACAGAATTATCTTCTCTGGTTTTTTAAATATTGTTGGTGGTCTTTTCTTTCTTTTTCTTTCCATTAGTATTATTTTCTTTCTGTTTCATTTTATTTTTATTGGTTCTGTTAGGTTTCCCAGCTTGTGATGCACAGAAGGAGTGGATGCTTAGAGACAAGAACCGATGTAGTGGTTCATCGGGGATGGGGGGGTGAGGAGGGTGAAGGGAATTGAGCAAACAATGCATGCTGGAGGAGGGAGGGAGCACTAGAGTCGATTGTGATGATGTATATATAACTTTTTAAAAGCGGCTTAAATATGGAAGTGTATGATATATGAATATTATATCAAGAAAACTACTAACAAAAAAAAATGGGGTGGGGGGACCAAAGTTGACCAATGGTTACTATGGGTGAAGGAGGAAGAGTTTTTGCTTAAGAGACATTGCGTTAATGATGGTGACATAATTTGGAAAAGGATATCAATACACATCATGAAGAATATAATCAATGGCACTGAACTATACATGTAGAAGTTAATTGAGGTGAAGGGAGACGTCGGACAGGGCAAGATATGACAAAATAACAATTTATAAACTATCAAAGGCTCATGAGGGAGGGGGGAGCAGGGAGGGAGGGGAAAAATGAGGACCTAATGCCGGGGGGTTTAACTGGAGAGAAAATGTTTTGAGAATGATGAGGGCAATGAATGTACAAATGCGCTTTACACAATTGATGTGTATGGATTGTGATGAGTTGTATGAGCCCCTAATAAAACGATTAAAAAAAAAAGTTAATTGAATTGGAGAATGTTTTGTTGTTTTATGTCATAATTAAAATATAATAATGAGTACAAGGAAGAAGAAAAGGTTCTAAAATTGATTGTTGTAATGATTGTACAACTCTTCTTGATATGATTGAACTATTGAATTGTATATGAAGCACCAATAAAACGTAAAAAAACCTAATTGCTCATAGGCTAGGGTTACAATTAAGTACAAGTTGAAAATCCATTCATATATTTAAGGTTTATATATGTGTCTGGTTCACTTAAAAAGCATCATTATTTTGTGGAAGCACATTATAAATTATCCCCTGGGGCAAATGGTAGTTCTTTTGATATTACCATTAATTTAGCCACAGATTTTAAAACACTCTTAAGAAAAAGAATATATACATAAAGGACTGTTTTTGAGATCAAAATACATAGCTTGCTGATTTGTACAGATTACCATTTTAGATGACTGGACAGTATTTACACAAAGAATGAGGGTTGGAGATAAGGCAAACCTTTGAATAATGTTCATTCGTAAAGGTAGAACTACTGTATATACTAAGCATGTCATAAAAAAGGCAAAGAGAGTCTGGAAATAGCATATATATGGTAGTCTTGAATTGCCATTAATTTGGCACCCTCAAGTCGAGAATTTCGAAGGAAAAAGTCCAATGACTTCCTCATCTAAAGGCTTGGG
This sequence comes from Echinops telfairi, assembly GCF_000313985.2. Taxonomy (NCBI): domain Eukaryota; kingdom Metazoa; phylum Chordata; class Mammalia; order Afrosoricida; family Tenrecidae; genus Echinops; species Echinops telfairi. The sequence continues at coordinate 2,416,802 of NW_022105855.1, forward strand.
TAGGAGTTGTCTGCTTCTTCTCACACTGGGGCATTTCAGCCTTCGTCCTATGGGAGTGTTTTAGTTTCTTCTTTAATCTGCTATTGGTAAAGTCCAGCCTTTAAGGTAAAGTCTAGTTTGCTTAGTGGGAGTTTCCAGTTGGATCCTGCTGTGTGACTTATGAAGGAAGTTTTGCACCTTGAAAGGACAGAGTCTGAAGTCCTGATGTCTATAGTATACAGCCTGGGCCACCAAGGGCTGAATAAAAACTGGGTCATCAGTGGCCAGTTTGGGACATGATACTGAACTTAATCTCATTGGTGGTTTATATACTTAATTTTGAGTTTTACGCAGTGGCAGGCCCACTACGATTGTCCACAGACCAAAGAATAGTCCATCACCTTTTCTGAGACAGATATGCCCATCTACTCCACCACTTTCTGAATTGGGTTTCCAGTAAGGTTCACTAACCACTTTTGTCGAATGGTCTGTTAATTTGGGGTGAACATGAAATAGTGTTATCTGGCAGGTGCTGGTTGGTCTTCTCCCTCTCCTCACATCATGGGGAATTGACCCAAATGAGGTGAGGCCTACCTCTCTTCAAGGTAGTTTTGACCTTACAGTTATCAGCCCAATGTGTGACTGCTCTGCCACCAAGGCTCCTATGATGTGCAAATAAGGGTCCTAGTAATGTTTTTTTCAGTTTAGTTAGTCCTTTGTAATTGTCCTGCTCAATCATGGGTTAGCAGTTTTATAAACCCATCTACTTCTTTAGTTATGCAAAATCTTGACTCAGGTTGCAAGAACATTTCAAAGTTATTTCAGTGATAATTAGAAGTCTGTGGCCAGTGCCTGGCATAGTCCTTTTTCATGAGTCTATGAGGCAGTCCACATTTCTTGAAGTTGATGCACTTTGGCCTGAAGCTGAATTGCAAGCTCTTTTAGTGAATTGTTAGATTAATGCAAACTATCTGTAAATGAGAAGGTTAAAATGGAGGTGATTAATTTATTACAGATAACTTTGAAAGTGAAACATCTGCTCTGAGTTTGTTATAAAAGAATGCAATTGCCAGGACTTTTCACAGGTCCTTCCCCTGGCTGTGGCATCAGGACTTGGTAGCTGGTGCTGAGAGAAAACTCCTGGGTTGCATCTTTGCCCTGGGGCTGTGCCACTTGTAGCTGTCTGAATGTATGGAGAGAGCGAAAACAATAATACAATTGACAATGAAATTTAGTTGTTTTTGTTGTATGCAAAAAATCTATTAAAATGTTTTAGTCAAAATATTGCTATTAAAGCATAGTAATTAACTTTATTTTTAAAGCTGTGTGCATAATAACATCTAACTTATGAAACCTTTGCAGAGAAAAAATGTCAGATATAATGTAATGGTCCTGAGACACAATATAATATGCTATGAATATATCAAGTATATAAAAACTGCATAGTAAAGGCTCCATAGAATTTTTAATAGCTGATTAATATATATATATGAATTATCCAGACCTATCTCCTAAGGCCCCTCTGACTGGACTGGAACATCAACCTTTTGGTTAGCAGTTGAGTGTGTTGACCACTTGTATTTTCTAGCGATTCTAACAAGCCTGTATTTAGCATTAAGATACGAGGGAGTGACACAGGGAATCCAGGATAGATAAATCCCTCAGGAACAGTAATGGGAATAGTGATACCATGAGGTAGGGGAAAGATGGGGTGGGGAGAAAGGGGGAACTGATCACAATGATCAACATAACGTGGGTGAAGGGAGACAGCGGATGGTATAAGATATGAAAATAACAATTTATAATTTATCAAGGGTTCATGAGGGTGGGAAGGTGGGGTAGGGAGGGAAAAAAGAGGAACTGATACTAAGGGCTCAAGTAGAAAAAAAATGCTTGGAAAATGGTGATGGCAACAAAGGTGCTCGACATGGATATATGCATGGATTGTGATAAGAGCTATATGAACCCCCAATAAAATGATTAAAAAAATTTTTTAATTGTCTGAAGTCATCCACCAATGACAAAGACTTGTTTAAACATGTTTTATTGGGAATAAACACATGATTTATGAATTGGGAAAAAATGATGGTGGCAACATATGCACAAATGTAATTGATACAATTAATGTATGGCTTGTTATAAGAGCTGTAAAAGCCCCAATAAAATGATTGAAACTCCCCCCCCCGAAACTCCCCCCAATAATATGGGGTACCCAAAACTCGGAAAAAGTTGGGCAGAGTTTTCATAGTACACATTATCTAGCATTCGAGCAACTCACTCTGAGTTAGTGCACCCAGTGGTGTTGCCTGGGAAGTTCTCTCTGGTCACAATGAATTTTTTTGTAAAAGCAGTTTAGCTCGAACCTCATTTTCTATGATAGCTGATTTAAGAGAACACTGCAGCTGTGAAATTTTGTTTCTTGCTTGGGAAAAATTGCCAAAGAAACTGTTGAGCACAGCTTATAAGGACAGCACTATGGGAAAAACCTCAAGTGTACAAGTGGTTTTCTTGTTTCTAAAAAGGTAAAGTGTCAGTTGATGACAAACCTTGTCTGTACATCCATCAACTTCCTGAAAGGATAAAAATGTCTACTTGTACATTTGGAGTTTGTTCCACTAGGTCAGACTGTTAAAATCAAGCTTTCTATTTAGAGGTTTTGAAAAGATTGCATAATAGTGTGTGTGACTAAAAAGGCCTGATTTGTGCCACCATGACAGTGCATCTGCTCATGCAGCCAGTTTTTGGCAAGAAACAGCATGCCTCTCTTGCCCCATGCACCTTACTCACTTGATCTCGCTGCCTGTGACTTCTTTTTGTTTCCACAAATGAAGAGGGACACGAAAGGACAGTGATTTGATGCTGTAGAAGGGGTGAAGAAAAAAATGAGGGAGGTGCTATCAGCTATCCAAACAGATGAGTTTGAAAAATATTTTCAAGAATGGAATCGCATATTTTGCAAATGTATTAAGTGTAATGGAGAGTACTTTGAAGGTGCTAAGGTTGTTTTGTAAAAAAGATTTAAATATATAGCTTTGAAAAAAAATTCAGTTTTTTTGTTACCTCCTCTATATTAAGATTACCACGTAAAAATAATCAGTGTGTGTAGGTTCTAATCATCCTTTTTAAATTTTTGTTACAAAAATTTTATAGGTAAGTTGATGTGAGTCCTCATTCAGAAAACACTTCTGTGGAGTTGAGTACAACTCAACTGACCCTATATAAGACACAATAGAACTTCCTCATAAGGTTTCCAGTCTAGAAACCTTTATGGCTACAAACGGCTCTATCCTGTTTTTGTAGAGTGGTGGGTTTGAACTACCAAACTTAGTATCTGAGTGCAGTAACCATATTGCCAGCAGGGCTCATTGGCCTAGAATAGGGATTGGCAAACTGCGGTTTGTTTGCCATGTGTGCGCAGCTCTTTCAGTACCTACAAGTGGTGTTGAAGTAAAATTGAAAAAATTTAAAGGTTATTCTTCAGATAATTTCATTTGTTTGTAAAAATATATTTATGGCTCTTGAATAACTTTTAATTTGTTGTGAGAGACAGGATTGGCTTTCCCATCTCAGAAGTTTGCCAATTCCTGGCCTAAAATATGCCGGAGTCAAATGAAAAAAATCAAATTGTGACCAAGTTAATATTTTAAAAAAATTGTGCACACACAAAAAAACCCAGTCAATTTATGAACTGATAGCACACTGTTGTACTACTGGTGCCTAATGTCAATAAGAACGTTGATAAATTTCTTGGAACTTGATATAATTTCTGAGATATTTATTAATAACATTTTGCCCATACAAATTTAACCTTTTATTTTACAATACTTACTCAACTCATAGCAATTAAGTAACCCACTTCCTTGTTAGCTGAACAGATTCTAATTTTCCAAAATTTCAAAAGAGGCAAAATATGAATGTTTGATTAAATAAGATCATCAAGAAATAATACTTGGTTATATGTGTAACCAAAGTAAGAAAAAACTAATTTGAAAGTAAACCTAGGATTTTAATGAGCCTTACCACTTTAAAAAGTGAGATTTTGTTTAAACAAGAAGGCATGATACAAATGGTGTTAGTCCAGGTAGACTAGAGAAACAAATTCATTGGAACTCATATGTGTATAAGAAAGAGCTTTATATAAAGAGTAATTGCATATTAAGAAAACATCCCAGCCCAGTCCAGATTAAGCCCATAAGTCCAATATTAGTCCATATATCCAATACTAGTTTATAAATTCCTTGTTAGACTCATGCAGCCATGCAATAATGCCAAATGCAAGAAGATCACAGGCCAGTCGGTGGAAAGTCTTGTGGATCCAGTTGTGGTGGAAGCATTTCAGCGCTGCTGTGGGTCTCCATGTGGCTCCTGGAACTCCAGGGCTCTGGTTGTATCAGTGTAGCTCTATGTGGCTTGTCAGCAGGAAGACCAAGCAGAGAGAGTCTGTATCTGGCCTCCATGGAGCTATTTATCTCTGTGGTGCCTCTAAATGAGGTCATTAAGCTGTGACCTGATTGACAGGCTGGACTCCACCCCACACAAAACATACAAGACAAGATATTCTCATAAAACACAGGATCTTTGCGTTCATTTTTTCCCCCTTGACTTTTTCCTCCAACAATTTTATTGGCATTTAATTCACATGTCATATAATTCAGTAGTTCAGTCACACCAAAAAGAGTTATATACCCATCATCACCATCAATTTTAGAATGTTTTTTTCAATCTTTTACTTTGTTAGTAGTTCCCCATTTCCTTCCAACCTCCCCTGCCATACCCCCAAGGAACCATTAAATCCATTTACTGCCTCTGTAGCTTTACCTGTCTTGGATTTCATATACAGGAAAACATTAAAAGACAAACCACAATAAAGAAATTAACAAGAATAACAAATAAAATAAATAAAAATAGAAAAGAAAGCAAAAAATATTAAAAATTAGAATAGGGGAGTTGTTTGGAGGTTGGCGGCGAGGGTCTGAAGTCCCTCAGAACAAGCATGTCGCACAAACAAATTTTCTATTCAGACAAATAGGACGATGAAGATGTCGAGGAATTTGAGTACAAACACGACATATAGCCCAAGGATATAGCCAAGCTGGTCCCGAAAACCCATTTGATGTCTGAATCTGAATGGAAGAATCTTGGCATCCAGCAGTGTCAGGGATGGGTCCGTTATATGATCCATGAACCAGAACCTCACATCTTGCTCTTCCTGCGGCTGCTGCCCAAGAAGCCAAAGAAATGAAGCTAGCGAGCCACTTTTCAGCCTCAAGCTGTTCCAGCCTTGCTTTCTTGCTAACATCTTTCTAATAATGTAGCCTCCTCTGACGTTTCTCACTCTGATATGTAAAGGATGTTCCCTACACTGTTTGAATGTGCCGGTGTGTGCTTTGCCGCATGTGTAGAGCCACACCGCCCTGCCAGCTGTGCTGTGTGGGTCCAGGTCTTAGCTGCCAGTGTCCCTAGCAGCTGTGTGTGTGTGTGGGGTGTGTGTGTGTGTGTGTGTGTGCTGTGTCCAGCAGAGTACCCCTGGCAGGCGGAGAAAGCACCCGAGATTAAGATCACAGGGCTCAGTTTACAGGCATTGTGTAAACTTGCCATTGTTGGTGTTTGTGTTTCTCTTTTTTTCATTTTCCCTGTTGGGTACTGCGTGTATGGTGACTGCTGATATGTGTTTTGATGTATTGGAAATTTTCCATTTTATTCAAGAAATCCGTTCCATGTTTTTAAAAAAAGCCCTTGATTAAAGAAGACATTTTTATAATAAAAATTTTAGAATAAATTAAAATGGATCATAAGGGAGATCAAATAAAGGGGCGTTGCTTTCTAGGCAGATTTACCCAGAAGGCAAAGACAAATAAAACAAAACAAAAAATATTTCTAACATCTTGTTAGGAGTAGACCAATAATCTGAGAAAATTTGTCATTTTTGACTAGAAACCAAATTCTAGTTTTGCACAGGGAAAATATTTTACACTAAAGCACCTTTGGAAATCTTATAAGTAAACTTGTAAAAATTTAGCCAACTGTGGCCATGACAAATAAAATTCCTTTTCCATGAACTTTTTTATAACTTTTTACATCCATTCAAGTTTTTGTTCTACACTTTCCTCTTTGTCATTGTGGAACAACAGTCTCTTTACATTAGTACAAACTCTTTTCTTTAACAAAACACACCATCACAGGTTGTATACCTTATATACAAAAGTCTTCCTTTTGTTACTGTATCTCCTAATAGGGAAGGTGTTATTCACATATGTGAGATTTTTAAGATCTTTTTTTTTTGTTGAGAAAACGATGGAGTATATTTTTGTAAGCTATAGTGGGTTATGCATTGGACTGCTTACTACAAGTTTAGCAGTTCAAACTTACGAGCCACTACAAAGAAGAAAGGGTGGTTTTGCCTCTGTTAACACTGGCAGCCTTGGAAATCCAGAAGAGCAGTTCTATTCCACCCCTTTAGGGTCACTCAGTCAGAACGTGGCATAAAGAGAGGATGTTTATTAATAGAAGGCTTCAAAAAGTTCCGGCAAAAATGAAATTAAAGGACAATGGAATTTTTCTAAAACCTTTTTGAAGTCCCCTCATAGATTTACAGTGTATACAACTTGTCTATATGATTATAAGAAGTATATAAACTCAAATTATGAAAAAACAAAAACAAAAATACCTCAAATTATGTTCTATTTCAGAGATGGCCCAGATATTTAATAATCATCAATTGACATCAATCATCAATTGACAATCATCAATCATCAATTAGCCTAATTCTAAGTATTTAAGTTACCAAAAGATCTGGGAAACTATTTCAAGTTGAGTTATTACAAATTTATTTACTGTTAAAGTTTTTAGTAAATTATTTTAATTATTGTTCAAATAAATTTGTCATGCAAATTTTGTTAAACACAAATACGAGCTTTTTGTTTCATATAATTTTGAAGTTTTAGAAGATTTAATATTAGCTTATTTGCTAAATAAGTATGTATAAGTTTAGGAAAAACATACCCAAGCAGAATAAGAATGTATGCTTATTTTATAATTATGCTAATAACTTAGAAGATATAACTTTTTATCAATCCTGTTAACTAGTTTTGTTTGCTAAAGGATTTAGCTAAGTTATAGGAGTGGGAGGGTTCATAGAACATTTGGTCTAATTTCTATTATACTACTTAAAAATATTAGAAATTTGATTTTCCTAATTTTTGAACATTTTAGGATTATTTTATTTATAAAGCATACATTTATAATCAGCTCCTTAAAGAGATTTTATAATCCAATAAGTTGCTAATACCATTGGACATAGGAAAATATTATTCAAGAGGACTTTAAAAATCTCATGAATGAAAAAAAAAATCTCATGAATAAATGGAATTGAAAGTAATGGCACAGGAGCCCAGGTGGCATAGTGGGTTTTGAGTTGGACTACTAAATCAAAGTCAGCAATTTGAGCTCACCAGTTACTCCGTGGGAGCAAGATGAAACTTTCAGAGGGAGAGAGACACATTTTTATGAGCTTCTTGAAGTCCACTCATAAATATGATAGACATGGATACATATATGTAAAAAACATACTGGCACAAATAGGGTTTATAGTTCCAGTTTTAAAATTTCAGCTCATGGTTCACGTAAAAAAGCCGGCTCTTATCCTTTCCCCACCTTTACATTTTTAGTAGGGTTATGTTTCTGATTGATGGGGCAAATTGAGGTTACCTGTTCCAAGTTGGGAGCGTTGTTTCCACTAATTTCCTTTGTATTATGGAGGCTGTGGGCTAAATTTCAGGCGAGAAACTACAGAGTGATCAAGAGGCTGTTTGGATATCTCTAAAACCTCCTAACAGAGTCTAACTGGATAAAATATTCAGTTAGATTTTCGGCTTCAGATACTTGCTCTGGGCATACCTGAACCTCTTCAATGGCTCCATTGTGGGATGGGGGGTTCTGAAACTTGAGTGACTACAGGACGAAGTGTTGAAATGGTAAAGGAAAGGTCTGGCGGGGTGGGTAGAAGGATGAGGAGCTAGCAGTATTGAAAGGAGTGGCTAGAGCAAAGGCTTCAGGGGAGCCAAGGGAAGATTGAAAGATGAGGACATGGGAAGGTCTTAGGTGAGCCAGTTTGGGGACATGGTACGTTTCTAAAAGAGAAGATTAAAGTTCTAACTTGGCTTTAATAAAATTTTGTCATTTTTGAAGATGTGAAACTAGACAAGGTCATATGGTAAAGCCTCTAGTCAGTAGGAAAAGAGGAGGGAGGGTGCTTAACACGTGAAAGTTACCCAGGGGATTAGATAATTAAATCAGATAACATTTTAATGGAGTTGGGAAAGAGTATCTTTTGAATACTCCCTTGTACAATCCCTGTCTAAGGAGCTAAGGAAATTTCCTTGTACAATTACACTGGAAGAGCTGAGGAAATTACCTCTTACATGCCCATGTAGGCAGCTAAGGAAAAAAAAGAGGCCTTACAGAAAAGTTGATTATTTCCATTTGAGTCAGGGAATGATTCTCAATGTGAAAAACTGAAGAAAAACATCTTTGTTTAAAAGAATCAAACCACGCAACTCACTGGAGAAGAATTCAAATAGTTTGCAAAATGCCCTTACCTGGGAAGGAATAAACTCAAGGACCAAACTCACTGCTATCTAGTGGGTTCCAACTTATTGCGACCCTCAAGGACAGGGTAGAACTGCCCCTGTTGGGTTTCTGAGACTGTAAATCTTTAAAGCAGGGGTCCTTAAACTTTTTAAATGGGGCCAGTTCACTGTCCCTCAGACCCGTTGGAGGGTCAGCCTATAGTTTATAAAAAAACTATGAACAAATTCCTATGCACACTGCACATATCTTTTTTGAAGTGAAAAAAAGGGGGGAGGAGGGGGCAAAAACACCCTGTGGCCCCGGATAAATGTCCTCCGCGGGCCGCAGTTTGAGGATGCCTGCTTTAAAGGAATAGAAAGCCTCATCTTTCTCCCACAGAGCGGTTGGTGATTTCGTACTACTGACCTTGAAGATTAGCAGTCCAGTCAATGGGTTGTCACCCCAGGCGCTGTGTCACCAAGGCGCCCTCCTGGGCAAGATTGATGTATGTCTGTAGGTAAAGTCCAGCCTTCATTCGAGTCACATCACATATAGATATCAGAAACAGATTTGGACTTAGGTATGGAGAGACTTAATTTGAATAGACTATATGGGGGAAGTGCTCTGCCTGCAGTATCTCTCACTATATAAAAATAAAACAGAAAAAGATTATACTGTTGGTGGGGGAGGGGAGATAAGCAGAGCCAGCAGGATTTTTGTGTGAAAATAAGGTTAAAGAAGGAAAGTGAACAGATAGCATCATCTGGGCGGGTTAGCAGGAAGTGCTGGTACCCCCAGTGGTCAGCTGATGCTTGGAATGAGTCTCTGGGGGAGGGTGTTGTGCATCTGCTTACTTAAGCTTCAGGGAAGCTAACCTTTAGGGAGCTGTGGGATGCAGAGAAGCTGACTAAAGTTTGATCAAGACAAGTCAGTGGGCATATGTGTGCAGTGAGCACTTGGTTGGTAAGTGTAAAGTCTTTTTGGGTTTATGAGAAATACAATGTTTTTTACGAATTAGTTATAGAAAATTGCTTTTAAATATTAGTAAACATGTTTACTGTATTAGTGTGTATAGTGAATTGTGCTGCTAGACATTGGAGATATATTAAGATATGGCTCCTCTTCCCAAGGGTTTGAGGTCCTACGTGAAGTCATGATCACACTTAAACAATGTTAGTGCCCAATAAGTGATAAAGACTAAGGGATTAAAGTAGAGACAAGGTGATAGGTAAGATTCATGGAGTGGAAAAGATTTGAATCTGGTTTTGAAGGAATTGGTGTTTAGGGAGAATGGGCAAGGAGGTATGGAGTGGGTAGTAAGATCAATAAACTTTTGGTAATGGAGTGTGACATACTCACAATTTACGTATAAAACAAGTTTGTATGATACAGAGGCTGTAAAAAGCTTAGAATGATAGTAGAAGTAATATGGTGAAGGGCTGAGGTATTGATCCTTTATGTTTTAGCCAGCAAGGAATCAAAACACTTTGTAGTATTATCTAGATCAGCAGTTCTCAACCTGTGGGTCGTGATGCCTTTGGGCGTCGAACGACCCTTTCACAGGGGTTGCCCGATTCATAACAGTAGCAAAATGACAGTTATGAAGTAGCAACAAAAATAATTTTATGGTTGGGGGGGGCTTATCACAACATGAGGAACTGTATTAAAGGGTGGCGGCATTAGGAAGGTTGAGACCACTGATCTAGATAGTAATAAAAGTATTAGAGGTAAGAAAGGAAAGTGGGGGTGTTGAGATCACTAGTAACTGTTAGGATAGCTAAAGTGTAAGGTGAAGATCTCAAACCAAATAAGTAAATAAGTTTATTTATTTACTATTACAGCATTGCTATCAAGTCAATGCTGACTCAGCGACCCTATATAGGACAGGGTAGAACTGCCCACTTGAGTTTTCAAGACTGTGCGTGACTTTATAGAAGTAGAAAGCTCCATCCTTCTCCCAAGGAACAATTGGTAGTTTTGAACTGTAGATTGCAGAGATTGGAAGTTATCTGCATATGCTTGCTTATTGACCTTGTGAACTTGGATTATTTCTTCTATATCTTCTCTTCTGGGAACTCCTATTATTTAGGAAGTGAGAGGAAGATTTGAAGCTAAGAGATAGGCAAAGCATGGCTATATAAACAAAGAATAGTAGATAGGATAGTGTAGGGAGAATATTTTGCCTAGGAAGGGGATATATTAAACTGTGTTGAGTGATATAGAGAGGTTAAAAAAAGTAAGATAAAAAGATGGTGGATTTTTGGTTATGAAGACTTCAGGAAGCAGTTTCAGCTGAATGTTGGGTAAGAGATTAGATAGTAATAGTTAATAGAAATCTGATAGCACTGACATGCTGAGAAATAAAATTTTTTTGAAATAGAACAATTAGTTATTAAGACAAAATAATTTTGATAATAGGGACTTATGTCTTTAGACAGAAGGTAGAAGTCATTGGAAATGTAGGAAATAGGAAGCAAATCACGCTTAATTGTAGCCTTAACCTAAGAACAAGTAGTTCTTAAGATATGGCCCTACTTGGTACTTGCCTTCCTGAAAAGATCACTGAAGATACAGGTGGTGTAGCAAAGTGTGGGCAAAGAAACTAGATGGTGTCTGGTTATCAGAAAGAATAGTGTCTGGGTCTTAAAAGGCTTGTCTTAAAAAAAAAAAGCGGTTATCTAAGTGAGACATCAAATAAGTCCACATGGAAGTAGTACACCAGTCTGTGTGATCCAAGGATTGTAAATAATATCCAAATTTAAAGAAAGGATGGTATTGGAGCTTAAATCATGAACGTCCAGTTTTTTAAAAATCATTTTATTAGGGGCACATAAAACTTTGCACAATCCATACGTACATCAATTGTGTTAAGCACATTTGTATATTCATTGCCCTCATCATTCTCTAAACATTTGCTCTCCACTTAAGCCCCTGGCACCAGCTCTTCATTTTCCCCCCTCCCTCCCTGCTCCCCACTCCCTCATGAACCCTTGATAACTTATAAATTATTATGTTGTCATACCTTACACTGTCCGATGTCTCCTCTTTCTCCTCCACTCTCCCACCTTCGAGAAAACTTGATCAATTATATATTGCTATTATTATATCTTATACTGTCGTCTTTCTTCATCCACATTTCTGTTATTCGTCCCAGGGAGGGTGGGGGGTGGGGCGGGCGGCTATATATATCCACTTTGTGATGGGTTCCCCCCTTTTCCCTCTTCTCCCATCCCCCTAACCTCATGATATTGCTACTTCCACTACTGTACCTGAAGGGTTTATCTATCCTGAATTCCATGTCTTCAGAGCTCTTATCTGTACCAATGTGTGTTCTTTGGTCTAGCCAGATTTGCCAGGTAGAACTGGGTCATGATTGGGGGGTGGGGGGAAACATTCAGGAACGAGAGAATGATGTGTGTTTCGTCAGTGCTATACTACACCCTGGTTGAATCATTATAACCCTTTTGTGTGTGTGTGTGGGGGGATATCCAATTGTCTACAGATGGGCTTTACGTCTTCCCTCCAAACCTCCTTGTTTGCATTGATATAGTTGTTTTGTATGTTTTGATACCTGTTACATCATCCCGTTGACACCTTATGATCACACAGGCTCGTGTGCTTCTTCCATGTGGGCTTATTTGCTTCCTTGCTGGATGGCTGCTTGTATAACTTCAAGCCTTTAAGACCCCAGACGTTATATCTTTTGATAGCTGGGCACCATCCACAATCTTCACCACATTTGCTTATGCACCCATTTTGTCTTCAGCGATCATGTCAGGAAGGTGAGTATCAAAGAGTGCCAGGTTATTAGAACAAAGTGTTCTTGTGTTAAGGGAGGCCTTGAGTAGAGGTCCAAAGTCTGTCTGCTATCTTTATACTTAACATATAAACATATGTACATTGGTCTCTATCCCTTTCATTATAAATTACTATATTTACATAAGTATACATGCCTTTAGCTATAGCTCTCTAAATAGCTTTTGCCTCCTATTTCTTTCCTGTATTTCCTTTCACCTTCCTCCTGTCCCACTGTCATGTTCACCCTCCATTCTACTCTCAGTAATTCTTCTTGGATACATTGCACTTGATTAAGCCCCACTAGGCTTTATACATCCTCCTCCTCCTCAATTTTAGATCTCTTGTTGTTCCCTCATCCCTGAGTTTGTTGGCTCCCCATTCCCTTTCCCCGCCCCATTCTCTTCCTTGCCCCTCTGGAACTACCAGTCCCGTTGTTTTCTCCTTGGGATTGTTCATCCTGCCTATCTTACCTAGATAGACATAGGGTGAAAGAAAAGCAGAAACAAACAAAAACAAAAATCAAAACAAAAAAAACACCCCAATAGATAGTTCCAGGTCTGTCTGCTGACCAAGTCTTAATTGATGCCGGTGGTTTCTTGAGCAGGGAGAAAAAACATGAAACCAAACAGACATACACAGACACACAGAGACAGTACAGGGCTGCAGCACAAAATAGACACAGACAGAGACGGTACAAACTGCAGCAGCCTCGACAGCCTGCATTCTTTATTATTTATCTACTAACTACTGGCAGTGTTCCCAGACGAGTTTGCTATTCTCACACTTGAATTTCTCTTAGCCTTGAGAGTGAGTTCTATATCTCGGCCCATACCGATGTTTTCATTTCTACCAGGGAAACACTTGTTTGCAGCTATTTCCACAAATCATCTTACTGTTTGCAGTAAGGATGCTGTTTATGAGAACCAGCTAGGACAGATGCTTGCGTACATGACACGAGACACAGTGCTCCTTTCATGGCTCCTTCATATCTCCCTTTTTTATTTTATTAAAGATGGCTTTTCTCAAAATGCCGGCAGATGATTGTGCCTGTCTCAGGTTGAGAGACTTGGACTCAATCTTATCCGTCTCTGGCTATCCAACCTTTGCCTTACACCCCCGTTTGGGGAGGGGGCAAAGTATGCAGGTGTACTTCATGTAACTTTGTACTTAAGGACAATAATTCAACCATAACCTTAATGATTAATAGAATAACACTACCAGTGGTTAAAGATAATAAAGCTTTTGCTTGTTCCAAAGGGTTAATAGAAGACAGTGTCTTAGCAATTCCCTGAAAAATTTCATTACCAGTAAGTTTGGGTAATTGTCTCCTGAAAGTTTCACCAATTCGATATTCTTATAACTGAATTTCTAAAGATACATTTTTATGTCCAATTAATTTCTAATCTTTTTCCAATCCTTACTAACATTATACGGAACAGGAGTAATACCAAAATAAGAGGTGTTCAAATCATATGGAAGCATAACTCGAGTAGCTAACACAGATATCTGATCTCCCGTCCACAACTCTGTTTGTTGTAAGTTGACGATGTCTTAATCTTATGCCACCCTTGAACAAAGTCTGCTGTTTGTATTTCTTACTGCAAAGCAACTCCCGCCACAGCTGCAGTGATGCTACAGCTACAAGTCCAATCACTGTGGCTATTATCAGTCCAATCATTCTCTTTGTTGTTCGATGGGTCAATTCAGTCAAGGCATTGTAGATCTGTATTACTCCCGCAGATTCGCTCCAGGGTTGAGTTAAATTGACAGGTAACCAAATCTCAGGACTTGCTTTAACAAGATACAGACTGTCTCGGGTTTGGTTAAAAGTTTTCCACCAGGTAAAATTTATACAATGTTTTAAAGTACAATTTGAAGAACAAGTCAAAACCCCTGTACTAGAATTCCAAGTAGTATTTCCTGATAAGATAACATAAGGAATTTTCACACAAGCTTGACTATAGCGAGTAGCATTAACATGAAGATTTACACTAATAGGCGCAACAGTATTAGAAATGTTGATAGACATAAATTGCTAATCCAGGTTTTCATTGGCTACCCAGATGGTAATAATTTCCATAAATGACTTTGAGAGTTTGTATCTCCCAACAAATGCGGCATACGAGGGGGTTAATCCTCCGTCATGCCAAATAAAGTTTCATTGCCAGTTCCTTTCAAAGAACCGTTATGTATGTGCCATCTTAAAGGTATTTTAGAAAATTTATTAATGAAGTCTCCATGAGGGCTCCAATCCACTATCTTAATTAAAGTCTGTATGATTTAACAATATCTTAGGCCGTTCTCCTTGACAACGAGTCCATACCAATTATTGCGTTTCCAGTTCTACATTAGGGAGTGGACAGATAGATAACAGGGTAGGAGCGGCCTTGGAGATATTACCGACTTTCCCCCTAAAGCCTCTTGTAGAAATAAGAACCGTAGTTGCTGCAAAAGAAGAATGATTATACCCCACTCCCCAAACCTCATGCGAATAAGATAAACAATGAGAACCATATCCTAGGCAAATAGGGAACCCCTTCACCCCCAAGCTGTAATTATTAATATCCCTGCCTTCTTCTTCAGCAAAAGGGAAAGGGAAAATTTTGAAACTCTTGCAGAAACTTCTGAGTGCGGGACTTCTTAGCCATCTCTCCGTTTCAGAAGTGCTCCTTTCACGGCTCCTTCACTAATGAGGTGCCAAGCCCTGTCCCCCAAGTCAGAAGTCTATTTTCAGGATTCCTCAGGAACTTGATTACTTCCCTTGCTGCCCAGACAGAGAACATTTTAACATTGTTTATGACAGATATAGTTAGGTCAAAGTGTAACACCTTATCATTTGATTTCCCTTTTGACCCATTTTAAAGTTGTTTCCATTTTAATATTTTCTGCTTTTCAATTGAGTTTTTATTGTATTGTTTTTGTTGTTCCTGTGTTTTTTATGATTTTCTGTATATGAAATCCAGGATAGGTAAATCTATAGAGAGAGTAATTGGATTTATAAATACCTAGGGATTTGGGAGGGGAAGTTAGAGGGAAACGGGGAGCAAACAACAATGACTATGAGGTGAAAATGTTTGGAAATTGATTGAGGTGATAATTGTACAACTCTTCTTAATATGATTGAATGATTAAATTGTATGAGATGTCAACTAGATGCCAATAAAACTATTAAAAAAGAGACATAGGGAGCAAGTGATAGGACACAAGTTCCAGAGGGGATCAGGGGCACGGAACCAAAGCTGTTTTTTTTAAAGAAGGTGATCTGTAAACAAGTTTTAATAGCAAAAGAAGTAAAACAAGGTTAAGTGTAGCAGGGGGGTAGAGGAGAGCTATTTCTCCTCCTCCCTTACAAAAGCTGTTTTAACTATAATAAGTTTTTCATTTTTTAATTTGAAACTGCTTTTAGTTGTGGAAATTGGTGTTTACGTGGCCCATTAGTCCATTGGACTAATTGTTTTCATGTGTCTTGTTTTTGGTCACGCTTCTTTTTTCTGGATGGGCAGAGACCAATGTTTGTACTTGAGATGACTGCTCACAAACTTGTAGGACCCTAGTCTGTATTCAGATACGTAGGATGTAGAGCACTGTCTTTTTGATCGATGTTATGAAAGCTGTACATCTTACCGGAGCAAATGGCTTCATCTTTCTGACGAGGAATGGCTGGTGGGTTTGAACCACTAACCTATAGTGACCTTTTTCTTGATGCTTGCTTCTATTTGGCTTATAGTATGAGAGTAGCAGAAGCCCTGGTGGCATTGTGGTTAACTCATTGGACTTTTAACCAGAAGGTTAGCAGTCTGAAACCACCATGGTCCATGGGAGAAAGATGAGGCTTTCTACTTCCGGAGAGTCACAGTCTTGGGAACCACAAGGGCCATGAGTTAGAAGTGACTTGACGGCAGTGGGTTTGGTTTGAGTTTATGAAAGTCAGTCTAAGATGGGACTGGTTAAATCAATGTGTGAAGGGTTGATCTTGATTTTTGAATCATAACTCGGGTCTTATTTTTGCTACCTCATTTGTGTTCTTTATCCTAGCCTCAAGAGTTGTTCTGTCTAATGTACAAGTTATTAGCTACAGCTGTCTATTGAAGTCATTTATTATTAAATTAAAAATTTTAGTATATTCGTCATAGTAGCCACATTTCAAATGTTCTGTAGCCACAGGTGGCTGGTAGCTATTGTGCTCTGTACAGTGGAGAGAACATTTCCATCATCACTGCAAGCTCTAGCAGATGATTAATGGTGCTCTAGACCAGGGCCGACACACAGTGGCTCTGCAGCCACACTCAGTGCATACATGTGGCTCTGAAGTAAAATTGAAAAGAATGAAAGGATATTATTCAGATAATGGTGATTTCATTTGTCTGTAAAAAATATATGGCTCTCAAATAATTTGCAATGGTTGTGAGGGACAGGGTTGGTTCTTCCATCTCAAAAGTTTGCCAGTGGCCCCTGCTCTAGATCTTTCATTACTTGATACCCTGAAGGCAAATGTGAGAAGTTTATGTGTATATTTGAAACCATGGAATTTATACTACTTAAAGGCCTAAAAGCTTTAACTAAAATTAAATATTACATTGATTCCTTAATTATTGACTCATTTGACATCTGCATTTATCCTTGTAGCAAATTACTATTTGATGGTTTTGCTTATTAATGACATCTATCTGGCAGTAACAAATGCTGAGGTCAGAGTAATACTGGCTGTGATGGTTACAGATATTTATCAACTTAACTGGGTCATTATTCCCAGTGCTTTGGCAGTTATATAATGATGTGGTTAGTTCCATTTTGTTTTCAGATATAGTCATCTTCCATTTTTGTATAATGCTGATTTCTGCATAATAACCTGGTCTTGGGAACCTAACTGTCAATGTATTAGGAGTGGGTGTATTT
This sequence comes from Echinops telfairi, assembly GCF_000313985.2. NCBI lineage: Eukaryota > Metazoa > Chordata > Mammalia > Afrosoricida > Tenrecidae > Echinops > Echinops telfairi. The sequence goes on from NW_022105855.1 coordinate 2,434,043, forward strand.
TTTTAAAAGAAGCTTTATATTTTGAGTTATTATTATATCTTATCTAAAGGCCATTCTAATAACATCCAACAGAATAGATGTATTAAGAACTGTTTTTCTGCCACACTGTCTAACTGTCTTATTAAGATACAATTAGTATACAAAATGAATTATGCTTAGATAAAGGGTTTTGGCATGTACACACCTCTGAACCCATGTACCGTCATAATCAAGATAATAGCCATCACCTACAAATGTTTCTTTATGCCCCTTCATGTCCTTCCCTCTTGTTCTTTATTTCCTCTTCCTACCTTCAGGCAACTACTGATCTACTTTTTGTTAAAATATAGAGTAGTTTGCATTTTCTAAACTTGCATATAAATGGAATAATGTAGTATACATTCTCTTATGAAGGTCTGGCTTTTTTCAGCTTTTAATTATTTTGAGATTAATTCATGTTATGTGTATACTAGTTCATTTCCATTTGTTGTTGAGTAGCACACTTCATTCATGTATACATGAATGCATTTGTTTGATTTCAGTTTGGGTTACTACAAATAAGTCTGGTGTGAACATTGTGTACACATTTTTGTATTGGCACATGCTTTTAGTTCTTGAATATATATCCTAGGTGTGGAATGACTGGAACATTTGGCAGACATAAAATCTTTTAAGAAATAGCCAATCTTCTTTCCAAAATGGAGGCCCCATTTTGCATCATCCTACCAGTTTTACAGTGACTCCATATCGTTACCAACATTTAACAAGATTCTGTATGGCTAATCTTTTATCTGACAGACGATTTTAACAAGACAAGACTGCCCTGGTAGAGTTAATTCTTCCTTGCTACTTTGATTTCAAAATGCTTTAAAAATACTCTTTTTTGTGTGAGAAGATTTGAATCAGTTGTTTGTAGATTTATTTATTCTTTAAATTTTTTTATTGTGTTTTCTGACTAATGCTGATTGAAACCTGATGTATAAAAAAACCCAATACAGTTTGTTCCATTTTACTTACATATTTTTCTCTTTTTTTCATTTTTAGCGGCCCCTTTGTTGCTTTATGCAAACAGACGGGACTTGCGGTTGGTTGATGCTACAAATGGCAGAGATAACGCTACGATTGTAGTCGGAGGCTTGGAGGATGCAGCTGCGGTGGACTTTGTGTTTGGTCATGGCTGGTTGTACTGGAGTGATGTAAGCGAAGAAGCCATTAAACGAACAGAGTTTAACAAAACTGAGAGTGTGCAAAATGTTGTTGTCTCCGGATTATTATCCCCTGATGGGATAGCATGTGATTGGCTTGGAGAAAAATTGTACTGGACAGATTCTGAAAGTAATCGGATTGAAGTTTCTAATTTAGATGGCTCTTTGCGAAAAGTTTTATATTGGCAAGAGTTGGATCAACCCAGAGCTATTGCCTTAGATCCTTCAAGTGGGTAAGTTTTGTGTAATGTACAAAGGTCATTGCATTTCTTTTCCTAGCTTCTCGCCACTGCAGTTATCCTTTTCTCTACAAGACAAGAAAGATGAAAAAGAGGAATTTTAGACTCTTACGACTTTTTTTGCCAAGTAGACTTAAACAAGGGAAGTTATATTATGTTCTTAGAGTAAGGTAAATAGTTTGGTATTTCTAATAGCATTTGTGGAATAAATCACACCTATCATTCTTTGTTTATTCCTTCATTTATTTTTTATTATCATTAAGGGATAATTACAAGGCAGAGGAAGAAATGACGGTTTACAAGAATAGTATTTGAAAGCTATAAAAAATAAATCTGTTCTTAAAACTCATTTATACATAATATTTTTGTTGTCACATGTAGTTTTTTAAGAGACTTATTTTTTAGAGTAGTTTAGAAAAGTTACAGAAAATTATGAAGAAAGTACAGAATTCCTGCTTACCCCTTCCCACATTGTTGCTTCTTTTAGCATTTCACATTTCTATGGTACGTTTGTTACAATTGAACCAGTATTGATAAGAGTAATATTAACTAAAGTTCAAAATTCACATTAGGGTTTATTGTTTGTGTTGTACATTCCTACTGGTTTTGACAAATATGTAAAATATGCATTCACCATTACAATATCAAACAGAATAGATTCCCTGTCCTAAAAATGTGCTGTGTTTTATATTGAGCACTGACATGTTAATTACTGTCAGTGTGGATTGTTACCAAAAAATTAAGTTGTTATTTCTTATTAAGCATATGTTTTGCAGTATCAGTGTACTTTCTAATGGGAAGGGAAAGTTACTAGTATGGGTAAATCTCATTATAATATGTGAATTTTGTGTTCCTACATGTATTCTTACATGACTTCTCTATTGCTGTGTCTCAGTCCTGCTATATACCATTCTAGCTATTTTGGTATTGAATAAATTATGCCAGAGATCACCATGGCTAAGTATAGGTAACTATCTAAATATCAGTCTGAAGTGAGCTATTAGTAGTTGGTTAAAATCTAGAGATAACTAACCTATAACCTTTAAAGTACTTTATTTGCATTTATAACTCAGTTTATAGAAGAGAATAGTTTAATATTATAAAGTATTAGTTGACCAAAATGAAAAAAAAATTATGCTTGTTTATTTTGATAATCAAGCCTGATGTGGGGACAAAGGTTGGAGAACATACCCATTTTAGGAACATGAAAAATATTACCGACTATAAAGGAATACATGGACAGTAGAGTTGTGATATTTGAGGGGGAGACTTCCTGAAAAACAGAAATACATTTGTTCTACATGAGGCTTAAAAGGTATGTGGTATGGTAAGGGGTTCTCTTAATAATGTATCACAGAATAGTTTACTGGTGGCAGCAAAATGATTGAGTGTGCTGAGGCGGGAGACTCAGGTATCTGATGTATAATAAACCTCTTTGATGAAGAGTTTGATTTTTGAGCACTTATAAAATATTCTTGAAAAATAGAGTTCATAATCTTGCCAACAGATTTAAGTATTGGAGGGTTCATGTTGAAACAGTTTTGAGGCTACTGCTTTGCGGCATTTTTGGCGCTTTCGCTTGTCATTAGGGAATACTCTATTGGGAAGATAAGTTTTAAAAAAATAATAAATGTAGGTGGTAGTTGAAAGTATACTAAAAATCAAAATCAAAACAAAACAAAAAGCCCCCAAACAAGCAAAACACTCTAAACTTACTGCTAATGAGCTGATTCTGACTCATAGTGCCCCTGCAGGCTGGATAGAAGTGCCCCTGTGGGTGTCCGAGACTGTAAGTAACACTTTTTGGGAGTAGAAAGCCTCATCTTTCTCCTGAGGACATCTGGTGGTTTCAAACTGCTGTCCTTGAGGTTTGTAGTACAAAGTGTAACCATTACACCACCAGAGCTCCTTTATCCATATACCATTAGTTATTATAGTCAAAATGTGTATTTGTCCTCTTCTTGTTGGGGAGGGAATAGAAATCTTTAAGGATTTACTGTTTATAGGAGAAACAACAGTTTCTTCTTCAAAACATGTTAATTTGCTTCACGGAATATATATATATATACACACACGTATATATACAGTATATATTTATACATACAGTATATATACACGAGAGGGTTCCCCCAAAAAACTGATGCTTATTTGTTACTTTGATGTGAGGGGGATAGTGCATTTGGGAGTTTGTTCCTCCAGGTCAGACTGTTAATCAGCTTTCTATTTAGAGCAGTGGTTCTCAACCTTCCTAATGCTACGACCCTTTCATACAGTTCCTCATGTTGTGATGACCCCCCAACCATAAAATTATTTTTGTTGCTACTTCATAACTGTAATTTTTCTACTGTTATGAATCAGGCAACCCCTGTGAAAGGGTCATTCGTTCCCCAGGTTGAGAACCACTGATTTAGAGGTTCTGAAAAGAGTATAACAGTGTGCAACAAAATAGGCCTGATTTGTGGCAGATGGAACTGGTTTTGCCACCATGACAATGCACCTGCTCACACAGCTATCTCAGTGTGCCAGTTTTGGGTAAAAAACAGCATGTCTCTTTTGCCCCAAGCACCTTACTCACCTGACCTTGCTCTGTGTTTCTGTCAATGCTTTGGGACATGAAAGGAAAGCGATTTGAGGATGTAGAAGAGGTGCAGAAAAAAACGAGGAAGGTGCTGTAAGCCATTCAAACAGATAAGTTTTTAAAATGTTTCCAAGAATGTAATCGCAGATTTGACAAATGTATTAAGTGTAATGGAGAGTACTCTGAAAGTGATAAGATTGTTTGGTAAAAATTAAATACATCGCTTTGTGAAGTGGGGGGGGTGTATTCTGTTTTTTTTTTTTTTTTTGGTGGGGGCACCTCCATATATATATCAATATATGGACTCCCTGGGACTTGTTTTAATTTTCTTCAGCTTCATCTTGAACTTGCATGTGAGCTCTTGATTGTTCTGCGATCAGCCCTTGCCTTGTTTTGCACAGGACTGGGCAGGGTTGTTTTGTTGTCCATAAGGTTCCTGTAGGTTGTCACCCACTTGATGGCAATGTATGTGTGGAAAGGGCAAGGCGTGTGAAAGGAATTAGGTCCACAAGTCTTTAAGGACTATGGGTGGACATATCCATTTTTATATGGGATAATGATTCTGCTGCCATTATGTACAGTACATATTCAGAGGAACTGAGTTTACATGTAACTCTTGACTACTCAGGATCTAATAATTTTATGAGTAGATTAATCATTCTTAATTATCTTCTCCAATTGATGAGCTTTATTTCTGATTGTCTTACCATATCATTAGAAAATACCTTATAGGAACCCTTATTCAGAAGTGGTGGAATTGTAAATGGTGCATCTGCTATGAAAAACAGTTGGGTGGTTTCTCAAAAAGTTAAATGTAGACTTATCATATAACCTTGCAGTCTCACTTCCAGGTATACATAACCAAATGACTTGCAGCATAAAATTATTCCCAGTAGCCAAAAGGTAGTAATGGCCAGGTGTTCATCACAAATGAATGGATAAGCAAACTGTCTTAGGTATATCCAGTGGAATACTTTCCAGCCATAAAGAGAACTGAACTTTTAGTATGTGCTACATGATGAACCCTAAAACATGCTGAGTGAAGCAGTTCAGGCATGAAAGGAAAATATGTGATTTTACCTACATGAAGTACCTAGCTTACACATCTACATAGAGACAAAGTTCATTAGTGGTTGCCAGGGACTGGGTAGAGAAAGGAATGAGGAGTTATTGCTTAAAAGGTACTGGGTTTCTCTTTGGGAAGAGGAAAACTTTTGGGGACTAGGTAGTAGTGATATATAATGTGGTGAATATAATTCATGTTACTGCATTGTACTCTTAAAAATGCCTAGAATGGTAAATTTTGTGTTACTTATATTTTACCACTATGTGAGTGTGTGTGTGTATAGTCTATTAATATACAAGGATCCCTGGTGGCATAGTGAGTTATGAATTGAGCTGCTAACTGGAAGGCCTGCAGTTCTAACCCACCAGAAGTCTCAGAAACGGAAAGAGGCAGTTCTATTCTGTCTTACAGCGTCACTGTGAGTCAGAATTGTCTTGATAGCAGTGGTTATTTTAATATTATGTACTATGTATACATTTTATATTATACAATGGAATATTATTCATCCACAAAAATGAATGAATTTCTGATCCGTGTAACGTGTGTTAACTTTGTAAAGTGCCAAATGAACCAGAAACAACAAATTATGATTCTACTTATATGGAATATTTAGGATAGGTAGCTGCATGGAACTGGAGCCCTAGTGATGTTTGAATCAGCAGTTTGAAACCACCAGCTGCTCTGCAGGAAAAAGACTGGGTTTTCTACTCTGGTAAAGATTTAGTCTCAGAAACTCATAGGGACAGTTCTACTCTGTGCTATAAAGTCGCGCAATGGCAGTGAGTTTGAGTTTTTGAGATGCCTAGAGACTGACGTTTATTACTGCTTTCCAGGGGTAAGTGGAATGGGGAATGGAAGTTACTTCTTAAGGTTTTCTGTTACTGGTGATGTAAAATTTAGAAATGTATAGTGGTGATGGTTATACATAATGGTGAACATAATTGATGTCAGTGAATTACATATGTAAAAGTGGTTGAAGTAGCAAATGTTGTGCTTACATAGTTGAAAAAAGTATTAGTGGCCGCCAGGGCTCTGGGAGAAGGGAAGAGATAATAGGTAGAAAGAACATAGGGCTTTTTTTTTTCTTTTATTGATTTTATTGAGTGTGCACTTTTTTTTCTTTTTAATCATTTTATTGGGCATTGGGGACTCTTACATCTCTTAACACAATCCATCCATCCATCCATCCATCCATCCATTGTGTCAAGCACCTTTGTACATATGTTGCCATCATCAGTTTCTAAACACTTTCTACTTGAGCCCTTGATATCAGCTCATTTCCCCCTTCCCCCACCCTTCCATCCCCATGAACCCTTGATAATTTACAAATTATTTTTTTTCATGTCTCCCTTCACCCTGTTTCCCTTCACCCACTTTTCTGTTGTCCGTCCCCCTGGGAGGAGGTTACATGTTGATCATTGTGATCAGTTCCCCCCTTTTCCCCCCACCTATCCCTTACCCCTCCATAGGACATTTTTTGGATAGTGACACTACTCTGTATGATTCTTTATTGGTGGGCACCTGATATTATGTATCACATGTACAACATAGCAATATGAAGAGTGAATCCTGATATAAAGTATGAACTTCAACTATAGTAAGGTATCAACATTGCTTTATCAGTTAAAATAAATGTACTACCAGAATGCAAGGTGTGGATAATGGGAGAAGCTTCAGGGGAGAAAAGGGTGTATGTAGGAACTCTGAAGTTTCTGCATGTTTTTTCTGTAAACCTAAAACTACTAAAAAAAAAAAAAAGTATTTTAACAAGTACATTAGTGTTTCGGTGGATTATGTATCTATGTTACTTCCCAATATTGAAGGTCAGAATATGTCACAGACAGACTCAAGTGACAAAAGATATTACTCAAAGTGTTGTTGTTAGGTCTAGTCCAATCAGTTCCAACCCATCGCTACCCTATGCACAGAGAGTGAATACTGCATGGTCCTGTGCCATCCTTTAAATTGCTCCTCTTCCTGAGCCCATTGTTGCAGCTATGGTGTCAGTCCATCTCATTGAGAGCCTTCTTGTTGTTTGCTGCTGCTCCACTTTACCAAACTCAATGTCCTTCTCCAGGCGATATGTCCTCACCTGACAGGATGTCCAAAGTCTGTAAGATGAAATGTTGCTGTTCTAGCCTCTAAGGAGCCCTCTGACCATATTTCCTCCAAGTCAGATCTCTTTTTTCTTTCAGTATTTCAATGTTTTTCTCCAACACCACAATTCAAATACATCGATTCTTCTTCAGTCTTATTCAATGTCCAGCTTGCACATGCATATGAGGCAATTGAAAATATCATAACTTGGATCAGGTGCACTTTAGTCATCAAAGTAAAATACTTGCTTTTCAGTACTCTTAAAAAGGCAGTAGATTTACCTAAGGCAACGTGTCTTTCCATCTCTTAATTGGTGTTTCCATGAGCACTGATTGCTTATCCAAGCATCAAAAAATCCCTGACAACTTCAATCATTTCTCCATTAATCATGATGTTACCTATTGGTCCAGTTGTGAGGATTTTGGTTTTCTTTGTATTGAGTCCTAATCCATACTGAAGGCTGTACTCCTTGATCTTCATCAGCAAGTGCTTCAAGTCCTCACTTTCAGAAAAGCAAGTAACACAGTATCAATTATGTGCTTGAAGATACAAAGTTGTGTTACTTAATTTCTATGGGAGCTTTAAGTGAAGAATAATTGTATCCTCAAGCCTAAGGGTTTGATCAAGCCTACAATGAAATATCTTCAATTATTTTTGAAATCTGTGGTTATAATTTTTTTCCAAAACCATTCTATTGGGGGCTAATGTAATACATTGCATAATACATTACATAGATCATCACATCAAGCAATATTGTACAATTGCTACCACAGTCAGTTCAAAACATTCTCCACTCCCTTGAACTCTTGGCATCAGCTCTCCTTTCTCCTTCCTCTTCCCCACTGTACCCCCTGGAACTCTTATTTTACCTACTGTCTCCATAGGGTCATCAATCCTGGGTTTCATGTGCGGAAAAACAGAAACACATATAACTAAAATTCAAGAGGGTTACCCCCAATGACAAAATACATCAGAGCTAAACCCAATATGACAAAAAAAACCAACCCCACAAAATGTTGAGTCACAGATAAGGCCCAACATGCACCAGAGGGGGATCAACTGGCAAGGTTTTAACCATTCAAGTCAGGTTTATCATTTTGATCTATAGTCATCTCTCCAATGCACTATGTTTGGTAATCACTGGAGGCCTATTTTCTGTGTAGATTTCACAAATGAATTTTGGGCTCCCACTGTCATCCATAGCCTTCTGCAAACCAGATCTCACAATTTAGCCTCTGATATTACTTCCTTCAGCTTCGGATTAACAGTCCTTTGGTCACTGATGCTAGCATGCTTCTTCTGTGTGGACTTAATTGACATCTCACTTAGAGGGTTGCTTGTTTGGAAACAGGCCTTTAAGACCCCAGGTGGTATTTTATCTGAGAGTTGGGCACCATCTAATTTCTTCACCACATTTTGCTTTAGGATGTATATCTTCGGTGTTTCCTCCCCACAGCCTCTTTGCTAGTTTATGGTAGAGAGTCTTATCAATCATCTCCATGGAGCATGAAGCTCTTCGGTTAATATTGCCATTGATTAACTCCTGGTACTAACTTTAAAAAAAAATAATTTTATTGGGGCCTTGTACAGTTTTTATCACAATCCATTTATACATTGTGTCCAGCACATATGTACATTTGTTGCCCTCATCATTCTCAAAACATTTGCCTTCTACTTTAGCCCTTAATATCGGCTGCTCACTTTCCCTCTCCCTCCCCACTCTCCTCTCCCTTATGAACCCTT
>NW_022105855.1:2444999-2454591 GCF_000313985.2 Echinops telfairi
TTTGCTCTGATCAGACATGCCCCTCTCTCCTAGCTGTAGCTTCAGTACCGTCCTCTCAAATAAATTCTTCTGGGGGGAGGGGCTGTTGTCCAGGTAGCTGGTATGGGGGCCGAGCCCTCTGGCCCCTCCACTGGCTCCCCACTCTTTGCCAACAAGCTGAATTCATCTTGCACTGGCTTTAAATCTGGTCCCTCTTTCCCTGTGGAGACACAAACAATACCCTCCCCTTGGGTGGGTCAGTGCCCTATTCCCCTGTCACATATCCTTTTTTTTTTCTTTTCCCTTTTCTCCCTCTCACCCCTCCCCTCCCTTTGTAGTTGGCTACCCTATATACCCCTGGCTTTGGTCTGGCACCTGCCATACTATCTGGACCACCTTATCCTTGGAGTGTTTGTAGACAGTAGCTTTTCCCCTGTGCACCTTTTGCATTTACCTTTCTGTTCTTTTCTTTAAATACATACATACATACATACCTTTCTGTTCTTTTCTTTACATACATACATACATACATACATACATACATACATACATAAATAAACTTACCTCAGTGGACTCATGTTATACTTGTCTTTTTGTGCTTGGCTTATTTCACTTAGCATTATTTCCTCCAGTTCTTCCCACGCGGCCATATGCTTCATGCATTCATTACTGCTTTTTAGTGATACATAGTACTCCATTGTACCACAGTTTTTTAATCCGTTCGCCTTTTGATGGAAATTTGGGTTGCTTCCAACTCCTTGCGATTGTGAACTGTGCTGCAATGAATATTGGAACACAGATGTCTGGCTGTGGTTTGTTTTTTGTCTCTTCTGGGTATATGCCTAATGGGGGATTGCTGGGTCGTATGGTAACTCAATTTCCATTTGTTTGAGAAATCACCAAATCAATTTCCATAGTGGCTGTACATACCTTCAGGTCCAGCTGCAGTGGATGAGAGTTCCTACCTCACCACAGCCCCTCCAACACTTGTTGCTTTCTGATTTTTTGAATTGGGCTATCTTTGAGGGTGTTAGGTGGTATCTCATGGTTGTTTTGATTTGCATTTCTCATGGCTAATGATCGGGAACATTTTCTCATATGTTTATTGGCCATTCGGATTTCAGATTCTGTGTTCAGAGTCTGTGAAACTTCTGTTCAGGTCCTTTTCCCACCTCCTCAGTGGGCAGTTAGTTTTTCTCTTATTGTAAGCTTGCAAGGTATTGTAGATTTTAGTAATAAGGCCTTTGTCTGATGTGTCATTGCCAAAGATTTTTCCCAGTTGGTGGACTCTCTTATTACTCTCTTGGTGAATTCTTTCAGTGTACACAGGTGTCTTATCTTCAGTATGTCCCACTTGTCTATTTGTGACTCCTCTGTATTTGTATCCTTCCCTATTTCTGATAGCCTATGTAGTCCCTGAGCCAAGGTTCTCAGGTTTGTCCCAATTCCCTCATTAATGGCCCTAATTGTTTGGGATTTTATCTCAAGGTCTGTGATCCATCTTGAGTTTATTCTTGTGCATGGAGTGAGTTAAGGGTCTTGCTTCATTTTTCTGCAGGTAGATAACCATTTTTTCCAGCACCACTTATTGAAGATGGCATCTGCTTCCCATTTAATATTTTTTGGGCCCTTTAAGTTGACTGTATGCTAATGTTTTTATTTCTGGGTCTTCAGCTCTTTTCCATTGGTCTGAATATCTGTCATTATGCCAGTACCACACTGTTTTGACTACTGTGGCCTTATAGTACGTGCTAAAGTCAGGTACTACCTTTTACTCCCTTTAGAGAACTCTTTGTTAGTTTATGTTAGAGAGTCTTATCAATCATCTCCATGGAGCATGAAGCTCTTCGGTTAATATTGCCATTGATTAACTCCTGGTACTAACTTTTTAGAAACATTGTTGAGAGAGGAATATTGGGCCAATGTAGGCTAACTCCATATCACTGTGATTATTGTTATGTTGCTTGAGTTCCTTATATATAATTATTCCCATCCCCCTTTTGAGTTCTTCTAAGTTTCTTTTAACGTTTGGAATGTTATTTTGTGTTATATGGTAATTTAAGAGTATTATACAGTTGTGTTATATGGTTATTTAATAATATTAAGTTCTAATAAAACTAAATGGTATTTATTTGGTAATTATTATATTGGAATTTATTTAAAATTGTATTTTATTTATTTTTCTTTTAAAAATCATTTTACTGGGGGCTCGTACACCTCTTATCACAATCCATACATAACATCCATTGTGTCAAGTACATTTGAACATTTGTTGCCATCATCAGTCTCAAAACATTTTCTTTCTACTTGATCCCTTGGTCTCAGCTTCTCATTTTTTCCCCTCCCTCCCCACCCCCACCTCCCTCACAAACCCTTGATAATTTATAAATTATTATTTTTTCATGTCTTTAAAATTTTATTTTAAACTCATTTAAAGATATTTTCCATTAAGTAATCATACAGTGCTCTTGACGCTTAATTTGTAGCATGGTTTTTAGAAAAGTAGTTTAGTGCTTCATTTAGTACTTAACTTATCAAACAGAAGAGATTTTCAGGTTTGTTCTCTTAAGAAGTTAATAAATTTGCTTTTCCAGAGAAGATAACATGAAAAAAAATGCTGAGGAAAAATATAGACTTCATCAGAATTACAGATTCAGGTTATGAGGTTGAAAAGAGCTGACTGAGTTCTCTCACACCAGCTTATGTAAAGGGAAATCTGTTGAATAGCTGGTATTGTTTGAACCCTGGGAACTAGTACAGACATCTGTGTGCTTTTGGATGTATGGAGTTCTTTGTGTAACCAGTCCATTTAGCCTAGACTGAAGGAAGATTTTTATTCCTCTCTTTAAATTTTACTTCGATTTGCTTGGAAAAAATATTTTTAAAAGTGGCTGGCAGTATAGGATGCAGAATAAGGAACAGGAAAGTGTGTGTATAAACCTTTTTCCAGAAATGAACCATAGTTACAGATAGCAGTCTTACTTTATAGTGAATTGAAGCAATTTCTAATTATGTGGTTGCTTATAGTGGAGTTTCTTATCTGTTCTGTAATGACTTTAGTAGTTTTAGTAATATTCAGGACAAGCTGTTTCAGGTATAAATATAAGGCGGGTCAAAGGTTTTTGTTTGCTAAAAATCAATCATATACATATAATTAATATATCTTTAGTATATTTTAAAAATATTGTAGGTAGTGGTATATCCCAGTAGACTCATCAAGTGGTGTGTGTTATAGGTTAGGTATTAAATAAATATTTTTTGAGTGAATGGATGACTGACTGCCTTTATAGTAACTTCTCCAAATGTCCTATTTGTTTTCCTTGTAAGGGAAAAACAGATTTTAAGCAAATTTAAACCTTGCCATGGTCTTTTTCGAATTTCAAATCAATATGAAATGATTAAAATTATTTATTTAAAATGAAATTAGTATTTTTAGTCTCAAGTTTTCAATAACATTTATCAAGATATATGCAATGGAGCTAGTTTTGTGTTATATACCTCTTACGATAAGCAAGTTGCTTCATTTACTTGAACCTCAATTTCCTCTAAAATGATGAGATCTTTAAGTTTGACATTGCTTAACTTTAAAAAGGTGGGGATATCAACTAAATCACGTTATAGAGTTAGTTCAGTTTTTTAATAACTTAATTTTATGCTATTAAAAAAATTCCTTGTTTTCGGACTGACTTTTATCCTTTCCTTAGAAGAAAGAACAAGAAGACTGGTTTGCTTGCGTGTAGGGATCTTGTCAACCCTTGCATATTCCACTGGGGTTGGGTCTTCAGAAATTATAGGAAATTGTGTAGGTCTTGTCTGATTTCTTGTAGCATTTTGTACAGGATTTGTGTAGGTCTTTTGTTCTGGTTATATTTATTTCTAAGTATTTCATCTTTGGGGTGGTTACTATAAATATTAGTGTTTTCCTGATTTCCTTTTTCATAGCTCTTTGTTAGCATAAAATAATCTGACTGGGTTTTACATGTTGATCTTGTATCCTGTCACTTTGCTTTATCTTTCAATTAGATCCAATAATTTTCTTGATAAGCTGTGGTGTTTTGTTTGTATAGGATCATATACTCTAAATAGTTTTACTTCTAATTTGCCAAACTTCCAACACAGTATTGGATAGGAATGATGAAAAGGGGATCCTAGTCTGGTGCCCATTCTCAAGGGAACTGATTTTAGTTTCCCTATCAAAACTATTGCATGTTGGCTTTGTGTATATACTCCTAATTATGTTGAATAATTTCCTTTGTATTCCTATTTGTTAGAATGTTTATCAAGAGTATTAGATTTTGTCAAATCCCTTTTCTTTTCTTTTTATCATTTTATTGGGGGCTTATCCAACTCTTTTCACAAACCATACATACATCAATTGTATAAGGCACATTTGTGCATTCGTTGCCCTCATCATTCTCAAAGCATTTGCTCTCCACATAAGCCCCTGCAAATGCCTTTTCTATATTGATTAACATGACTATGTGGTTCTTTTCCTTTGTTTTACTTATATGGTGAATTATGTTGATTGTTTTCTAATATTAACGAACTCTTGAATGCCTAGTATGAACTTCACTTGGTCATGATGTATTATTTGTTTAATATATTGCTGGATTCTATTAGGATAGTGTTGAAATTTTGTTTATGAGGGTTATTGTTTATATATATATATTTAATGGATGTCTTTGCTTGGTTTTGGTATATATATATGTATGTATATATGTGTGTATGTGTGTGTATATATATGTATGTATATGTGTGTGTGTGTGTGTGTGTGTGTGTATGTTTAATGGATGTCTTTGTTTGGTTTTGGTATCCGGGTTTTAAAAATGAAATCAGGAGTATTTCCAATTTTCCTTTTCTATACTTTGGAATAGTATGAACAATAATGGTTTCAGCTCTTCCCTGAATCTTTGGTAGAGGATCTTGGTGATTGGTTATTTCTATATCTGTTTAAGTGATCCTTAGTTGTTTTAATACATGTATATTCATACATGCACAACCACATTTTGGTTGTTGTTGAAAAATTATATATAATAGCATTTACCAAAATACCCTTTTTGTGTTTATTTGTGTGTAATCTAGTAGCATGGGTTATCTTGATTGAGCAGTGAACATTTCCCCACATTCAATATTCAGTGTGCAACCATCACCATAAATAAAAATAGGCTACTGTCTAGCAGTTCCAGATTTTGCAGGTCTTCCTTTATATGGATATTGTTGTGTATATGTGAATATCAACTAAAAGAGTTGATTGCTGGATCTATATATTTTGTAAAAACTCTTTTCTGACTATCTTGTCACAAAATGACCAGGAATACAGATTCTAGCTTTAACATTGAAGTAATATCTTTTCATATTAGTCACATATGTTTATGATTGTTGGCATGGTGATGTTGGGTACCATTGAGTCAATTTCAAATCATGGCAGCCCCATGTGACATGGTAGAACTCCCCTTTAAGATTTTACTTCATTGGCTATAATCTATATGTGGTCTTTCTCCAGCAAAGTGCTTGTGTGGATAGATTCGAACGTTTCAACCTTTTGGTTAGCAGTCTAGAGCCTAACGGTTACATCACCAGGGCATGATAAAAATATCAAACTCACTGCCATCGAGTCAGTGCTGGCTCATATCAGCCTTGTAGTGCAGAGTAGAACTGCACTGCCCTGTGAGTTTCTGGAACTGTTAACACTTGATGGTAGTAGAAAGCCCTGTCTTTCTCCGGTGGCATGAAAGTGATTTTGAACTGCTGACTTTGCAGTTGGCAGCCCAATGCATAACCATTATGCCACTAGTGCTCTTTAGGGCATGATAGTTGTGTATTATTAATTTTAATGGAGTAGGGTATGCCAGGTAACAACACTCACCTACTAACTGAAGGGGGTTGTAGGTTCATCTAGATGCAGAAGTGTCTTGGAAGAAAGGCTTGGTAATATGCTTATGAAAAATAGTTCTATTCTGATATACACTGGGTTGCCGTTAGTTGGAATCAACCCTTTGACATTAGGAGGAAAAAGTGTATTAATGATTTCTTTTAATTAGAAATAGGACTAAGTAACTTCAAGGATCATGAAGTGACTTATGCTCTAGGTCTGATTCACTTAGTTTTTATGACTCAATTCTAAATGTTGTAATTAGTAACCTTTGTATGTAATTATATCTTGCAGCGTGAACATTATCCCATCAGTCTAGATTTATTGAAACTAAAATTTCTGCATTTCTTTGCTATGGACATTGGGTTCAGATTAAGTTGTTCATTTCAGATGAGCTTGTAAATATTTTTTGAGGAAAAAAAAGATTTTGGAAAATTTATTATTTCTCTACTTAAACAGATTTTACATGCTTTGGAGTGTAATACCATAAAATGACAAGTGTCTATTCTCATTGCTTATAAAGTATTTTTTCCTTTACTAGCATAAGAATTTTTGACATCTCAAAACTGAATATATTTCTTTGCATTTAATTCCACTAATTAAAAGGAATTCTATTTTTTTGCTTTTCACTCCATTCAAAACTTATATCCCAGAAAGCATTAAGTATATCAAGCCACATAGCAATAAAACTTCATTTGAATGGATATAGCAAATAGCACATCATAACCTGGTATTGATTTTCATGCTTTTTGATAGGTAGTAGAAGTCCATATTACATAGCAAAGTGTAATTATAACCACATATATATTGAATTCTTCTTCAATGCCTCATAAATTTGTTTACCCTCCATTAACTTAAAGTCAAAATAGAACTTATTTAAGCAAAAATAAATTAGGAATCAAATAAACAACATTAATCGGAGAACTAGTAATAATTGTTGTTGAAGAGCAATTTCCCTGTATGAGAGTGTAACCTGACTTGAGAAACCAAGAGACTTATTTATGACTGCATTTCCAATGCATGCTAAAACTGAATTTTAAAACATGATGCTAATAAAAGCCCATGTGAAATAGATTACGCAACTGGCTGAATTTAGCAGCTTTATTGTTTAATCCTTTAGGTGACTATAGATTTTTAAGATAAATTAGCTACGAAAGCAAAAACATAACAACCACCAAACCAGGGTACACCTTAACATGTGCACACCTTTTTTTTGGAGGTGGGTGGTCCCAAACTAAAATAATGAAGTAGCCAACTAATTTTCTGCATGGTTTAATTTTCAGTGTCAAGTAATCTCTATTCTCCCCACCCTCACCTTTTAAAATTGTGAAAATACCGTATATACTTGAGTATAAGCTGACCCGAATATCAACTGAGGCACCTAATCTTACCACAAAAACTGCGTAAAAATATGCTGAAAAACTTGGCTTATACACGAGTCTATACGGTATACACACCAAAGCAGTCACGAATACAGCTGCCACATTGACAACTCAATGACTGATTACATTTTCTTTTTATGTCACCATTATTGCTAGTCTAATCCTACTGCCAATTTTGGTTACGTATTTAATGCCAGAAATGGCCTTCCCTCATCTCTCTTAATGACCTTAGTTGACAGCCATTGCTCACATGATGCTTCTCATTACTAACTACTTAGCTATGTAGTTAGTAATGAACTATAGATTATAGTTCACAAAAAATAATCTTCTGAACAATTTGAAGCCACAGAAATATTTTGAAAAATGAGAAAAAAAATTAAGATTTATTTTGTTTTAAAATTAGGTTTATAATAGTTTGATGTAAAAATTAGAAACTTGAAGTTTACTGAAAAATTTTCAGCTTTTGTATAAAATTTTTTGTAAAAATCCTTGGAGTTTTTTTTTTAGGCCAAGGTATCCTTATTCTCTCTTTTCTCCATCGCTTTACTATTCTTATGAATTGGGGTGAATGTTTACAGATCAGTTTTCTACTGAATGCTTTGTACACATTTTACTTCCTCCTTGTTTCTTGTTTCCATTCCTCCTTCTTTCTTAACACATTTAAACTTTATCTTGGCACGAATGCTGCCCTATTTATCTAAGTGTCTTATTGTTCTAAGATGTGTGTACCCCACTAGTGTTATTGTTCCCCACATAGACCTTCTGTTGTCTGGCTGAAAACTGAGGCATCAGGGTGAAGGGCCATAGTCTCAGGGGCTCTACCAGGCTATCTAGTAGGCCTTGTCTCCTTCATGAATATCACAGTAAAACAAGCCACATGACGTTTTTGGTTTCCTAGTACATAAAGTTATGTTTGCAGTATTCTATAATTTATCAAGTGTAGAATTGTCTTATGAAAGAAGTTTGAAACATTGTAAGAATTTTCCCAAGTGTGGCACAGATACTTGGAGTGAGCACATGCTGTTGAAAAAACCACCACTAGACTTGTTCGACGCGAGGTTTACATAAACCTTCAATTTGTAAAATATACCACACAGTCTGAAAAGTGCAGTATGCCTGTAGAAATAAGTGCTTGAGGACAGAGCTTGCTACTCTTATTTTTCAGTTTTACTTGTACCAAGGGATTCAAATAGTACCATTTAACAATGATAAAATATGGTAACTCAGCTTTGTTCCCTCACTTGACATGAAGAAAGCCCTAAGATAATCCTAATCGAGCTACAGAGTAGATCATCTTTGGAAGATAAATTCATTTTCTCCATAGAGGCTCATTGGATTACTTCTTTCCTCTCTCCAGGGTTCTTTTCCTTTGTTCTTGCTGAGTGATGGGTTTGGGTTTGTCATATGGAATCTCAGCCAGTTGCTGTAATCCATGAACACCATGTCTCTGTACAGTGTCCTCTTTGCAATGCTCAATAGCTTCCATTCCTTGAATATCAACTTCAGTCTGCATCACTGAATGCCATGTGTCTTTCTTTCCTTGCAGCTTTTAGCTCCTTCGAGAGAAGGGCCGAATCTCATAGAACAGACTCAGAGACTGCCCCCTTGGAGGGAAATGTTGCATGGCCGCTGCGGGAATAACTCAACCACAGAGCCCCGCAGTGCTGCCAGGTCATCACATAGACTGGAGACACCCACTTGTTATATTTTAGACATAACATTTATCTCTTTCTGTCAGACCCCTTTTCTTAATCCTTTCTTTGGATATGTAATTTAACTACCCCAGGAGGAATATGCCAAATAGGATTGGGTTACCAATTTCACTGACCACTAAAAATGAGTTCCAAGCTTTATAGAACAGCAAACCGAAGCAAAGAGGGCTTTGCTATTTGCACACCAATTCTGAATTCGTGATGAATAAATAGTCTTTAGGAAATAGAAGAACCTTGCATAGTGTAGTCTGGAATCTTAATTCCAATGAATAAATTCCAGGCATATTTAGAGATGTTTTATTTGGCTTGAGGCAGGCATCCAGAGAGTAAAATTCATATGGTCTTCTAGTTTATTTATAATCTTCTATTTTGGCTCAGTTCTCTTCATATTGGTATCAAATACTGTTTCTTATTATATAAACTGCACCGTGACTGATTACAGATACTATTGGGGAGTCCAGATTGAGTTGGTTTAATTATCCTTTCAGTAAGACTGAGCTGAGTAAGTAAGTTCACATCTTTTCAGTTTTTACATATATTCATACTCACTGCCATTGAGTTAGTTTTGATTCATAGCGACCCTGTAGGACATAGTCGGACTACCTTTCTTGTTTTTGGGGGACTTAAATCTTTTTTTTTTTTTTTTT
>NW_022105855.1:2455441-2466320 GCF_000313985.2 Echinops telfairi
TGATATGTTGTTCCATGTGGGCTTTGTTGCTTCTGAGCTAGATGGCTGCTTGTTTTCCTTCAAGCTTTTAAGACCCCAGATGCTATATCTTTTGATAGCCGTGGGGACTTAAATCTTTATAGGAGCTGACTACTTCATCTGTCTAACTTGAAGTGACTGATGGGTTTGAACTACTGGCCTTGTAGCTAGCAGCTTGGTTTATAGCAGCTTGGTTTATAACCCACTATTATAACATAGTTTTTTTTTTATTTCTTAAACCGTTATTGGCTCTTAATCCACATATCACACACTTCAGTAGTTCAGTCATAGCAAGAAGAGTTGTACAATCATTAATATAGGAAAACTTAAACAAAAATGAAAGCAGTACAATGTAATTGTTTGACACCTTCATTAATTTCTTAATGACAGATACATACGAGGGAGTATCCCCAAACTGGAAAAAACTGCTTTCATAGTATGCTAGGTGAGCATCGAGCAACTTGCTGAGTTAGTGCACCCAGAGGCATTGCCTGGGAAGGTTCTCTCTGGTCACAGTGAATTTTTTTGTGAAAGCAGTTTCGCTCAAACCCTGTTTCTTTGTGATGGCCAATTTAAGAGAACAGAGTGCAGCTGTGAAATTTTGTTTCCTGCTTGGGAAAAACGCCACAGAAACTGGAGATGTTGAACACAGTTTATAAGGACAGCGCTCTGGGAAAAACTCAAGTGTGAGTGGTTTTCCCATTTCAAAATGGGTGAAATGTTGATTGATGACAAACCTCATTTGGACGTCCATTAAGTTCGCAAAGGGACAAAAATGTTAACTTGTAGTGCATTTGGAGTTCATTCCACCAGGTCAGACTGCTAATCTTTCTATTTAGAGGTTCTGGAAAGATAGCATAACAGTGTGTAACAAAAAAAGGCCTCATTTGCGGCAGGTGGGGGACTGGTTTTGCTATCATGACAACGCACCCGCTCATGCAGCCATCTCAGTGCACAATTTTTGGCAAAAACCAGCAAGCTTCTCTTGCCCCACGCACTTTACTCACCTGACCTCTCTCCATGTAACTTTCTTTTTGATGAGGGACATGAAAGCACAGCTATTTGACATTGTAGAAGAGGTGAAGAAAAAAATGAGGGAGGTGGTGTCAGCCATCCAAACAGGTATGTTTGAAAAATGTTTCCAAGGATGGAATTGCAGATTTGACCAATAATATTAAGTGCAATCGAGATTACTTTGAAGAAAGTAAAGAAAATTTAAATACATAGCTTTGAAAAAAAGTTCCAGTTTTTTTTTTTTTTGTGGGGGTTATCCCCTCGTAGGTCACATTTTCAAAACTTACGTTAGACCGTAAAACTTGGAGATCTGTTTCTTATATAAACTTAACATTTTTCTTTTGAAGTCTAATTGTGAGCAGGCAACTTTTAGCAATCTGAAAGTTCAGTTTTCTGAAAGGAGTCTCCTCAGATTATGGGGTAAGTATGTACATGGAGATAAACCTGCAATCATTTAGACTCTGTACTTTTTTTTAGCAGAATTAAGGAAGAGTTTGGAAATGTATGTATTTGCCTGAAGAATGAATGATTAAATTGTTTCTAAGATACATGTAATGGATCACAAACATTAAAACATACTGCGTACTTCTCAGAACCCATAGTACTTCACAGTAGAGAGAACCTTTATGCGTGCAAGTATTCAAAAACAATATTTGGAGATCCCAGGATGGAAAGTAGATTATGGCAGAATAATTGTATTAAAATGTGTGAGACAACTTCACTTAAAGGGGCTGGGTAAAAAGAGTTGGGACCTGAGTAATTTTGGATGTGAGTTGTGCCTGTGACTGGAGGTGATAGAACTTGACATGAAGACAAAAGCAAAAAGCCAGACGCACTGCCGTGGAGTCAGTTCTGCGCAGTCACCCTGTGCATAGATACGGTGCTTCCCACGGGGGCAGGCTCTTACTTCTGAAACCACTGTGCCTGAGTGTGCTGGAATTAAACATTTACGTAAAAGGATGGCAGATCGTGGGAGCTAAGTTTCATTATTGGAGGGGGGAGATTATAGACAAGCAAGGGGAAGGAGGCTAGAATGAGTCCTATGGTAATGGATAGAGTTGGAGATTATAGTTGCTTGAACTCATATTTAGCTTAATGTAAGTATAGTATACATTTTAAATGAATTTAGTAGTTCATTACCTTCTGAAAACAGTAAGTCTCAGCTCTTGGATTAATTTATTCAATTCCAATTCATGGTGAAATCCATGTGAAGCAGAGTAGTACTCCATAGGGTTGTTGTTGGTTTTTTTTTTGCTGTAACCCTCCCCCCCAATAGTTTATTGGCATAAAATTCACATATCATCTAGTTAAATAGTTCAGTCACATCTAGAAGAGTTGTATAAATGAGTTTTGGAACACTTTCTTTATTCTTGCACTCATTTTCACTTGCTTCCCCTTTCCCCCAAACACTTCCCCTGCTATATCTCCAAGGAACCATTAATCTAGTTACTTTCTCTATAGATTTACCTATCGTGGATTTCAAATACAAGAAAGTATTATAAAAACAAACCAAAAAAGCTAATGAGAATAACAAAGTAAAGCAGGTTAAAAACTTTAGTGGAAAAGAAAACAGAAAAATATTTAAAACTAGAACAAATTTAAGTGGATTATAAGGGAGATCAAATGATAGGATGCTACATTTTAACCTCACTGCCTCTGCACCCAATGCACTCTATATTCTCATCCCTGTTCCACGGGCAGAGGACATTTTTACCAGAGGCTTGAATCTATGTTTACTACCCCTTAAAATTTTTTTAAAACTTTAACAGCTTTAAAATGTGTCAAAATCATAAGGGAGATAAAATGTTATTACATTTTGATTTAGCTATGTGTGCTATAATCAACTTTACAGTGGTCTCTGTGTGAAACAGGGCTATTCACATCTTTCAACTATGATTGGAGGGAATTCACCAGAGGCTTGATCTGTGAGTGGATTTTTGGCTTCCACTATCATCCAGAGCTTTCCACAAACCATTAGATGTTTACAGTTTAAGCTCTGATGCCATTCCCTCTAGATTTGGATTATATTATTTACAATCCTTGGTTCACACAAGCTGATGTGCTGCTTCCATGTGGACTTAGTTGACACCTCACTTAAATGGCTGCTTATTTGAAAACAAACCTTTAAGACCCCTGACACTAGTCTTTCTGATAACTGGGCACCATCTCATTTCTTTCACCACCCACTATAGCTCCTGTGTCTGCAGTGATCTCTTCATGAGGGTGAGTGCCAAACAGGGCCATGTCAGAAGGACTAATTGTTCCAGAGTGGGCTAGAATTAAGTGCAAGCCCCAAATCCATCATGCACCTATGGTTTATATATGTTTCTGGTTCACCTTAGAGATAGCATTGTCATTTTATGAACAGTATTATTCATCCTTCTGGTACATCACTTCTGCCATCAAATGAGAGCTGCCTTATAGCATTAAGATAGGAGTGGTAGAAAAGTGCGTTACAGTTAATATTTTCAGCATTTGTTTGAAAAACTATTGCAGGACTTATCAGCTCTCACAGACTCTGAGAGGATCCTACCTCCACAGTTATGTATGAGACGGATTCAAAATATGTATGGAAAAACGGAATAAAAAGATAACAGGGTTTTTTTTCCCATGAACTTACTGAAGCCTCCTTCATATTATTATTGCTGACTTTAGAAATGAGGGAAATTTTTCTATTTAAAGATCTAAAAAAAATTCCTTTTATTGTGATTTGGTACAGGTTTACAAAGCAGATCATTAGTTTTACATTCAGCAATTCATACACATTTTGTTTTATCTCATTGATTAAACTTCCTTCAAAGTAATGTCACTTACCTACTTTCTATTTTTTCATGTTCTTCCTTTTCTTTCTGAACTTTTCTCATGGTAAATACCACCCTTTTGATCTCAAATGATTGATTACTACTGTTTTTTGTTCCTTTTGTAAGCCTGTCTATTATTGTTTGACCAAAAATTGAGCCATGGGGTGGATTCCCTTCCAGACCTGAAGGATGACTGAGAGCCATAGTCTTCGGCATTCCACCAGTCTCTATTCAACCAGTAGGCCTGGTCGTGTTTATGAAAGTTTGTTCCACATTTTCCTCCCACTGTATGCAGCATCTTCTATTATGATATCGTTCAGACCTAGTAGTGGTAGCCAGGCACCATCTAGTTCTTCTGGTTTCAAGATTGTGAAATCATGTTTGCATGGTTCATGTATCTATCCGTTGTTCCACGTGTCTTTTAATTTTTTCATCATGCTTCTTTCTTCTGGACAAGAAGAAACAGATAGTGGCACCTTAGATGGCTGCTCTTAAGCTTCTAAGATCCCAGCTGCTGCTCACCAAAGTACGATATATGGCATATTGTCTTTGTGCATTGTTGTGCTAGTTGACTTTGATGGTTTTGAGCCCCAAGACCCATTGAAGAGGGAGAGTTTTGATACAACAGATACATGTCTTTTGATAGAGTGATGGTTGTATTTTGCATTGTCATTTTATTTCATTATTGTTAAATATATATGACTTTCTCTTTCCCCTTTACCACATTTTCAAGAAAAAATCCCCCATTGTTCTTATATAGTTAATTCTAGTTGCCATCAGTCCATCCCAAGAAACTTAAAAAAAACAAAACAAAAAACACAACCTTTTAATTATGATTTGGGTAAGAGTTTACAGAAAAAATTGGTTTCTCATTCAGCAATTCACACACATTTTGTTTGATGACATTGATTTTAATCACTACAGTCTAATAGCCCTTTTTCCACTTCCTTGTGCTTGCTATTTCTATTTGTCTTTCTTTCCTATCCTTTGCTGCCTTCTTAGCTTTCTTCCTGGATACAGGTTGTCTTTATAGTTTCATAGAGTTGATTGTTCTAAGGAGTATGTACTTAGCTGGTGGTATTTACCGTATACAGATATCTGTTTATGCTTTGGATGAAAGTTGACCCACAGGGTGAGTTCAATTCCATATAAATTTGAGGATTTGGCGTTCTGTTTCTGTACAGAAAGTGATTGGAATTTTTATAGGAATTGCATTGAGTTCATTGGCTAAGATATTAAAAATATAGAATGCAGAATATCCTTCCATTTATTTAGGTCTTTAATTTCTTTCAGTAATATTTTAGAATTTTTAGTGTGTACTTTTTATATTGCTTCATTTTTTGTCTGCTTTAGAAAAGTATTGTAAAACTATTTTATGCTTACAATAAGACATGAAGAATAACATGATAAACATGGCTATATCCACTTGTTGTTTTACTTAACTACGATTTTTCCTCCCTGTGGAATTGAGATTTTCAGATGATATTGTTCAAAAAAGTTTTCTTTCATACTTGCTGGCCACCTCTAGTGGGTAGATTGCTGTTAGTGGCAATCAACTTGATAGCATATAACAACTCCAACATACTGTTAAGCATTTTAAATATTATTTATATGGAACTTACAGACAATTAGTATCTCATCCACTTATTTTGATTTTGTACCAATTATTTACATTATTTATAGCAATTATCCTTTCCTGACTAGGGAATATATTTTCATTTTCAGTTAACTAAATATATGTTTTTGAAATTACAGTTCTTTTTCTTCCCTTTAAAAAGTAACTTTTCTTAAGTTGTTTGATCCTCAGATGAAATTATCACTACCATTGAGTTGACTGTAATACATAATGACTTTATAGGACAGGCAGAACTGTCCCTGTGGGTCTCTGAGGCTGTAACTCTCTATAGGAATAGAAAGCCTCGTCTTTCTCCAGAAGAGCTGCTGGTGGTTTTGAACTGCCAATCTTTTAGTTAGCAACCCATTACGCCTTCAAGACGCCTATCAGATGATATTGGGAGTAACTTATTCATTCTTGCCCCTTGGTTGTAGATTGTTCTGGGAACCCTAATATTAATACCATTATCGGGAGACTGGAACTTTTCTTAGTAGTCTCAGAAAGAAATTGTATCAATAATTTGAATTATCAGTGAATTTTGGTGCCAATCTCCTTTTGGTGGGTGGGGGGTGGGTGTGGGTTAGTTTTGGGGTGTGTTGGTCTCTGAGTAAGTTTTCAGACTTTTTTTTTGCAGATTCATAGATTTGAAAAATAGAGTAGTAAGTGCCAATTTTTATTTTCAGAGGTACTTAAAAACTGGGAAGCAAGTAGACATACTAATTAGCATGGTGAGAACACAGAATTGCCTATTACTATTTTAGTAATGAAGTTTTGTTTAAGGCTTTTAAAATACTGAACTCGTACTTATTTGTACCTACCTTAAGGAGAAAGATAATTTTTATGGTTATTTTAAAATAATTAATTTTATAATCACTTTATTTTATTTACCATGCTCAAGAGTAGGTACATATAACATAAGAGATGCTGTGCTCCTTTCAGTGTCTCACAGTAAGAAATAAGAGTATAAAGGGGCTTCAAAAAGTACAGGGGAAGATATGACAAAATACCAATTTATAAACTATCAAGGGCTCATGAGGGAGGGGGGAGCGGGGAGGGAGGGGAAAAATGAGGACTGAATGTCGGGAGTTTAAGTGGAGAGAAAATGTTTTGAGAATGATGTACAAATGCACTTTACACAATTGATGTATGTATGGATTGCGAGAACAGTTGTATGAGCCCCTAATAAAATGTTTAAAAAAAAAAATACAGGGGAACATGGAATGAAAAAGATAATGGAATTCTTCCATGAACTTTTTACAGCCCCCTTGTACATGGTACCAATTAATTTACTTCTTGATGGTAACTTTGACATGATTTAAACTGGTGCCCCCCCAGGTGTAATGTCTCTAAAATGATAGTTTTATTCTTTGTCATTAATAAATAATCTATGGGGAAGTACATTGAGGCAGTTTAATTAGCTTGTTACCCAATCAACTTTGATCCGGTGGTTTTTGCATCTGAGGATTTTCATCTAAATTAGTTATTAGATGAAGTGCTTGCTGGTTGCAAAGAGGCACATATTAATATTATGATATAACAACATAACACATCTTGGGTTTCAATTTTAGTGTTCTTAATAGAGCGCCTCCTTGATTTAATGGTGATAATTGCAAGGATTTGCCTGTTACCTGCTTACATCATCATCTTTTTTTCCTCCCCGCTTTAGGTTCATGTACTGGACAGACTGGGGTGAAGTGCCAAAGATAGAGCGCGCTGGAATGGATGGTTCAACTCGCTTCGTTATAATAAACACTAACATTTACTGGCCCAATGGACTGACTGTAGATTATGAGGAACAGAAGCTTTATTGGGCAGATGCAAAACTTAATTTCATTCATAAAGCAAATGTGGATGGAACAAATCGGTAAGATTGCCTTATGTTCATTGTTTTACTTTTTAAATTTAATAAGACTTCATGATGACTTGATACAATAATCAAATTATGAAGCCTAATTTTACTAAGAAGGTGGTGTATTTTCAGGTTAAGTGTCAAAGAGGATTAACTTAATTTTATTTATTTTTCTTTAAAAAAGAAACTTCATTGCATATCTTGTGTTGAGAATTTAAATGGACTATATTTGCACCTTTCTTATTTTAAGCTAGTATATTTTTTCAGTGGTTCTCAACTAAATTCCCCCAGGGTATTCAGAAAAATGTGAGGAATTTTCGGTAACACAGGATTGGGAGTGCTACTGGCATTTTAATTTCCGTGGGGCCATGTATACTAAGTGTCTTTATACTAAATAATATCTTTCAGTGCATTGTCTCTCTCAAAATTAACATTAAAGTCCCCAAGTGTTACTTGAGGAAGCTATTTTGTTACAGTACCAAAACTAGAACAGGAATCAACCAATCTTTTCTGTAAAGACTAGATAGTATTTTAGTCTTAGGTGTATGATGTCTGTTGCAGAAACTCGTTTGTATTGTTTTACTAGTACAAAAATGTTATGTGCTGTTGAGTTGGTTCCAACTCAGTAGCAACCTTAAGTATAACAGAACGAACACCACCCAGTCTTGTGCCATCCTCACAATTATCCCTAGATATGGGTATGTACATGACTATATTCTACAAAAACTTTATGCATGTAAAGAGGCAGTCTTATTTGGCCTGTGACGTGCCATTTCCTGACCCTTTGGACAATGGAAGAAGGGAAGAAACAATTTGTAAGACTTGAATGTGTGACTAATAGCTCAGCGTGTTCAGATTTTAAAAGACGCTTTGTATTTTTGTGGAATGATTATTTTGATTATATTGATTATTCTTATTCCAAGACTAACAGAAACACTGAGGCTTAGGTGTTTGAAGGAATTTTCGAAATGTAAAGATATGTAAACTGAACTGTAAAGACCTGAGCACTTAAAAAGTCTTCTGAAAACCAGTAATGGTTTACTAATGCATTAAAATTAATTTTTTGCAGCCATAGAATTAGAGCATTCTTTGCCCACTTTCAAGAGAATGACATTACATACAACATGGCTTAGAAACTATTAAATTAAGTGTAGATGTAATAAATGTCTGATGAATATAAAACATAGTTGGTTGTTTTGTTTGAGTGTTAAGTTTGAAGGGGGTATTTTGGGAAAATGACTATGAACATGTCATAGTTTTGTTTTATTTCTAATACAAAATTTGATTAAAATTAGATAGTAAATCCAAAAACATGGGAATGAAATTGAATCTTACCTCCTGTACCTCAGAGCACAATGAGGTAAGGGAAAAACCACCAACTTAACCATAATGCCTTTATAGTATCAATATCTATGCAGGAATAAGCACAAAGAGTCAATAATGTATCTCATAGGATTTAAGAACCAAAGAACTCCTAAATAGCTTCAACTATTTACTGGACACTGTAGTGGGCTATTTTAAGAGCAACAGCTGAAATGGGCGGGTGGGCGTTTGCTCACTCCAATATTAGGCAAGTGCAGTGTGGCCATGCTAAAGATAGTAGAGGCTAGAGCAGTCTGGTCCTAGTGCACTGTAGAAATGTACCTACCAGGGTTTTTTCCCAAGGCATGTTGAATGGAAACAAAATTAAACAGGTAGTAGAACTGAAATTGAGCAAGTCAGGGACAATAGAGAAGAAGGAAAGGGAAGATTCAGGTAGGAGATCTCAGAAAGCAGTTGGGCATATTTTTGGATATTACTTGAAAACTACAGATGTAGGTTTTCTGAGTTTGAAAAATTACTTTAAATGTTTTGTAAGGAATATGAATTGCACATAAATATGAACACCAAAGAAGTACCGAGATAAAATTCTATTTAAACTTTCTTTAAAGGGGAAAAATGAATAAGCAGAATAATATTGTTCATACTATAGAAGCACCTTGCAATGATAATGCCATAGAACAGATCAAAGCTTTCTTTTTAAAGGTTCAAAATGGCAGTAAGAAACCAGTAGCATATGGAAGAACAATATAACTCAAAATGAGAAAACTCAGAAGTAAGATGATGGAATTCTAGAATTATAAATAAAAGAAAAAATCAATTCAGAAATAAAGTCTGAACTAAAAGGAACACAAGAATGAATAAAGAGAAAGGACCATGAAGTAGAAAGTAAGATAAAAAAAGTAAAAAAAGATTTAAGAGAACATGACCAATATTGACCATTGGCAAAGAAGATACAAGTTACGGGTAAGCATCTATGAAGAAAACCAAAACAAGGAAACAGAACAAATATGAAAAATTGTAATTCAGGAAGACTTTCCTTAAATAAAAGAGGATTTGGAACTACTGATGCAAAAAGAGTATAGTCTCTCCCTGCAGCTATGTAGAACCATGTAACCAGAGCAAATAACACCAAGACGTATTCTTGTAAAATGACTATTTAAAAATGAAGAAAAAATTTCTAGCTTCTATGAAAAAAAAAAAAAGGGACCATGATAAATTTCTCTAAAAGGGGAAGAAAACAGAACTAGCATTAATATTTTATTAAAGAAAAACTTTGTGCCAGAAAAAAAACACAGCAATATATTTAGGATACCCAGGGGTGAGAAAATGTGACCCATTAATTTTACATCTAGCAAAATTGACTTTCATGTATAAAACCATATGCAAACTATTATCTACATGAAGAAATTAGAATATTCTTTCCCTGTGTCATTCCTGAGGAGTAATCTAGAAATGTTTCCCACAGTGGGTAACACCACTCCTGGGGGTGCTGGAACACTCTGAGAGGCTGCAGAAGCATGTATCCTGCTTTATCAGCTGTCGAACAAAATGGTTAATTGCCAAGGGAGCACTGAATAGCTTTTTTTTTGGGTCTTCTTCTGAAAAGGGGGAAATAGACCAAATAAGTTTGGGAACCTACGGTATAGAGAAGAGCTTTCAGTGGAGGATACCAAACCCCAAATCAATCTCATTGCCTTGAGTCGATTCGAACTCATAATGACCCTGTAGAACAGGGTAGAATTGATCCGGTGGGTTTCCAAGACTGTAACTGTTTGGGAGTAGAAAACGAATTCTTTCTCCCGCCCATGGGCTGGTGGTTTCAAACTGTTGACCTGGTGGTTAGCAACCCCATTGCATAGCCATTTCTATGGCACCAGTGCCAAAATAAGTCTTTGTGATAACCATTAAGCATACACTTACTTGAACTATTAGAGAAAGATTAAAACTGAGAGGGTATAGTATGGAAAACTGTCCACTTAGTTTGGTGCCTGTGTTAGACAGGGTTCTGTAGAGAGATAAGACCAAATTGCTGATAATTTAATATATTTATTTATGAAGATAATTAGATATATAACAAGAACTATTAAATCATATACAGATAAATATATAAGAAATTAACAGTTAAATTATAAGCACTACAAATGGCGCAGAGTTGTAAGAGACCAGCAGTCCTTCTCATCTCTCTGCTGCCAGATCTCCCTCTATTTATAGAGAGAGTGAGGCTATCTCAGCACAGCAGCCAATCACAAGGCAGATCAC
>NW_022105855.1:2467806-2473396 GCF_000313985.2 Echinops telfairi
GTTGGTTTCTGCTGCTGGCAAATGGGGCACTCAGCAGTGGCAGTGGCCAAGTCAGCCTTGGTGAGTGGAAGTCCATGTTGCTGTGCCCATGCATAACCTCCATCCCTGCCACCATGTCCACTTTGTTCATGTGCCCATTGGGCAATAACAGGAGTGGCAGAGGAAAGAGGAAGACCAATCTCCACGGCGCGTGTCATCTTATCCACTTGATTATTAAAGTCCTCCTCGTCAGAGGTAATCCTTTGGTGAGGGTTCACGTGAGATACAATTATCTTTCTTGGCCCATTCAGAAAGGTCTATCCACATACCTCTTCCCCACACCTCCTTGTCACCAATTTTCCAATCATGGTCCTTCCAATTGCCTGACCATCCAGCCAAGCCATTAGCCACAGCCCATGAATCAGTATACAGTCTCAAATCTGGCCAATTTTCCTTATATGCAAACTGAATGGCCAGGTGCACCGCTCGAAGTTCTGCCCGTTTGGAAGATTTCCCTTCACCACTGTCCTTTAAGGAAATCCCAGAAAGGGGCTGTAGTGCTGCTGCTGTCCACTTGCGAGTGGCACCTGCATATCGTGCAGAGCCATCCGTAAACCAAGCATGACTTTTTTGGTCTTCAGTTAAAGTATGGTAAGCAACTCCCCAGGTAGCCATAGGTGCAGACTGGGAGAAAGCAGATAATGTGACAGGAGTGGAGACTGTGGGCATTTGGGCCACTTCTTCATGCAGCTTACTTGTCCCTTCAGGTCCTGCTTTGGCTCGATCTCGTATATACCACTTCCATTTAACAATGGAGTGTTGCTGCGCACGTCCAACTTTATGATTCCGTGTGTCAGACAATAACCAGTTCATGATAGGTAGTTCAGGCCTCATGGTTACTTGGTGGCCCATGGTGAGGCGTTCAGTTTCCAACAAGGCCCAGTAACAGGCCAACAGCTGTTTTTCAAAGGGGAAGTAGTTGTCTGCAGAGGATGGCAGGACTTTACTCCAAAATCCCAACGGTCTACGCTGTGGTTCACCAATAGGGGTCTGCCAAAGACTACACACTGCATCCTTATCTGCAACTGACACCTCTAGCACTATTGGGCTGGATCATATGGTCCCAGTGGCAAAGCAGCTTGCACAGCAGCCTGAACCTGTTGAAGAGCCTTTTCTTGTTCTGGGCCCCACTCAGAATTGGAGGCTTTTCGTGTCACTTGATAAATAGGTTGAAGTAGAACACCCAAG
Source organism: Echinops telfairi (assembly GCF_000313985.2). NCBI lineage: Eukaryota > Metazoa > Chordata > Mammalia > Afrosoricida > Tenrecidae > Echinops > Echinops telfairi. The sequence goes on from NW_022105855.1 coordinate 2,469,034, forward strand.
TGAGGGATATGTTGCCTCCAAAATCTGCCGAGGCCCACTAGGCATTGTGCCTCTTTTTCAGTCATTGGGGGCACCAAATGCAATAGTTTATCCTTCACTTTAGTAGGAATATCTCAATATAGTGGTGTAGTGGGTTACCCGTGGGCTCACCCACAGGGTGATGGGTTAAAGCCCCTAGCTGCTCTGTTGGAGAACGATTTACAGTCTCAGAAACTCACAGGGTCAGTTCTACTCTGTGTGTTTGTGTGCGTCTATGTGTGTGTCCAGGGAATGGTTGAACTCTATTATATATCCTAGATGATTTTCCTTTAAACATCACTTCTCTAATTTTTGCTTTTAATAATACCTTATAGAAAAGCAGTTTGAATTAGATTCTTAATATCTGTGTTGATCATTCATGGTGGAATGAAAAGCTGGCAGGCTGAACATTAGAAAGCTACTCACTGTGGAAGGATATCTTATCTGTGAATACATGTTAACTCTTTTTCTTATGACTTGCTAAGGGTGGAGATATTTCCAACCACCTTCTCTTGTGCCACCTTCCACAGTGGCAAGATGTTTGTTTTCCTAGGGGGTGGCTATTGACTCAAGTCAATCCAACAAATCACAGGGTGATTGCTACCGAAGGACTGCTGGAAGGTTTTCAGTTTTCTGTAACAGGAGCCCTGGTGTCCTAGTGAGTTAGGTTTTGGGCTGCTAACTGCAAGGTCAGTAGTTCCAAACCACCAGCTGCTCCATCAGAAAAAGGTGAAACTTTGTATTCATGTGAAGATTTGTCATCTCAGAAATCCATAGGGACAGTTCTGCCTTGCCTGTCGGGTTGTTTTGAGTCACTTTTAGCATCATGTTTGTGAGTTTACTTTTTCGGTTAAACAAATACCTTTTGTTTTACACATGCACTGATGCCTGAAGTTAACTTAAGGTTGCTCTCCGTAGCCTTGAGAAGACAAGCATTAGAATAGAACTGCAGTGGGCTAAGGATATTGGAGATAAAAGATCTGTATATGTCTTTTTTTTTTTTTCCTGAAGCTTTTTTTTAATCGTTTTATTAGGGGCTCATACAACTCTTACTACAATCCATACATACATCAATTGTGTAAAGCACATTTGTACATTCATTGCCCTCTGTATGTGTCTTTGAGACCAATTTTGGCCCTTTTGAAGTTTAAAATTGTTAGGTAAAAAAAGAAATCAATTTATAATAGTGGTTAGTGTCCTTGAGTTTTACCTTAGTAGCTGCTAAAAGTATTCCTTAAAAATGTGACTGAATGCTTGTTTGCTTTTCTATTTAACACCAATTTAATCGCAAACACCTGAAAATCCTACATAACCCTCCTAGCTCTTGCCTGCCTTTTTTCTTTCATTTCTTTCTGCTACCACATTATATTGGTAACATTCTGCATTTTTCCATAATATGAACTTGAAAACTTGACTCTTGTGATTAACCCCAAACCTGCCTCCAGTTGGGCCAGTTCTGACTCATGCAGACCCTATGTAGGGTTTCTGGGGCGGAAATCTTTAAGGGAGCAGACAGCGTGGCGCTCTCTCTGTCTCATGGAACAAGCTGGTGGGTTTGGACTGCCAACATTATTTATTGATTTAAACTGCCAGCCTTTTGGGTAGCAGCCCAGTGCTTTCTCGACAGTACCACCAATACTCTTGAGATTGGGAATGAAAAATTTCCACAAAGAGAACCTCTTCTTGTGTTTACTATTGTTATTCAGTGTCAACAAGGCAAGTTAAAGGAATACACTTATACCTTTCTGTTTTTTTCTGGACTACTTGACATTACGAATATAATCTTTTTAAATAGTATAAAGAAAGAGGTAAAGATGTAGCAGAAATGCTGAAGCTCCTCACTCAGGATCAGTCATAACTCTGTAGCAGAGCAGAAGATGACTCTTGTTTTAGATAGGATAAATTAACTTCTCTACCTACTAACTGCCCATGAGTTGATTCTGCCTATATAAGGTTTCTGAGGCTGTGTAAAGGACCTTTGATTATTCCTGTTGTTATTTTAATATTCAGATTTTGATAAATCATTTTGAAAAACAAAACAAAAACTGTTAAAGCAAATCAGTTTTCCTTCAGTAATTCACACATATTTCATGTCATTTCTTGTAATTCCCACAAAGTAACATCACTCGCTCTACTTCTACCCTATGTCCATTCTTCCTCCTTTCCTAACCTTTTATGCCTTCTGGACTTTGTGGGCAACTGTTACTGCCTTTTTTATTTTGGATGGTTGATTGTTCTAAGGAGTGCTACCTCCCTCTTGTTATTGTTCACTTTATACCACTCTGAGTAGCACTGTTACAGATAATCACCAGGAATTCACAGTTTAAACTTTCAAATGAAAAACAATTGCAGAGTGATGGGGAGACAGATGGACAGACTGACTACTGCAATAGGGAGAATAATCTGGCTATAAGATCTATAAGCCTCTCAAAAGATGTAGGGAATAAAACATATTCTTTTATTGAGCTTGACAGTGTACTGTATAGGGAAGAGGGCTGAGGAACCTCAGGCGTGGGTAAGTAGGATGAAAAGGGAAACCACATTGCCTAGGAAATCAGAACCTTTTACTCCTCAGTCGGTCTGTTCTCCAGGAGAGGCCCTCAGAGAGGGTTTGTTTGTATGTTAGCTCAGGCTGAAGGTAGGCCAAAATTAGGGACTTGAGGGAAGGAGAGACGCTTAACCACTGTTTGGTTAACAGGCACTTTGAGTCTGATTGATCTGTGAAGACATGCTTTAATTACTCACATTTCAGGCAAGGAATGGCTGAGGATCTATCTTGCAAATTTCTTGGAATAGGCAAATGCATGCTTCATCATTTTACCCATTTATTGAAACATCTCAATTTGCATTTCATCAATTCCTGGAGCTTTTTTGAAGGATGTCAGTGCCTTCAGTGCAGCTTTACCTTATGCCCCTTATTCATCTTGATCATATCTCATGAAGTGGTGGAATGTAGACTTCTTTTTGGAACACACTCTGTATGCTCCCTCTGTCTTCTCATTCCTCTTTTATGTATTCTAACATTTTTGTTGAGACTGTCTATTTCAGTGGCATGGGTTGCATTCTTTAAATTATGCAACCATTCTCATCTTCTTTTCCCAAGATGCTCCCCTCCATTAACATAAACTTACTGCCCCCTGATCTTTAGAGTTGTTCTCATCAGCATGATCCCATCAAGATAGGTCTTAAAGAGAGCACAGTGCTCTAGGCAGGCATTTTTTACTGAAGAAGTTAAACTATTGTTTGGTTGAAAGAAGATTCCAGGGATTTTTTGCTTTAAGGTTTCAAGATTATCTCAGGGCATAGATTCAGGGATTCCAGACTCCAGAAAGTCTATACTCCATGAGAATTTGAAATACTGTATTTGCCTTCTTTCAATCAGGATTCTGCTATAGTATTTTTTGTTAAATGTTCAGTGATGGAAGTTGGGCACCCTCTAGGTCAGGGCTCCTCAAACTTTTTAAACGGGGCCAGTTCACTGCCCCTCAGACCCATTGGAGGGCCAGACTATAGTTTAAAAAAAAACTATTAACACATTTCTATGCACACTGCACATAGCTTATTTTGAAGTAAAAAAACACGGGGCAAAAACACCCAGTGCCCCGCAGGTGGCTCTCGGGCCGTAGTTTGAGGACACCTGCTCTAGGTCAGTGGTTCTCAACTTTCCCAATGCCGCAACCCTTTCATACAGTTCCTCATGCTGTGGTGACCCCAACCATAACATTATTTTCGTCGCACTTCATAACCAATTTTGCTACTGTTATGAATCGTAATTTAAATATGTGACATGCAGGATGTATGAGGCGACCCCTGTGGAAGGGTTGTTCAACCCCCAAAGGGGTCGCGAGGCATTGAATAACGAGGCAGTTATTCATGGAGGCATTGAGCCACCCATTCCATTTTGTCCTATTCCTGACTTTTTCTTCCTGTGTTGCTCCAGGAAAAGAGAAAACAGTTACTGTACTTTGGATGGCTGCATGTGAGCTGTTATTCCCCAGGCACTACAAAGTTAATTAAGACATAGAACATTAGCATTAAACTCATTATTAGACCAATTACCTGGGGGGGCGTCCCATGAGACTGTGACCCTAAACCAAGGAACCAGATTCTATGACATTGTACACAAGCAGCCTCAGCAGCTACTCTTTTATTTTTCAATCATTGTATTGGGGGCTCTTACAGCACTTATAACAATCCAGTGTGTTAAGCACATTTGTACATACGTTGCCATCAACCTTTTAAAAACATTTTCTTTAAAAAAAAATCATTTTATTGGGGGCTCATACAACTCTTATCACAATCCATACACACATCAATTGTATAAAGCACATTTGTACATTTGTTA
>NW_022105855.1:2473772-2495828 GCF_000313985.2 Echinops telfairi
CCCCCCCGCTCATGAACCCTTGATAATTTATAAATTATTTTGTCTTATCTTACACTGTCCAACATCTCCCTTCACCCACTTTTCTGTTGTCCATCTCCCAGGTAGGAGGTTTTATGTAGATTCTTATAATCGGTTCCCCCTTTCCAGTTTAATAGAACAAAGTATTAATTATTGCACTGAGGGAGTACTTGAGTGGAGGCCCAATGTCCTTCTGCTACCTTAATATTAAACCTATAAATATATGCACATAAATCTATTTTCACATCCTCATAGATAAATATATTTACATATGTACATGCCTTTATTTAGACCTCTATAAATGCCCTTTGCCTCCTCTATTTCCTTTTACTTTCTTCTTGTCCCACTATTATGCTCAGCCTTCATTTGGGTTACAGTAATTCCTCTTGGTTACATTACCCGTGATCTCGCCCTACCAGGCTTCCTACACCCTCCTCACCACTGATTTGGATCACTTGTTGTTCCCTTGTTCCTGGGTTTGTTAATACCACTTCCTTTCCACCCACCACCCCCTGTCCCAGGTCCCCCAGGAACTGTTGGTCCCGTTGTTTTCGCCGCCAGATTGTTCATCCAGCCTATCTTATTTAGACAGACCTGCGGAGATAATAACATGCACAAAAACAAGACAGGGCAAAACCAAACAACAAAAGAAAAGAAAACAACAAAAATCCAATGACAAAACACAACACAACAACAAAAACGAAAAGCTTGTAGTTAGTTCAAGGACTGTTTGTTGGCCTTTAGGAGTGTTTCCGGTCCAGTCTGATGGGTTGCCAAGACCTGGCCCCAAAGTCTATTTTTGGTATTCCCTGCGGGCTTCGTTGATCTGTTCCCCTTGCTGTTCTGTTGCAGCCCCTAGTGTTTTGCCTCGGTGTGGTGGGATCAGATCAGGCGCAATTCCCACACTGTGTCTCCAGTGTTGCCCCCGGTTGGGCTATGAGTGAGTGAGAGATGTCGGGTCTCATATGGGGCCGGCCATATGGTCTTCTTTGTGAATTGGCTGCTCTGAGCGGGAATATCATCGTCAAGGCTTGGTGGGCCAAGATGTACTCCGTGTACTCTGATCAGACATGTCCCCCTCCCAGAGCTGCAGCTTCAGTGCTGTCCTCTGAAATAAATTCTTCTGGGGTAGGGCAGCTGGCCACATAGTTGGGATTGGGGCTGGCCCCTCAGACCTCGCCACTGGTTCCCTACTCCATGCTGGCATGTTGCATTCACATCTTGAAGCACTGGGTTGAAGTCTGGTCCCTTTTTCCCTGTGGAGATATAAACAATACCCTCCCCTTGGGTGGGTTAATGCCCTGTTCCCCCACTACCCATTTCTTTATTATCCCCCCCACCCCCCACCCTCTTTAGTTGGCTACCATATGTAGCCCTGGTTTTCTTCTGGCCCCTGCCATACTACCTGGTCCTCGCCTCAGGAATGTTTGTATGCAGTAGCTTTTCCCCTATGCACCTTTTGCATATTTTTTTAGGCTTACCTCAGCGGACTCATGTTGTACTTGCCCTTTTGTGCTTGGCTTACTTCGCTTAGCATGATTTCCTCCAGTTCTTCCCATCTGGCAATGTGCTTCATACGTTCATCAATGCTTTTTAGCAATGCATAGTATTCCATTGTATGTATGCACCACAGTTTTTTAATCCACTTGTCAGTTGATGGAAATTTGGGTTGTTTCCAAATCCTTGCAATTGTGAACTGCCGCGATGAACATTGGAGAGATGTGTGGCCGTGGTTTGTTTCTTGCCTCTTCTGGGTATATGCCCAGTAGTGGGATTGCTGGGTCATATGGTAACTCGATTTCCATCTGTTTTAGATAGCACCAAATTGATTTCCATATTGGCTGTACATACCTACAGGTCTACCAGCAGTGGATGAGAGTTCCTGTCTCCCCACAGCCCCTCCAACACTTGTTGCTTTCTGGTTTTCGAATTATCTTTGAGGGTGTTAGGTGGTGTCTCATTATTATATTAATTTGCATTTCTCTTATAGCTAAAGATCGGGAACATTTTCTCATATGTTTATTGACCATTCGGATTTCTGCCCCTGTGAAACTTCTGTTCAGGTCCTTTGCCCACCTCCTCAGTGGGCAATTTGTTCTTTGCTCTTTGGAAGTTAGCAGAGTATTGTAGATTTTAGTAATAAGGCCTTTGTGTGATGTGTCATTGCTAAAGATGTTTTTCCAGTCCGTGGACTGTCTTATTACTCTCTTGGTGAATTCTTTCGATGTATGCAGGTGCCTTATATTCAGTATATCCCATTTGTCAATTTGTGCCTCCTCTGTGTTTGTTTCCTTCCCTATTTCTGATAGCCTATGTATACTCTGTGCCAAAGTTCTGAAGTTGGTCCCCGTTCCCTCATTGATTGCTCTAATAGTTTGGGGTATTGCTTCAAGGTCTGTGATCCACCTTGAGTTTATACTTGTGCATGGAGTGAGGTAAGGGTCTTGCTTCATTTTTTCTGCAGGTAAGTATCCATTTTTTCCAGTACCACTTGTTGAAGAGGGCATCTGCTTCCCATTGGATGTTTTTTGGGCCCTTATTAAAGATCAGTTGTCTGTATGCTGATGATTTTATTTCTGGGTTTTCAGTTCTTTTCCAATGGTCTGAGTATCTGTCATTGTACCAATACCATGCGGTTTTGACAGCTGTGGCTGTATAGTATGTGCTAAAGTCAGGTAAAGCAAGCCCTCCCACTGTGTCCTTCTTTTTGAGGAGTTCTCTGCTAATTCTGGGCTTCTTCCCTCTGCATGTGAAGTTGGTAATCATTCAAAACACTTTCTTTCTACTTGAGCCCTCCTCAATTTTTCATTCCCTCTTCCACCTTCCCTCTCTCATGAACCCTTGATAATTTAAAAATTATTATTTTCATATCTTACACCAACCACTGTTTCCCTTCACCCATGTTTTTGTTGTTTGTCCCCCTTGGGTGGGTGGGTGGGTTGGTGGTTATAGGTCTATTATTGTGATCTGTTCCCTCTTTTTCCCCTGCCTTCCCCCTACCCACATAGTATCGCTACTCCCATTATTGTACCTGAGGGATTTATCTGTCCTGGATTCCCTGTGTCAGAGCTCTTACCTGTATTATTGTACATGCTCTGGTCTAGCCAGATTTGTAAGGTAGAATTGGGGTCATAATTGTTAGGGCGAGGAAGCATTAAAGAACTAGAGGAATGTGTTTTTCGTCTGTGCTATATTGTACTCTGGCTGGCTCGTCCTTTCTTTGTGACCATTTTGTCGTCTTTGGGTCTCCTTTCCGCGCACCCCCCACCCCAAGTTCTCATGGAAGTGATTGTTCTGTGTCTTCTGATAGTAGCTGCTCTTTTGGCACTGCTAACCATAAGGTTAGCAATTTGGAACCACCAGCCAACTCTGAGGGAGAAAGACCACACTTTCTATTTCTGTAAAGTTACTGTTAGGGAAATTCACAGAGGCAGTTCTGCCCTGTCCTATTGGGCTGCTGAGTCAGCATCACCTCTAAGGCAGTGAGTTTGGTTTGGGTTTGGTTGTAAATATACCTTGGCAATACTTTAGTTCCTTCAGGTTTTCTTTTCTTTTTTTTTAAAAACTGCACAGGGACATTTATTGTTTCAGCCTGGAAAACATCCCTTTTCTGGATTTCACACCACAAAGCAAGTTAAAAACTTCCCTCATCAAATAAATGATAATTTAAACAAAAAACTTGCTAAAGGAACCTTATGGCATCGTTTAATGGCCTCATCATTTAAGTCCATGGGGCCACCAATGGATCTCAGCCTCTTCTGCAGTCGGCAAGTCATTTTCCTACAAGATGGTGTTAATGTTACTTCAGTTTTTTACAGGGTTACCACTTAGTGAAAGCAGTTATCTTAATCGACTATGCAAGCATACCCTTAATCAATGAGAGATTTCTCTCATTATAAACTGAAACTTAGTATATCATAAGCAGTAATCACCCCTTCCTCATTTATAAACTCTGGTCTCATTTGCCTATTCTTGCCTTTTACATAAGGGAAGGCTATACAGTAGTTGCTCTTTTGGGATTTATTTCATTAAGCATAATATTTCAAGTTCTAGTCATAGAGTAGCGTATCCATTTTGTGTGTGTACATTTTGTTTAGCCCATCCATCGGTGGGCATTATGGTTGCTGCTATCTTTTTGTTGTATGAGTAATACTAGAATGAACAATGAAATATCTGCTGGAGTCTCTTTCAAGTCGTTGAGGTATAACCACTGGATCATATGGTAGATTAATTTCTACTTTTTTAGGAATGCTGCCATATTGTTTTTTACAAAGGCGGTGCAATTTTGCCTTCTTACCAGCAATGGCTAGGGATTCCAGTTGCCCCACATCCCTGCCAACATTTTATTTTCTTTATTTTTTCTTCATTTAAAACCTAGCCTTCTTAAAAGTAAACCAAGTCCACTGCTATCGAAGCAATTTTGATGCATAGTTGCCCTGTATGGGGTTTCTAAGATTTTAAATCTTTGTGGGAGCAGATAGCTCTGTTTTTCTCCCGTGAGCAGCTGGGTTTAAACACCCCACTTGGTGGAGCGGCCTGAAGCCTAACCCATCGCACCACCCAGGCTCCTTAAGCCGTCTTTCTGAGATTGAAGTGATTCCCCTTAGTGGTTTTGATTTATACCTATTTGATGACTAATGGACATGAGGGCCTTTTTATATGTTTGGTGGCCATATTTGAGCATCTTTTTGGTAAAATATCCATTCAAATTCTTTTCCCATTTTTGATTGGATTATGTGTCTTTATTTTTATGTTGTCCAAGTTTTTATATATCTTGGTTATTAGAGTTTTATTGTATATATGATTTATGGAGATACTCTTTTAGTTGGTAGCTTTTTGGGGGGCGGTTAAGATCTTTAAACTTATATGAAATTTATTTTACCTTTTGCTGTTGTGATTTATTATTACATAACTCATTGATGAAAGCTAGGCCTGGCAGCATTGCTTCTACATTTTCTTTTTTAAAGTTTTATGGTTTTAATGTTCACATTTAACTCCTTGATTCCTTTTTAATCAGTTTTTGTGCGTGGTATGAGATGTGGATCCTGTTTCTTTGTTTGAGTTTCTTTCTGCATTTTCCATTCTGTTTCATTGGTCTATTTGTTTATTTTTGTATCTAGCAGACTGTTTTGATTGTCTTATCTATATAACGTCTTTTAAAATCAAGAAGTGTGAGTCCTATTTTGTTTTTCTCTTTCACCATTACTTTAGCTATTTGGGGCCTCTTGCCAGTCCATATAAAATTAAGGATTTGTTTTTCCATTTCTTTAAAGGCTTATTGGAATTTTGATCCATATTATATTGGATCTATAGATTTCTTTTGGTAATGTTGAGATTTTTTTTTTTCCTTTTTTAACATTTTATTAGGGGCTCATACAACTGTTATCCCAATCCATACACACATCAATTGTGTAAAGCAATGTTGAGATCTTAACATCAGATTTCTAATCCATGAATAACCAAACATCTTTCTATTTATTTAAGAGTTCATCTCTTTAAACAGTGCTGTTTTTTTAATTAAAATTTTATGTTAGTTTTTCAATGTTTTAAATAGATTAAAAAGAGTTGTGCAGTTATCACCACAATTAATTTTAGATCATTTTCCTCATTCTTGTGCCCATTATTACTAGCACTCCATTGCTTCCCAGCCTCCCCTGCCATAACCCTAATGGACTATTAATCTAGTTACCATCTCTATAGAAAGAAAATCACACCAAAAGCCCTAACTACCACAACAAAATCAAATAGAAAAACCCCAATTAAAGAGAAAACAGGAGATATTAGAAAATAGAATAAATTAAAAATGGATCAAAAGGGAAAGCAATGATACTAAAATTTAACCTAACTATATCTGCAGCAATCAACTTTCCAGTGCACGCTACCTGAGGCAAGATTATTCACATTCTTGGTCAGTGATCTGAGGAAATTCAGTGGATTGCTTTACAGCGTTTTTAATAATTTTGATTGTATAAGTCTTTCATAGCCATGGTTATATGTATTCCTACGTATTTTATTCTCTTAGATACTGTTGTGAGTGGAATTGCTTTTTTCTAGTTTCCCTTAAGGGTTTCTCATAGCTGGTGTATAGAAAACCAGCCGATTCTTGTTTAATACCTTTATTAAATTTCTCTATTAGTGCTAGAAATTTTTTTATAATCATTTTTTTGGGGGCTCCTACAACTCTTAACACAATCCATACATATATCAATTGTGTTAATAAGCACATTTGTACATTTGTTGCCATCATAATTCTCAAAACATTTGCTTTCTACTTGAGCCCTTGGTATCAGCTCATTTTTCCCCTCCCTCCTCCATTCTTTGTCTCATCCTTGACAATTTATAAATTATTCTTGTCTCACCCTTAACAATTTATAAATTATTATTTTGTTGTGCCTTACACTGTCTGATGTCTCCTTTACCCACTTTTCTGTTGTCCATCCCCCAGAGAAGGGGTTATATGCAGATCATTGTGATCTGTTCCCCCTTTGTACCCCACCTTCCCCTTCCCCTCCTGGTATCGCTGCTCTCATTTTTGGGCCTGAGGGGTTTATCTGTCCTGAATTCCCTGTGTTTCTAGCTCTTAGCTGTACCTGTGTACATGTCCTGCTCTAGCCAGATTTGTAAGGTAGAAGTAGGATCGTGATAAGGGCGTTGTAGAGGAAGCGTTAAAGAACTGGAAGAAAGTTGTATGTTTCATTTTTTTTAAAAAACATTTTATTAGGGGCTCATACAACTGTTATTGCAATCCATACACACATCAATTGTGTAAAGCGCATTTGTACATCATTCTCAAAACATTTTCTCTCCACTTAAACCCCCGACATTAGGTCCTCTTTTTCCCCTCCCTCCCCGCTTCCCCCTCCCTCATGAGCACTTGATAGTTTATAAATTGGTATTTTGTCATATCTTGCCCTGTCCGACGTCTCCCTTCACCCACTTTTTGGTTGTCTGTCCCCCAGGGAGGAGGTCACATATAGTTTCTTGTAATCGGTTCCCGCTTTCCTACCCATTCTCCCTTTACCCTCTCTGTTTCGCCACTCACACCACTGGTCCTGTAGGGCTCATCCGCCCTGGATTCCCTGTATTTTCAGTTCCTATCTGTACCAGTGTACATCCTCTGGTCTAGCCAGACTTGCAAGGTCGAATTCGAGTCATGGTAGTGGGAGCAGGGAGGAAGCATTTAGGAACTAGAGGAAAGTTGTATTTCTCATCATTGTTACATCGCACCCTGACTGGCTCGTCTCCTCCCCGAGACCCCTCTGCAAGGGGATCTCCAGTGGCCTACTAATGGGCTTTGGATCTCCACTCCACACTCCCCCCCATCATTCACTATGGTAAGATTTTTTGTTCTGAAGATGCCTTATACCTGATCCCTTCGACACCTCATGGTTGCATAGGCTGGTGTGCTTCTTCCATGTGGGCTTTGTTGCTTCTGAGCTTGATGGCCACTTGTTTACCTTCAAGCCTTTAAGACCCCAGACGCTATACTTTTTGATAGCCGGGCACCATCAGCTTTCTTCGAGTTGTATATTTCATTAGTGCTATACTGCACCCTGACTGGCTCGTCTCCTCCCAGTGATCCTTCCGTAAGAGGATGTCCATCAGCCTACAAATGGGCTTTGGGTCTCTACTCCACACTCACCGCCCCCCCCCCTCATTCACTATGATAAGATTTTTTGTTCTGATGATGCCTGATCCCTGATTCCTTCGACACCTCATGATCGCACAGGCTGGTGTGCTTCATCCATGTGGGCTTTGTTGCTTCTGAGCTAGATGGCCACTTGTTTACCTTCAAGCCTTTAAGACCCCAGATGCTATATCTTTTGATAGCCGGGCACCATCAGCTTTCTTCACCACATTTGCTTATGCCCCTGCTTTGTCTTCAATGGTCAATTCGGGAAGGTGTGCATCATGGAATGCCAGTTCAATAGAACAAAGTATTTTTGCATTGAGGGAGTACTTGAGTAGAGGCCCAATGTCCATATGCTACCTTAATACTAAACTTACAAATCTATGCACATAGATTTATTTCCCCATTGTCATATATAAACATATTTACATATGTACTTGCCTTTATTTAGGCCTCTAAAAATGCCCTGTGCCTCCTAGTTCCTTCCCCTATTTCCTTTTACTTTCCTCTTGTCACACTATCACGTTTAGCCTTCAGTAATTCCTCACAGTTACATTGCCCTTGATCGAGCCCTACCAGGCCTCCTACACCCTCCTTGCTATCAATTTTGGATCACTTGTTGTTCACTTGTCCCTGGGTTTGTTAACACCCACTTCCTTTCCCCCACATACCCCTCTCCCATGTCCCCCATGGAACCATCGGTCTATTGTTTTCTCCTTCAGATTGTTTCTCCCGCCTATCTTTTCTAGAAAGACCTGCAGAGATAATAATATTTACAAGAAACAAGACAGAGCAAAACAAAGCAACAAAAGAAAACAGCAACAACCAAAAAACCAAGGGAAAAAAAAAAGAAAAGCCTATAAATAGGTCAAGGTCCGTTTGTTGACCTTTAGGGGTGTTTTCCAGTCTGATAGGGTGTCATGCCCTGGCCCCAAAGTCTATTTTTGGTGTTTCCTGGGGACTTTGTTGCTCTGTGCCCCTGCTCTTCTGTTGCACACCCTTAGTGTTTCATCTCAGTGTGGTGGGGTCAATTCCTGTAGTGTCTCCAGTGTTGTCCCCTGAAGCGCTATGGGTCAGTGCTGGATGTCGAGTCTTGTAGTGGGGCCAGCCCTATGGTCCTCTCTGTGCTTTAGCTTCTCTGAGCAGGAATATTGTCCTTAGGGGTTCGTCGGGCAGGATTTGTTCCAATTTCTCTTCCTCTCCATTTGTTCATGTGTACTCTGATCAGACATGTCCCTCTCCCTGAGCTGTAGCTTCAGCGCTGTCCTCAGAAGTGAATTCTTCTTCAGGGAGGGGGTGCTTTCCATGTACTACAGTAGTTGGGATTGGAGTCAGCCCCTCAGGCCTCTCTGTTGGAGTCCTAGAAACTCTTTAATGGTCTCTTTGGAATTTTCTCTATATAGGTTCATGTTATCTAAGCATAGGTAATTTCCCTTTTTCTTTTCAAATTTGAATACACTGCTTTTTCTTGTTTTACCGCTCTGGGTGGGACTTTTAATGCAATAGTGAATAGAAATTGTAAGAGTAGGCACCTTTTCTTATTTCTGATTTTAAGGAGAAAGCTTGCAGTCTTTGTCCATTAAGTATCATGCTTGGTTGTTGGTTTTCCATGCATGCCCTGAATCATATTGAAGAACTTCCCTTCTAATCTTCTTGAAGGTTTTCATCATGAAAGGGTGTTGCAGGAGAGGCTAAGACTATCTTTCTTGCCTTTTGGCATGTGTGGGAACTGAGTGGAATGTCTGGTTTGGGAGAGGAGGATTGAGGTTCAGGAGTGGTGCTTGGTTGTAAAAGGCAGCCTGCCCTTTGTTACTGATGAGAAAGATGGAACCTAGCTATCCAGCTTGCCTTCACTGTCCCTTTGCCACATGGTACTGTGCATGTTCCGGCTAAATGAAGGGGGAGGGAGTCCTTTCAGTCTGAAAATGAGTGTGTGCGAGACGGTATCCATATATTCTCAACTTCAAGTCATTGCCATTCACTACTGCTCCACCCACCTGCCCCAAAAAGGGGGTTAGATGTTGCATTTCATAAAACTAACCCAAGTTCTTTCTACTGATGCACCGTAAGACATGTTTAAGACCAAAAAAAGAAACGATGCTCTTTAGTTTTTTTTTTTAATTTTAGGGAAAACACTGACAAATGGTCATAATTTTCTTTTTTTTTTAGTCAATTTTATGTTTTTATTGGGGTGTGTGTGTGTCTCTTCTTGTACTGGAATTCTAATTACATATGTTATTCATACTGAGGTGTCCTGCACAATTCTTTGCCTTTAACATTTCATTTAAAATTTTTTTCTTTTTTCTTTTTCATCATAATTTCTTTTTTTTTTTTGAGGGCAATGAATATACAAATGTGCTTTACACATTGATGTATGTATGGATTGTGATAAGAGTTGTATGAGCTCCTAATAAAATGATGATAAAAAAAACCACAATTGAATTTTCATCAAGTGCAAATTCCCAATAATATAATTCACCTATAAATATAGAAGTGGGAAGCAGGGAGAAAAACAGTCTAGAATTAGAGGATATAGAAAAAGTAAAAATGTCATTGTTATAAATAAAGAATACAGACTTCCAAGACAAAAAACCACACCTTAACAAACCAAAAAAAATGATAAATGCTCTGAATTGACAACATAAAAGAAAAACTCTCCTGACCTGTATTAAGACAGTCTGAGTGTCCAGGAAAGCAGTGCCAAAGAGCTAGAAAAGAAATACACAAAACTGCAAACTTTAGGTAATTAATTATTTGAGAACAAAGATAAATTTAATTTTCAAACAATCTGTTCTAATAACCATTTGGAAACTGGCGGGGGCGGAGATGTTGGGAAAATAAGGTGTTGGGTTTTATCAGCTAACCTTCTCTGCAGCCATAGAGTTGCTCATGTGGTCCTTTCAAACCTTTGTTTTATTTACTTATGCTGCACAAGGGTAAGTAAAAAATACTGCTATAAAAGCCTAGAAACCCTACTAAACAAAAATACTAAAATGTGTAGGTGTCATTTTAGACTATGTCCTCCATCTGTGTCTATACGCTTTTGAATGCTGCTGTTTCCATCTTGCTGACCCTTCCAAAAGAGGAGCCCTGATAAGTATGTGCAATAGTTATACGCTGGGCTGCTAGCTTCAAGGTCAGCATATAGAAACCACCAACCGCTCCTCGGAAGAAAAATGGGGCTTTCTACTCCTGTAAAGACTTATAGTCTGGAAACACCCACATGGACAATTCTACCCCGTTCTATAGAGTCACTATGAGCCAGCATCAGTTTGATGGTACTGAGTTTCGTTTGTTTTTTTGAACCCTTCCAAGAAGAATTCTCTGCGTTCTTATTTAACTCCATGTCAAAACGGCTGTTTTGGTACCTTGTAGGGATTCATTATGTTCCTTTTAAATGATTGTTGAGTTTTGGGAATAGAAAGAAGTATAAAGGGGCAAGATCAAGGCTGTCAAGTGTATGCGTTAAGGTTTCCCAACAAAATTACCGTAGAATAGCCCTCCATACCCTTGAAGAGTGATCCAGGTACATTGTGGTAATGGGGTGGGGGAGTGGAGGTGGGAAATTCCTCTGTGCATCTTTTCTGGTCTTTTTCTCACCTGTGAAGTTTTTAAATTAAAACTTCATCCTATAAAGCCCCTGTGATTTTCCTGTGTCATTTGAGAAAAATCTTACCAAGAATACCCTTTTGGAGTTCCTAAACAATTACCGTAAGCTTTTGTATTGATCAATCGGCCTTAAATTTAACTCCCTGATAAATCCCCTCAGAAACTGCTCTTTTGATTATACCTATTATTTGAAGGCACACTAACAAGACTAAGTATATTACTCAAAGAACTTGTCTGCATCTGCCCACTGGTTACACAGGCATGTTTATAAACACATTTTGTTTGGAATAAATCCATGCGTGTATTAACTGGATCTCTGAGGACTTTTGCATCTCTGTCTGGAAGAGATCACATACTAGCCTAGAGTTTTCTTGTGTTTTCTTTGTCCGGGGATCAAGGTTGTATTTGTTGAATGAATTAGGGAGTATTCCATCTGTGTCTTTTGGAAAAGTTTAAACTATATTGGTGTGAATTCTGTTATAAATTGCCCTGTGAAGGATTTGTTTTTAACAGATTTTTTTTCATCGCGGATTCAATCTTCACTTGTTAAGTGTTTTTTGAGATTTTGTGTTTTCTCATGATCAATTGGGGTGGGTTTTACGTTTCTAAGAATTTCCCTAGAACAAAAAATATCATTGTGTGCTCACCTCCATGACCCAGTGGTGGTTTAATAATTGTTGTTTCGGTATGTTTGTATATCCCCCTCACCTTTTTACTCGTTACCCCTACTTATCATCCTCTCCTTTTGTCTGCTATTGATTTCTAGCTTTACTCCATTGTGGTTAGGAAAAATACTTTGTAGTTTTCTTTTTCTTCTTTACTTTTGTGTGAGATTTTTTGGAAGTGCTTAGCAGGCCCAAAGTTATTGGTTTTCACAAGCTGATTGGTAGTCAGTTACCTTATCCCTTCTAAGATCAGATTGTATACTTAAACTGCTGGCATGACTATTTAGATACATCGGTATTCATCTCACTGAGAACTGGAGAATTAAGAGTAGAGGTTTAGTAAAACTATTATAGCTTATGGTTTGCTGATGGTATCTCAAAAGAGACATTCTTATTTTTTTGAAATCACTATTATTCTTGAGTAAATAGCAATATTGATCACACTATTACATATGTCCCATCACCTGATAAGTGTCAGATATTGTGTCAGAAGGATAAGACCTAGTTTTTCCCTTCAGGGATATTAATATAAATGAGAGCAAACTGAGATGATTGATCACCTCACTACCCAGTTATAAAGAGACTTCTCATATATAAAGAACCTGCTTCCCAAAGAATGAAGTGGTTGAGGTTTCCTAAAATAGTAACGACCACAACCCAGGGATAATGGGTCAAGATGAAGGTAGGTGATGAGGAGGGGAGTTAGGGTGGAAGATCGATTCTGCTGTTAGCAACCATAGGAAATATATAAAGCTCTTAAGGACATACACATGATAACCATACGTGACACGGTTGAGCATGTTATACAGAGATCAGAGATGAGGTTAAAGCAGGCTTTGAATGAACACAATGGTCTTAGTGCTATCAAAAATTACCAAAAGGAACACATGAATATGCTATTGTTGTAAGATTGGACTCAAACAAGCCATCAATCATGAAGATGTCTTACAACCAGGCAACATTTCATGCTGTTATACGTAAGTTTGCCATGAGTTGGAGTTGATACTGTAGTAGTAACAACAGCAGCATCTCTAGATCCAGATTCCATTCCCTTATCACTTGTTTTCCAAATTATAGTGAAGATATAATTTAAAATTTACTTGCCTTCTCTTTTTGTCCTGTTGTATCATGTACCAGAACTTTATTTCTCTTTATGGCTGAACAATAGTCCATTGTATGTGTTGGCCACATTTTGTCTGTTTATCTGAAGATGAACACTTGGGTTGTTTCCAACTCATAGCTAGCTATTGGGATAGTGCTGCAGCGAACATTAGCAAGTAAATGTTTTATCGAGCTCTCAAGTCCTTTGGTTGTACACCTGGTAATAAAATTGCTAGGTAATATGGTAATTCTATGTTTACCTTCTGAGAAAATGCCAAGCAGTTTTCCATAGCAGCTGTATTATTTTATAACCCTACCAGCAATGGATAAAGAGTTCTATAATTTCTCCACATTTTTACCATCAATTGGTGTTTTCAGTTTTCCTGGTAGCAGCCATCTTGGTGGTAAGGCATGGTATGTGACCGTTTTTGGTTTGCATTTCACTAATGACTATTGTGCTGTGGAGTGGGCTGCTAGCCATCAGGTCAGCTCCTCTGTGGGAGAAAAACGAGACTGTTTGCGCCTGTAAAGATTTACAGTCTCAGAAGCCAAAAGGAACAATTCTGTTCTACTCTATCCTATAAGATTGGGAGTAGTCAGAATAGACTCAGTCAGTGGTTTTGTTTTGTTGGGACCAGTCTCTGGAAGAGGGTGAGACCAGTCCCTGGAAGAGGGCATTGTGCGAAGGCCTAACTTCATTCTTTTTCCCCGTGGAGCTCCAATTGTCCCAGCATGTCTATTTCTTAATATTAATAAATTTTAAGATTTTTGTTTTACATGAAAATGCATAGGGGGGAAACACAGGGAATCCAGGACAGATAAACCCCTCAAGACCAATAACGAGAGTAGCGATACCAGGAAGGTAAGGGGAAGGTGGGGGGAGAAAGGGGGAACCAATCACCATGATCTGTATATAACCCCACAATACCACCAGGCGCCTTTGGGTCTTCTTGTAGTTTCTCTAAATCTGAAAAAGCTGTAAATTGAATTTCATTTTTTTGTTCTACAATTTTCTCCTGCTTTGTTTGGGGATCCACTGTTAATGATCCCAGTCAGAGTGGTTGGTAGTGGTAACTAGGCCCCATCTAGTTCTTCTGGTCTTCAGGTCCTATAGACTGTGGTTTGTGTGTGGTCCATTAGACTTTGTCAAATTCTCCCTTGAATCTTTGGTTTTGTTGACTGTTCTTTGCTCCTGACAGAGACCAATACGGTCTCTGTGAACTGGGTCAAGGTTTACAGGGCAAATCAGTTTTCAATTCAGCAGTTAATATAGGTTTCCTTGCAATCCCCATAATATAAAATCACTTATCTACTTCCTTTCTGTGTTATGCTTTTTTATTTTACCTTAAAAACTTTTGGACATGTTATCATTGCTAAAACCAATGAACTGTAAATTTTTGTATTTCTTTCTGAACTCTCAGTTATATCTCACTGGTCTATATGTCTATCATTATACTCCCACCAGACTATTTTGGGTATGTAGCTTTGTAGTATGTTGTGATATCGGTAAGTGTATGTCCTCTTTTGTTGCTCTTTGTTTTCCAGATGACTTTGACTATTCAGGTTCCTTTCAGTTGCTTATAAATTGATGTTCAACATTTCTATTTCTGTAAAGTAAGTTGTTAGAACCTGTACATTGATTGTATTGAATCTATAGATTTCTTGGGTAGTATTGGCAGCTCAACAAAATTAAATCCTTCAACCTCTGAACCATCAGGTTTATTTTTTATTTATTTAGGCCTTCTTTAACTTCATTCAGCATGGTTTTATACTATTTTTTAAAATTAAAAGATCATTTTATTGGGGACTCTTAAAACTCTTATCACAATTCATACATCCATCCATTGTGTCAAGCACATTTTAGACATTTATTTTTTATTGAACCCTTGATATCAGTTCCTCTTCCACCCTCATAACCCCTTGATAGGGTGTACATTGTTATGATTTTCATGTCTCACACTGAGCGCTGTCTCCCTTCCCCCATGTTTTCTGTTGTTCTTCCCCCTGGAGAGGGGTGTGTGGTTATGTGTCCATTTTGATCAGTTTTATACTTTCCTATGTATACATCTTTCACCTCTTGTTTAGATTTGTTTTCTGATATTTTATGCTATAGATGTTATTGTGAATGGTCCATATTTCTCACTGCTGCTGAATAGAAATCTAACTTATGTTTGTGTCATGATCTTGTACCAGGCAAAGTTAGTAGATTCACTTTAAATCTCTTGATAGCTTTCTAGTGGATTCTTTCTGATTCCCCGTACAAAGGACCCTGTTATCTGTAAATAGGGACCATTTTGCTTTATCTATGCCAATCTGGATCTCTTTATTTTCTAATGCCTTATGTTCAGTACAGTATTTGTGAGGGTAACCATCTGTCTTGTTTCTGATCATAAGGGGCAATGTCGCAACTTTCCTAGATTGAATATGTTATCAGTTGTGTGTGTGTACCTTGTATGTGTTAATATAAATGCCCTTTATCATGCTAGGAATTTCCCTTTTGTTTGTAGTTTGCTGAATTTTTCTTTTTTTTAAATCACTTTGGCTTTTGTCAAATACCTTTTCTACATTTGATTGAGATGATGATAGGGGATCTTTTGCTATTAAAATGATATGTTACATTGACTGATTATTTTATTGTCAAATTGCCTTTACAGTCTTTGCCTAAATCCTATTTGCTTCTGGCATAATATTTTTAATATAATGTAAGATTTAGTTTTGTTATTGTTCTATTGAGAATTTTAGCTGTATTCTTTATTCGTAAGTGATAACTGGCTTGTAGTTTTTGTGTGGTATCTAAGAAGTTTTCTTATTTCATATTTTGGGGAGAGAGCTTAAGAAGGATTTGTGTCAATTATACTTTAAATGTTTGATGGAATTCCTCAGTGAAGCCATCTGATCAAAGACTTGTGTTTATTGGAAGGTTTTTGATTACTACATTAATCTTTTTCCTTGCTAGGAGTATGTGATTTTTTTCCATTTGTTCTTAGAAATAGTCTGTGTTTCTATGAATTTGGCCATTTCCTGCAAAATCATTTAATCTGGTGGTATACAATTGTTCATAGTTTTATAATCCTTTTTATTTCTGTAGGATCAGTTGTAATGTTCCAAATTTCATTTTTGATAGGGAAAGGGTTGATCTTCCCAAAGGGCCAGTGTATGATTCCAGTGATTCTTAGTTTGTTTTGTTTTTCAGTTCTCTAGTTCAATGATAGGTAGCTCTGCCTTTTGACAGGGTTCCATTCTCATGACTCTGTTTTAAGTCTACTCTGGTGTCAGTTTAAAATCGTTCAGTTTAGTTTTCATTACTGCCTGCTATACAACAGTGTTTTGAAGAGTAAACCAACATTAACCATCTGTGAGTGAATAACCGAGAATGATAATATCAGCAAATTTGTGCTGAAACATTATATTTAGTGTAAATGACTAGCGAAAAGATGTACACAAGAAAACAACAGATGGCTAGTGCTAAATATGTCATAAACTGGACAATGCCTGTATTTCAATCAAGTCTTTGTTACGTCCTTCTCTGTAGTAGCTTTGGGCTTAGTTTTTGCTCTTTCCAGTCCCTCAATTGTTATTTGAGATTGTTTTAATGCAGGGGTTACGCCTTATTACTGTTTTTCACTGCATTCCATAAGCTTTAGTTTGTTGGACTTCCGTTATCTTTTGGTTCTTAAGTATATTCTGATTTTTCTCTTTTTTTTTTTAATTAAATACTTTTATTGGGGGCTCTTACAGCTCTCATTGCAATCAGTACATTCATCCGTTGTGTCTCGCACATTTGTGCATATGTAGCCATCATTTTCGAATCATTTTCTTTCTACTTGAGCCATTGATATCAGCTTCTCATTTTTTTCCTCCCTCATGAACACTTGATAATTTGCAAATTATTATTTTCAAATCTTATATCGTCTGCTGTCTTCCTTCATCCACTTTTCTGTTGTTCGTCCCCCCGGGAGGGGGTTATATGTGAATCCTTGTGATTGATTCCCACTTTCTCCCACCACCTTCCCCTTCTCACTCCTGGTATCTCCAGTCTCATTATTGGTCCTAAGGGGTTTATCTGTTCTGGATTCCCTGTATTGCGAGCTGTTATCTGTAGCTGTGTACATGTTCTGGTCTAGTCAGATTTGTAAGGTAGAATTGAAGTCGTGATAGTGGGGGTAAGGAAGCATTAAAAAACTAGAGGAAAGTTAAATGTTTCTTTGGTGCTATACTGCACCCTGACTGGCTCATCTCTTCAAATGCCCTTTGCCTCCTAGTTTTTCCCTCTATTTCCATTTATTTTCCTCTTGTCCCACTATCATTTTCAGCCTTCATTCGAGTTTTAGTAATTCCTCAGTTACATTGCCCTTGATTAAGCCCCACTAGGCATCCTACACCCTTCTCTCCATAGATTTTAGTTCACTTGTTGTTCCCCTGTCCCTGGGCTGGTTGACCCTCCCTCCTTCCTTTCTCACACCTCTCCTTCTCCTGTGTCCCCCTGGAACTGTCAGTCCTGTTGTTTTCTTCTCCGAATTGTTTATCCTGCCCATCTTATCTAGATAGACCTGTAGAGACATTAATAAGCGTAAAAACAAAACAAAACAAGGTAAAGCTAAACAAAACAACAAAGGAAGACAAAACCAACAACAAAAAGCCAATGACAAAAAAGGAAAAGCCTATAAATAGTTACAAGTCTGTTTTTTTGACCTTTAGGAGTGTTTTCCAGTTGAGTCTGATAGGGTGCCACACTCTGTCCCTAAAGTCTAATTTTGGTATTCCCCAGGGACTTCATTGCTTTGTTCCCCTTGCTGCTCTGTTGCATGCCCTTAGTGTTTCACCCTAGTGTGATGGGGTCAGATTGGGCACAATTCCCACACTGTGCCTTCAGTGTTGTCCACCATAGCATTATGGTGCAGTGAGTGACAGGGCCGGCGAGAATGATAATGTCAGCAAATTTGTCCTGAAACATTATATTTAGTGCAAATGATTAGCAATAAGATGTACACAAGGAAGAAAACAACAGATGTTTGTTAGTACTAACTATGTCAGAAAAGAAAACAACAGATGTTTGTTAGTACTAACTATGTCAGAAAAGAAAACAACAGATGTTTGTTAGTACCAACTATGTCATAAATTGGAGAATGCCTGTATTTCATTCCAGTCTTTGTTACTTCCTTTTCTGCAGTAGCTTTGGGCTTAGTTTTTGCTCTTTTCAGTTCCTCACTTGTTATTTGAGATCTGTTTTAAGGCAGGGGTTACCCCTTATTATTATTTTTCACTGCATTCCATAAGTTTTAGTTTGTTGGACTTCGTTATCTTTTGGTTCTTAAGTATATTCTGATTTTTCTTACAAAATATTTTTTTTGCACAAAGACCCCCAAATCTATTTCATCACGTGATTCTGACTCATTGCAACCCTGTATAGGGTTTCCAGGGTTATAAATCTTTATGGGAACAGATGTTAGATTTGAACTGCCAGTCTTGTGGTTAAGACTTTAATGCTTGCTTGACAGTGTGTTCCAATTTTATGTGTATGTTTATTTGCTTCTTTTCTTTCTTTTAGGGGAGGGAGGTGATACCAGAATGACTGTATAGTTTTTGTGTAGTGCTTTAGCACAACAGTGATTTATTGTGTTTATAATAATAACCTGGGAGTAGGTTATAACAACAAAAACATTTTTGCATAAGCTAAATTTATATGTATCAATATACCTACAAAGCTAAGTTTGCCGATTTACTTATTTGAACCTTTTAATGTGCTATGGTCAGAGCTGTCATTATTGCCCAATTAACCATGGTGCTTGAAATTGCATGGTTTATGTGCATGTGTTACAAGTACACACTTATTTTTATTGATGTTTTTATAATTTCTGATTTGTCACAATTTCTTGCGGTAATTAGTATTTGTGAACCTATATCAATAACTTTTGGGGGAGTGAAGTACCAATTAAAGGAAAAGAAGGAAAAAGGCTTCGACTCAGTTATTAATAATGTAGCTTATAATCCAATGCAGAAAGGTTTTATAAAGCATTTTTGTTGAGTGATAGAATTTAAGAAATATTATACTTAAGCAGTTTATATTATATATTATTCTATGATTCTACCACTTATCTGTCAGTTTGCTGTACTATGGTGGCTTGTGTGTTGCTATAATGCTAGAAGCTAGGTCACTGGTATTTCAGCTGCCAGCAGGGTCGCCCAAAGTGAACAAGTTTCAGCAGAGCTTCCACACTAGGAACAGACTATGAAAGAGTCAGCTGTCCATTTTAGACAAATTGTTGAAATCCTTATGCATAGCATTGGAACATTATCAGATACTGAAAGAATAATGAATAGAAGCAGAATGTTGTCAGAGATAGTGCCAGAAGATGAGGCGTACAGTTCAGAAGGCACTCAAAACATGACTGAGGAGAAAGAACTGCCTTCTCAAAATAAAGTTGATCATTATGATGTGAATGGGAAAAGCCTGTGGGATTAAAGCTCCAAGACCTTCATTTACTGGTGAGCATAACGCAAAATGATGAGAAGACATACTTGCAAACATCAATTAATAATTGGAACTTGGTATGTACAAAGTATGAAGTATTAAAAATTGAAATGAATGCATAGAGATGAATATCTCAGGGTTAGTGATTTGAAATGGATTGCTAGTGGCCATTTTGAATCTGAAAATCATACGGTTTACTATGCTGGGAATGATACCGTCCAGAGGAACGACATTGCATTCATCGTCAAAAAGGACATTTCAAGATCTGTTTTTTGAAGTGTAATACTGGCTGTGATAGGAATATAGCTGTCCAAATTCAAGGAAATCAATAAACCTGTT
Organism: Echinops telfairi; assembly: GCF_000313985.2. NCBI lineage: Eukaryota > Metazoa > Chordata > Mammalia > Afrosoricida > Tenrecidae > Echinops > Echinops telfairi. The sequence goes on from NW_022105855.1 coordinate 2,493,607, forward strand.
CAAATTTATGCACCACTCACGATGACTATTGGTGAAGAAATCTGTCTTCAGTCCAAAACATGCAGTCAAGATGCATTGGTAATTATTGGTGATTGGAAGGCAAAAGTTGGGGGGAAAAAAAGAAAGAACAGTAGTTGGAAAATATGACCTAGAGATAGACCTCGAAAATATGAGATAGAAACAAAGCTGGAGCTCAAATGATAGACTTTAGTAAGACCAGCAATTTGTTCATTGCAAATACCAATTTTCAGCAACACAGTGACTATACATGTGGACCTCTACAGATGGAATGCGCAGAAATCAAATTGGCATGTGAAAGTTGTACATTGAATAAGAAAGACCAAAGAAGGCAAGACTTCATTTCACATATGTAGCACATGTTATCAAGAAACAGCATATGCTTGATAAAGAAGTAGTGGTAGTGGTAGCGGTAGTGGTAGTAGTACCATAGTATTAATCAATTTTGCTTATCTTCCTTGACTACTCCCGCTTTTTTTTTTTAATTCCCAGACTCAAGTCATTTCTGTTGCCTTATGTTTAGTTTTTTGATAATTTCCTCTACTAGTTCACTTTGTTTTTTTCCATTGACTTCATTTGCGCTATTATTATTTTTCAGTTCCAGTAATTCCATTTGTTTCCTTTCTCTAGTGTCTGTTGTAGTTTCCCATGGCTGCCATAATAAAAAAAATACCATTAGTGTTTAGCTTTAAAGAACAGAAAGTCATTTCACAGTTTTGGTAGTTAAAAGTCCTAATCAGGGTTTGGGCTACATTCATTCCTTTTGTAGGCCTTGGTTGTCCTTTCTAGGGTTTACTTGTAGTCCTTGGCATTCTTTGCTTGTAGATGGGTTTTCACATGGCCTGGTCCTCTCCCTGTTTGGATCCCCACTACTCTGTTCCTTTTGTAAGGCATCACTTAGATTTTGAATCACACTGTACTTTGGCGTGGCTTGATTATCATAACAAAAGAAAGCAGGTGGGGCCCATTTACAAGTACAAGGGTTGAAACTTCCACATTTCCTCTTTTTGGGGAAACAATCCAATCCATAACTTTGTCTTTCTTGATAGTCTCATTTTGTTCCTGTACTGTTTCTCCCATTTTGATTTCCTTGAGAATGTTTAATCCTTTAAAGTCTTCTGATCTCATATAAGCTGAATGGGTATGAGTGGGAAAGTGGGAGTAAACTCCCAATATAGGTTTCATAGGACATTTATAGATGGATATTTATCTTTGTGAATGTGATAGAGCAGATCTAATTATGGTTATGAATACTAATTAGACATAAGCACCTTGAAGGTTTCAGTCATTGTACCTGACTGCCGTCTATGGTCTCATCTTGTCCAGCGGAAATAAAAGTGACGAAAATCAAAGAGATGGAAACAGCTAGTCCATTGGACTAATGGACCATATGAACATCAGTCTTCATAACCCAGAGACCAAAAGAACTAAATGGTGCCCACCTACCACCACTGCTATAATAGGGTTCATTTTAGAAGGTCCTTAATAGGGTAGGGAGAAAAATAGGGAGTATAACTCAAAATTTTAGAATGGATCGGGCTTGCTGGTCTATAGTTATACACTGTAGGAATCCTAGGGAGTATGGCCCTTGGTCACCATTCAGGTCTAGAACTGAACTCATCCCCATGCCTCATTTCTAAACCAAATCCATAGACAGGTCTGTAAGGGGAATAATAATACTCGTGAGGTACACACACCTTAGAATAATAAACTAGTTGAGGCCAGAGTGATAGCATTTATCCAAAGACAAATTTGAGAATTGGAAAAGGAGAACTGGAAACAGGGAGAAAGTGTGATAAGTGGTGTTCATTGTGTGGATTGCAGTGAGTGAGGTGAAACTAAACATCTTATGAATGTTGGATTTCAAACTGACGATGATGATTTACTCTCTAAATCCACCCAAATACAATACAAATTTTTTCCAAAGGAAAAAAAAGTATTTTAATTTGTCAAATGATATAATACATTGGGAAAATCTGCAAAAGATCTTTTAAAAGTGTTTAAAAGGAAAAAAATGTCACTTTGAAGACTAAATTGTGCTTGATTGAAGCCATGGTATTTTTCAATTGCTTCATATGCATAGGAAAGCTGGATTGTGAATAAAGGAAACCAAAGAAGAATGAATACTTTTGATTTATGGTGTTGGTGAAGAATAGTGAGCATGCTAATCTGTTTTTGAAAAAGTATAGCCAGAATGCCTCTTA
>NW_022105855.1:2497611-2522211 GCF_000313985.2 Echinops telfairi
TTACCTTTAAGACCCCAGACGCTATACTTTTTGATAGCCGGGCACCATCAGCTTTCTTCGCCACATTTGCTTATGCACCCATTTGTCTTCAGCGATCCCTTCGACACCTCGTGATCACACAGACTGATAGGATTGCCATGAATTGGGACCGACTCAATGGGAGTGAGTTTGTTTTCTATATATATTGTTTAATTGTATTATTTCATACGTTTTTGTTGTTGAACACGAGACCTTAGTATATCACAGTGCATATTACATGATGTTTTTGAAAGTGGTATTATCTTCAAGAACCCATTGGATGATCACGGCTTTTGTCTGCCATTCACTTCCCATTTCTTTGAAAGCATCAACTTTACAGCCTCGGAAACTGTATGTAGGGTCAGAATTGACTGTAGCAGTAGGTTAGTCTTTTTGGTTTATTACAACAGATGTACAGAACTGCAAAGGCTCTCCTGATCACTTCAGGGCCCCAGATGGGGCCTCCTTTATGAACACACAAATCCACCATGTCCTGCTTATGGGGTTTTCTTGCCACAAGGGGTAGAAAAAGAGACAGTGGAAGAAAGAGGTTTTCCTTTAAGTCAACCCTTACTTGTTTCAGGAGCCCTGGTGGGGTAGTGGTTAGGCATTGGCTGTGATCCGCACGGTAAGCAGTTGAACACCACCAGCAGCTATGTGGGAGAAAGACGGGTTTCTACTCCCGTAAGCAGGTACAGTCTTAGAAACCCACAGGGGTTCTCTGTGAGTTAGCATGGACTCGATGGCAGTGAGTTTGGAGTTTGGTTACTTGTTTCAGCATACAGTGAGTGAGTTTCTGTAATCCATTTTCCAAAATTCTTAGAGAACATATTTACAGGCTTCTAGTTGATTTCCTTAATGCTCATGTGGGACAGTTAGCATCTTAAACCTGCCCACGGCACCATCTTCTTGGCTGGTTTATTCTTCTAATTCTCATCAGTATTACTTTTTTCAAATTTGAGATTTTAAATTCTTGTTGACCAGCATATTATTTAGAAGTTTTTGAAGTAAGTTTTAATTTTGATTTGCTCTTTGACTACATCTTTCTGGGATGGTTTTCCATACCATTTCATATCTTGGGGTTTGTGAGAGTCCAGTGTCAACTACTTGGTTTTGAATGTTGTTCATGGGGTTTTGGTTTTGTTATATATATGTTCTGCTTGTTTTCATATGAAGGATCTGTGGACATTAAAAAAAAATACTGTTTTCTATGTAGATATTTTAACTTCTGTAATGTGATGTGGGGATGCTCTCCTCCAAGGTTAGGTTATGATTTTGAAAACAAGGCAGTAGTCATTTGCTCTGATCAAAGAGAAATATATTACTCTCCTGAGTGAGCAGTTCTGAGATCAGGGGTGAAGGATGATTTCCTGGGAGATGGCCTCATGTCAGAAAAAGTAAGTGTGGGTATGTAGGTGTTTCCTGTTCACAGTTGTTGCAGAATTTAAAAGAGATAGCAGTAGGGCTTATTCATTTCTGAGGCGATGGGGCATCAGTTTTGTCTGTAGTCAGCTACAGAAAGTTATAGGCTTGGGAAGGAACTGATGGATGCTCAGAGGCTGCTAGCACTAAATCAGAACATTAGTGAGGGAGTATCAGTTTCTTCCCTTTGGTTTCCACAGTAAGAATTAATTTTTTAGCTTCTGTTAGTGCTGTGGCATATTATTGAAGAACTGGGTTTTGTTTTTTGCCTGCTGCTTGTGCTCTCAGAAGCCATGATCCAGTATTCTTTCAAACAACTTAGGCTTTCCAGGAGATAGGTCTACTTGACAATCTCAATAAGGTTAAAAAGAAGACTGTTGGCTTAGCTCCACTTTTAGGAGCAAGTTACCAGTTGACTGGAAGAGTAAATAAATGACCAAAGACAAGACATGGCAGCATTGAGTAATAGTTGTCTACTTAGCTCTGCTAATTATGTTCAGCTCTGTTAATTACTTATTTCTCATTTAATTCTATTAATCACTCACTGAGTGTTTAATAACTGTGCCTAATTTGTACATGGAGCACTTAAGTAGGATTTTGAGAATGTGCAGTGACTTAAAGTTTATGGAAAAATAGAGTTAAAGATAATGGAATTTTCCCATGAATTTTTTTGAAGTCTCTCATACAAATAAGTCAAATTGCCTATTCTCAAAGATATGATCAGTTATAGAGTTGTGGGACAAGTAAGTAACAAGTATAAACAATTCATTTTGGAGAACAAAGGGGAAGAAACACATAGTTTGTCTTATAGGGGGATAATTAAGAGATTTTGAAAATAAAGCAACATTTAAATTGTTAGTATAATATTTATTTCTAAAAAGCTGCTGATTTTAAGAATTTATTGATTTAAAAACTGCTTTGTGTAATGAATGCTCACTTCAGGTGTAAAATGTTCCCCAGATCATAACTATTAATAAGAGTATCATAAAAATGGAGAATAATTTATAGTATGTTTTGATATATTATCTCATTTAATCTTCACAATAACTCAGTGTGGGTAAATTCTTACAGATTAAAAATCACAGTTTGCAGAAATGATTTAAGTACTGGTAGAGTCTTGAGTTCAGCTTTAATTTCTAATCCTGTCTTCAGTCAGTCAATATATAAAATGATTAAAACTTTTAGGGAGAGAATTTGTTTTCCCCATCTGTTTATTCTCCCAATTTATTGGAGTCAATTTTAACTTTTTTATTTGATGAAATACAATGGGGGTTTTGTTGTTGTTTTTGTTTTTTTGGTAAAACTAGTCATGTTAAATTTGTACTTAATTTTGACAAATCCTGACATGAGTTGATAAACACTTTAGACTAGGATCATTTCATGTACAAAGAGGCTATCAAAAGTTCATGGAAAAATTCAATTAAAAATTATATTCTCCTATAAACTTTTTGAAGTCCCTTCATATAATACATGGGTAAGCATTGGACTGCTAACCACTAGGTCATTGGTTCAAACTTACCAACTGCTCAGTTGGAAAAAGATGAGGCTTTGTGCTCCCATAAATATTTACAACTGTGGAAACCCCATATAGGGTCACTACAAGTTGAAATTGACTCAATGGCATTGGTTTTTGTTTAATCCCATGGTTCTCAACCTTCTTAATGCTTCGAACCTTTAATACAGTTCCTCATGTTGTGGTGACCCTCCAACCATAAAATTATTTTCGTTGCTACTTCATTACTGTAATTTTTGTGAATGTTATGAATTGGGCGACCCCTGTGAAAGGGTCTTTGAACCCCCAGATTGAGAACCACTGGTTTAATCCTACTTAGGTAAAAATGATCTCATTGCTTTTGAATTTCATTTAATATATTGGTGTAACCTTTAAGAAGAGCATAGTTGGGGGGTGGTTCAGTGATAGAATTCTCATCTTCATATTGGGAGATTTCTAGCTATCACCTGTCAGTAGAGACCTGGTGTTGCTATCTTGCTGAACAAGAACCGTTGGTGGACACTTTGAGCCCACCCAACTGCCCCAGGGGACAAAGGCCTGGTGGTCTGCTTTTGTAAAGATTACAACCAGGAAAATTATGGGACAGTCTTACTCTGTCACAGATCGGGTCACTGTGAATCAGAATCAACTCCATGGTACCTGTCAACATCAGCAACATGATACTGATTAGGTTTCAACTAGAGCTTCCAAGGCTCTGAGAAACTAGGAAGAAAGACCTGACAATCTATGCCCCCAAAATCAACTGAACATAAACCTCACACTCACTGCCATTGAGTCATTTCTGACTTAGTGACCTCACAGGAAAAGGTAGAAGTGCCCCAGTGATTTTCTGAGATTATAACTCTATATGGGAGTAGAAAGCCCCATCTTTTTCACACAGAGTGGCTGGTGGTTTTGAATTGCTAACTTTGGGGATTGTGCAGCCAGGGTACAGCCACAGTACCACCAGAGGTGCTCCCATTGTACAAGGGGTCACAAAAATGGAGGGTCAACTTGATGGCACCGAACAAAAATTTTTTCAAGATATTAGGGTTCATCAAATAATTTTGAAAACTTCTAAATTGGATCATCTTTTCTAAAATACTGAATGCTATTTCTCTTTAGGAACTCTAGTGGCAGCAGTGGTTAAGTGTTCAACTGCTAACCAAAAGGTCTGTGGTTTGAGCTTATCAGCCACTCACTCAGTCCATGGGAGAAAGATGTGACAGTCCGCCTCTATAAAGATTATAGCTTTGGAAACCTTGGGGACAGTTTTAGTCTGCCCTGTAGAGTCACTGTAAGTCAGAACTTACTCAAAGGCAATGGGTTTGGGTATGTCTCTTTAGTTGCTTATGTGTTTGTTTTTCTTTGTGTGTGTATGTGTGTGTGTGTTTGCATTTCTTAACAATTAATGTCCCTCACCTAGGCTAGGTGGCTTGGGTTTGTGAAATATAATTTGAATTTATGAAAATATAAAAGCATTTATTTAACACAAATTCAAAATACAATTTATTCATTAATACATCAACAAATTTGGTACTTATTCAAGAGTACCAAAATCTGTCACTGCCTTAGTGCTCACAGTGATTCTATAGGACAGCATAGAACTGCCCCAGAGGGTTTTGGAGGCTATAAGTCTTTACTAGAGCAGACAGCCCCATGTTTCTCCTGATTCAAGAGCGGTTTGCAATTATGCATTTGTAAGATGCTCTCCTAAGCTCTGTACCTTGGCTACTAAAATCAGGCCCTCTTGTTTCCCTTTATATCTTATGTATTTCTTATTAATTGGGTCTGTTTTGTCTCACAAACACATCTTATAGTGGGATAACAACTTTTTGACTGCATGGCTTGAGAAGATTAAGTGCAAGTATGTTTGAAAAGTCAACTGAGCTGAGCTGATCTTTTAGATATTGAAGACGATTGCTACCTAGTTGCTTTTTAAATCTGATGTTTATGTTTTTAGACTCAGTTATCAAAAATGGAGAAAATGAAACAGCTTCAGATCAACCCCCCCCCCCCCACCTTTGCAAGGGAAAACTTGTAAATTTAAATATACTTCTCACTGGCAACTGCACTTTTGGGAATTTTCTTATTGTTCACTCTTTCTTTCTGGGAGAATGAATTATGTGGCAGGATGGAAGATGTGAGTACAGAGGGGGTCATTGAGGATCCGGAACTGACAGCAGTGCTTACACTGGGGCCTTCTTTCTGATTGCTAGGTTGTAGTGATTCTAGACCTGCTACCAAGTGAAGGACCACTTTAGAGTGCTTGGTTTGGGTTTTTGTTTCTTTAGCAAGAGACCTGATATCATGAAAACATATTTGAATTTACTGTGAATCATTTCTCATAAGTGTATTTTGGCTTTAGTATATAAGTATTTGGCTGTGTTAATGTGGACCACGAGAACATTTTAATGGGAAAGATGAAGTAATGGTGAAAGAATATTAGAAAAAGGTTTGCATTTTTCTCATTGTGTTAACAGGCAAGCAGTGGTTAAAGGTTCCCTTCCCCATCCTTTTGCCTTGACGTTGTTTGAGGACACGCTGTACTGGACTGACTGGAATACACATTCCATTTTGGCTTGCAACAAATATACTGGCGAGAGTCTGCGTGAAATACATTCTAACATCTTCTCTCCCATGGATATACATGCGTTCAGCCAGCAGAGGCAGCCAAATGGTAAGTGATCTTGATTTTTAAATTGTATGTTGGAAGAGCTGTGTAGCACTCTGGTGTCTGGCTTTTAAGAGGGACAGGAGGAGGGAGGACAGATTCAAAATATAAATCCATTTAAACAACATCCTAAATCATTTACAGCTTGATAACTAGCACTGCAGACCCCTTCAACCTTAGTTTGCGGTGGGTAGTCTGTAGGTACAGATTAAAGACATGAAATTTTAAATTGAGGCAGCACAATGCAACGTGAAGCTTATCCACAAATGTATTTCCTCGTTTTGTTTGGTATGTGTTTAAGTCTGTGTTATGTGAATGTGTTTAAAGAAATAACAAATATTATTCTAAGAGACCTCTATTAATCTAGTTGGTGTATCCAAACACTTTAGCATGCTAAATAAACAATTTCCTTATACTTTGTGCACCCTTGAGCCTTTTTGCTTATTCAGACATTAGTTATTTATATTGACTTGTGCTGTGACTGCTGACAACATCAAACTAAGAGAGGACGGAGTATGAGAATGTTAAGTGTTTGGCACTTGTGTTTAAATAGATGTCTGGCATATGTCTGAATAGATTTCAAATTGTGTTCCATAGCCAAAAATGAAGGGCTTTTGGATTATATAGTCCTTTAGCTCTTTCCATTTATGGAGAGGTAGTCAAATATTGAATGTGTTACATTGTAATCTGGTGATCATGAACCTCTTAAAAATGTTTTAAAACATGTCTGTTACTCTTGTAGTGTAGAAGAAAGGTTGGTCACTTGTATGAATTTTGTGTTCTCCATTATTAGCCCTCAGGTACAGTGAGAAAAATTTCCATTTTTTTTGTTTGTTGTGGGAATGGCAGCACTGTTGAGCCATTATGTTTTACTAGTTTGAGACTTTTTTAGATATCTTCGACATTGCTTGCTTATTTTTCCATATTTCAGTCATCTTCATCTTATGTTGATTTTTTTTCCTATGGATATTGTTTTAATCCTACCCGTTCTCTCAGTTTCTACCATTCTGTAAGTTTATAAATTCAAACTTTGAGTCTTTTTTGCTTCTGTTTTTCTACTTTTAATTTATTTTGCTTGTCTCTTGATGTTAGTGTTTCCAAGACACGTCTCTCTAACACTCTTATAGGTTCATGTAACACTCGGTGTCTTCTATTACTTTTTGTTCCCCTTCTCTGTACTCCTCCAACACAGCTCCTTTAGTTGGCAAAAATCTTAGCTTCCAGTTGGATTATTCACCTAAATATCTCACGCAGTATGTAGCCTTAGTCTTTTATTCATATGGTTCTAGCACATTAGAAATGTCCTTGTATCTAGCTCCTTTCTACCCTTCAAGACTCCTGTCATTTCCTTCTCCATCCTCCAGGAAGCTTTCTATTTTATAATATATAACGGGGTTTTTTCCCATTGAACTTTATGTTCATTTATAGTTCATAATGAACACAATATGGAGCCCTGGTGGAACAGGGGGTTGACATTGGACTGCTAACCACAAGGTTGGTGTAAACCTTTCGGCTGTTTTATGAGTAAAAGATGAAGTTGTCTGCTCCTGTAAAGGGTTACCTTTCTCTGATACCTTACTGTTCGCAGCCCAGGCCTCACTGGGCATGGATGATAGAGACTAGATGAAAGTGAAAGGGGAAGGCTTGCATGGTGATCGTGCAAGGAGCAGGCGGGTACTAGAGTCACTAAGGCAAGCTCCTGAGAAAAGAGGATTTGCAGTTTTATACATGTACTCCAGGAAGTACGTTGTGAGGAGATTATGTAACAGATTTCCAAAGAATGGTCATGAATGCACATGATGCTTGACAGGAACTGGCTTATCAGACTTGTTTTCAAACTTGGTTCTAATTGGTCTGGTGATGTCTTTCCAGGGGCTTTTGGTTCTTTAACCAGTATTCTTTTGTTCTGGGGTGCCTACCTTTTCTGTGCATGTTTGGCAAGCAGGTCTGATCATAACCTATACTCACTTACTGTGGTGAGCTAATTTCCCGGGAGGAAAGGACCCAGGAGAGACAGGTTATCAGGAAAGAGTATAGGTGAGTTTTGGGTGACATATGAAGTATGTGTATTTCAGCACTTTGGGGCATCATCTTGTATCCTAAGGGTAGGCTCTTAAGCAAGTGGTGAAATGCAGTGAAAACAGGGCTCATCAGGTTGGGGAGTGGTCTCACTATGTGGGGTCTCCATGACTCAAAATGGACTCCCCGGCAGCGGGTTTGGTTTAATGTACAAAATAGCATTTAATTTGTTTTGCATGGGTTTCTAGTTTTATTCTGTGCTAACACTGATTTATGGACTAGATTTGGAAACTATTTTAGGACAGCATCCCTTGCTCCCACCCCCTTATGTATTCTTTTGGCTTCAAAATGTTAAGAGCGTTCTCATTGATTTTAATTCCCTTCCTTGTTAATGGTCTGGTAGTCAAGCATTTGGGTAATGTTTTGTAATAATTTTGTTATTTCACGCTGTGTGTGCTATGGTTGTTAACCTTTGTGTATCTAGTGTGAGGGCAGTCACTTGTAACCATTGATGTATTAATCCGTGTGGTTTATATTTGACAGCTACAAATCCATGTGGAATTGATAATGGTGGTTGTTCCCACTTGTGTTTGATGTCTCCAGTCAAGCCTTTTTATCAGTGTGCTTGCCCAACTGGGGTCAAACTCCTTGAGAATGGAAAAACCTGCAGAAATGGTAAGAAGGTGGTAGGCAAGAAGGAAAATTTACTATTGAAATTCTTTGTGTTTTGTTTTTCTATAACAAGCTCTGTAGTTAGAATGCTATGGGAGACTAATCTTAGTTTTCTCAAACATTTTAATGCCACCACTTGAATGCTGTATACAAACTTTTTAGTGTTTTAAGTAATATGCTATATTTTAACACTATTTCTTTCTTTCCTACTAAACCTCATGTCATTGGTTTCATAGTTAACGCTTATAAAAGTAATTTCACTTCTCATAAAGAATACTTTTGTAATAGTAGTTAGCTCTTATAAAGTACAAGGAAAAGTACAAAGAAAATGTTCGTTCAACTTTGGGCTATAAAAAAATCATGAGACGTGGATCTATTTTCTAAAAAATATTTGAGTGATATTTGTGAATTATCCTTTTAACAATAGACATCCTTCAGAAGAAAGAAAAAACAAAACCTGTGTTGTACTGCTTAAAGCAGCGCTTTCTTAAACAGCCGCACCTTGCTTCTTTTTTCTGTACTCTAGTACTTTTTAGAGGAGGGTATGTTGGGGAAATGTGGACACTTCAAGGGACAGGTTTGGGAGAACACCAGTTCCTGTCTGCCCTTTTTATTCGTAATATGAATGTTTTTCTTTATTCTTATCCTTATGCGCCACCATCTGGTTCACTACTACCAGCAAGACCTGGTAAGAAAATTGTTGTGATATTTAGCAGAATCTTCTATCTCTCAATCCGAAAAGCAGAAGGACACTATTTAGAAGTGTGCTAGAGAATTCCTAGCAAGAGGGTTAGGGAGTCAGAGAGATGGAATTGAGTCTGTGTACAGGATGTTTGTCATGACTTGGCATTGATAAATTAGCCTCATAGTCAAAGGTGAAATTGGCTGACTCTTGTCAGACTGTTTCCATGACAGACAATAATTTGGTTTCAATTTAAAACAAAATGCTTTTTGTAATGTTGCATTTTTGTTTTAAAATGTAGCCTGACTTTTAAACAAAGGATTTATTTTACTCCCATATAGCAGTGCAAATTCTTATATTAAATCAATGTTTTGAGTTTCAGATAAACATTTGGCATCTAGCAGCATCGAGTTGGCTATTTTGTGCTTAAATTAACAATTCCACTTTCTATGATGTCTTTGTAAAATTTTAAACTGGCTCCCTTTGAAGGTTAGCAGGGGAAGTGTATTATACAAAATTATTCCTTCTTGAAGCCTACTATGGCCTCTTGGGCTGTGTGTTCTCCAAGTTAGAGTTCATTTATAGCTAATGCTAGTATCAGAAAGCCATTGTTGAGAGGCTTCTCTCAGTTTTGTTCACAGTAATTCCAGATTGCTGCTTGAAGTGCATTTGGCAAAGATATCTTTTCCTTTTGAATTCATTTCTTTGGGTAGATATCTTCTCTTGTTCTTCTTGTTGTCAGTTGGCTTACTAGCTTTTATTAGCCCATTAGATGATTATTGTGCTCATTATTTACTAGAACATTAAAAATATAAACTATAGAGCTTGTGTTAGTCTGGGTAAATTAGGGAAACAAATCCACAGAAACTCATATGTATAAGAGAGAGTTTTATATTAAGGGTAAGTGTACATTAGGAAAGCATCCCAACCCAGTGCTGTTCAAGCCTATAAATCCAATATTAACCCATATGTCTGACACCAATCGACAAAGTCTTCCTCAGTCTCAAAAAGCACACGCAATGACGCCGACTGCAGGAGGAAAGCCAAATCAGTGAGCGTGTAAGCATCTCAGCACTGGCAGGGGTCTCCACGTGACTGCTCCAGCACCCAGGGCTCCATCAGGGTAGGTCCATGTGGCTTCTCCTCAGGGATGTCTCGCAGGAAATGAGCCGTGCCAGAAGCAGGGAACTGGCTAAGGCAGCTGCACCCTGGCCCAACCATCAGAGAGCAAGAGACCAGAGAACTAGAAAAGCAAGGCTTACTGAGCCATTTGTCTCTCTACCCTTCAATTAATCCCACATGTTTATCACTATCTCAGAGCTTAATATCCTTATTCTTAGCTATGTTTTTATTTAATCTTAATTTGAGTTTGAACCATTTTTATAAATGGTTATTTAGATTTTAAAGCTCAGTGGAATGAAAAGTTGAAAGTCTTTCTTTTCTAACAATAATAATATTACATTATTACATTTAAGTTATAACTTAAACCAAGGAGCCCTGGTAGTATAGTGGGCTGTGTAGTGAGCTGCTAACCATGAGGGCAGTGGTTCAAACTTAGTAGCTGCTCCATGGGAGCAAAATGATGCTGTCCACTCATAGAAAGATTTAATCTTAGGAACCCACTGGGGCAGTCCTAATCTGCTGTATAAGATTGCTATTAGTCAGAATCAACTCAAGAACAGTGAGTTTAGTTTTGGTTCATTACTTAAACCTGTTATTGAATTGATTCTGATTCGAATAGAACTGTGCTCCACAGGGCTGTCAGTGACTGTTTTTCTTTTTGGAATTAGATTCTCAGGCCTTTTCCCTGAACTGTCTGGGTAGATTTGAACCTGGAACCTTTCATTTAGCTCCAGGGACTCCAACCAATATTTGTTAAGCACTTATTTTATGGAGCCTTGATGGCCTAATAGTAGGCACTCAGCTCCTAACCTAAAGGTTGGCAGTTTGAACTGCCCCAGTGATTGTGCAGATGAAAACCCTACGGGCTAGTTCTACTCTGCTACATAAGTTTGCTATGAGTGGAAATCAACTCAGTGATACTTAATAATTTGATGGGTACCTTCCCAAGTTTTATGTTTATTGTCTGTAGTTCTCATAGTAATCCTTTTAGGTGTAAATGATCGATAAGATTTAGAGAGATTAAGTGTTTGAAACCAATTCTGTCAGATCCCCAACTTACTCTCGTATTATGTTTACTTTGTCCTTCTCTCCACTAATGCCATTTTCTTTTCCATAGCTTTTCCATTCTTAATTTTGTCACATAATGTCCTAGACTTATTTTTTAAATAATAGCTTGTCATAAATTTAACCTGCTCTTAACTGTGTACAATTCAGTTGGTTTTTGTGAACTTTTAGAACTATTCAACCATTGCAATCAGTTTTAGAACATTTTCAATATTTAAAAAATATCCTTATCCTGTATTTCTTTACCTCTGTAAACATTTTTAACAAATAAAAATATCTTATGTCTCCTTTTCCTTGTAATACTTAGCTGCTTAGCTTCATAGTTATTACTTAGCTGTTATTCATTCCACCTTTAAATAGCTGTTTAATTCTAGGGGCTGTGCAGTTAATGAAACCTGAAAGTAGATCAATACATGATTTGAAGAGCACTGCCATTATGAATCTTGATCTTGTAGTAGACTCTTCCTATTTAGCTGTTTTAGTTTACCACCTTAAATTGGCCTAGTCTCCTTTTATACTTACCTATGTTCCAAATCCTAAAGAAGTTTTGCAGTTTTTATTTAGAGTGGCTAAATTTTGCTTGTTGGTTTCCGATGATTTCTTCTTCATTTCACTCAATTGCTCTAGGTGCCACTGAATTATTGCTTTTAGCTCGAAGGACAGACTTGAGACGTATTTCTTTGGATACACCAGATTTTACAGACATCGTTCTGCAGTTAGAAGACATCCGTCATGCTATTGCCATAGATTATGATCCTGTGGAAGGCTATATCTATTGGACTGATGATGAAGTGAGAGCCATACGCCGCACATTCTTAGATGGATCAGGCAGTCAGTTTGTGGTCACTGCCCAGATTGCACATCCTGATGGTATTGCTGTTGACTGGGTTGCACGAAATCTTTATTGGACAGACACTGGCACTGATCGGATAGAAGTGACAAGGCTCAATGGAACCATGAGGAAGATCTTGATTTCAGAAGACCTAGAGGAACCTCGGGCTATTGTATTAGATCCTGTGATTGGGTAAGAAACTCTACAGCGGTGTAATGTGTCTGTTTTCTGTAGGTCCCTAAAAATCATTCACAGAGACCACCTGAGTATGTGTAGGTTACCACTAAGCAGTCCTTTAATGGCTATGAGTGGCTACAATAAAACCTCAAGTTAAAGAATTGCTGGGATAGTCCCTTGAGTGTTTTGAATTATTTCCCTCCCCTCAAAATTAAATCCTTGGATGCTGATTCTTGTGTTGGCTGCAAACTGTTGAGGTTGCCTCATGACTTAGAAAAAGTTAAAATTATTTTCAGAACTCTGTCACTCCCCCTAAAAGATTCATTGTATCGTATTTTCAGTACATCTAAATGATATGCTAAAGAATGAATTTTGCTTTACATTTTCTCAAATACAAGAATAACACTTTTCCCTTAGAGGTAAATTCAGTTGAAAATACGTAATATCTAGAAGGCCTAGAGAAAATGCGTTCACAAATAGCTTAGACGAATATGATGGGCTTATTACTTAGTGTGGAAATGATTTCTAAAACTTGACTCCTAAAGAGCTCTGCTTCTTTACTTACGGTCTTTTGGTGCATACCATCCTTATCACAGCCCAAGGAAATGCTGCTTTCCACATACTCACCAACGTTACTCATTATTCAGAGATTTAGTCAGGGGACCAATAGGGTGACTACTTGTTACACTTTGACATATACCAATGCCTTGGAACCACTTAAATACCTGGGGCCCACAAATATTTCTTAGCATTGCTGGAAGAATTATTTGGGAATTCAGTTGGTGCTCTGAATATTACTAAACCCAATACCTTCGAGCCTGTTCCTACTCATAGTGACCCTATGTAGGGTTCTGTGAGAGTAGACAGCCTTATCTTTCTCCTGGAGAGCCAGTATGATAAAAGGTGTGTCTCTCTCCTTTAATCTAACTTTAATCGGTTTTTAGCTCATTTTCTGTATACTTCTGTAGGTATATGTATTGGACTGACTGGGGAGAAATCCCGAAAATTGAACGAGCAGCTATGGATGGTTCTGACCGAGTTGTGTTGGTCAACACCTCACTTGGTTGGCCAAATGGTTTAGCCTTGGATTATGATGAGCACAAGATATACTGGGGAGATGCCAAAACAGATAAAATTGAGGTTTGTTTTTTAACTTTTTATTTGTAAACCAATTTTATAGTGATTCTTCAGTTGATAGTTATTTTTACAGTTCTGCCTGGGTGCAAGAGATAACTTACAGAAGTGTTGCTCAAGCTTCAGGATTCTAGGGACAGTGTATTCTCCCCCACCTATTCCCATGAATTTTAAGTTATGTTGGCCTGAGAAGGAAATGCTTATCTGTTTCTGGTCTTTAAAGCTTATGTGAATGATTGCCTGCATTATTGGTTACCAACCAAATAGTAGATCTGTGTTAGAAGAGCTGGCATTCTTCAGAGGAAAAGAAAATTCAGACACATAGATAGCCTTGCTCTTGTTATTGGTTGTGGGATATTATTTAATATTAAGATGATTACATGAAAATAACTTTTAAATTGATTTGAGGGCTGTTGTCAAGAAAGATTTAAATGTTTACCAAATTAAAAAATGATGTTTTTGACAGACAGTAGAAATATGGCGAAAACAACCAGTGGTGTATATTTTATCACAATGGCTTCTACCCAGAATATGTCCTTGCTAATGAATGAGAATATAAAATCCACAGCTTTGAAGGAGACCTGTGCTAGAAGCCCTCGAGATTGCATACTTGAAACAGTGTGGGTTGCAGTTTTCCTTTGGGAGATGACTTCTAGTGTAAGAAATGGCTTTGAGTAGCTCTTCAAAGAGTAACACACCATCTAATGGACAAGTAATCTGGACTCCACAGCAGTTATTTTAGAAAGGTAATTCAGAGGAGTGTCCTGAATGCTGAGGGAATAATGAATTAAAGGCTGTGCTTCCAGAGTGGAAAGTTGGAATAGAAGAAATCCATTAGTATTCCACCAGGCACAAACTCAGAAAACTCCATCTCTCTCTCTTTTTTTAAACTCCATTTCTTATTCTTGCAGCTGGTTTCCATTAGTAGAAGTTTTGTGTCGACCTGACTATATAAATTTTCTCCTTGTTAGTGCTTCACTGCCTTAAAAAAAAAGAAAGAAAGAAATCCAAGTTAGTATTTGTATCTGTAACAGCTGGAGTACAGTGCTAATGAGACAAAGGTTAAAGGTTCATATTTCAGCCAGGCTGTTAGCTTCACTTGGGTCTGCTTGAACATAATTGGGTATTGTTCATGGGCCCTAGGTCATCCACTAGTGTAGTGTGAAGGCATTGCTACTTTTAGAAAAAGTTTCAAGTTTATGTGTCTTGATAAAATAAAACAATGCCTCTGGCAAAATAATTTACATAAGATAAGTTTTTGTTATTATGTAGGGATTTTAAGAATTCTATATTTGAATTTGTCTTTTAGCTTACTATGGTTGATTGGCCTGAGAATAAAATCCTTTATTTCTTACTGGGAAGTGTTTCAAGTTTTACTTTTCCTTGTTTCAGGTTACTTTTTAACACTTTAGGTATAGAAATTTATTCAAAATCACATCATTTCAGGAAGGATACAGATTTTTAAAAACAAGAATTTGTTGAGATTCTGAGGGACACTATAAAACAAACAAGCAGGACAATCTATTATTGATTAAACATGATTGGTAAAGTAGGGGGCCAGTGAAAAAGAGGAAGGTCCTCAATGAGATGGGATGACACCCTGGGTACAACAGTGGGCTCAAGCACAGAAGAACAGTGGTGAGGATGGCACAGGGAGGACTGGGCAGTGTTTCCTTCTGTTGTACACATGGCTGATATGGATTGGAACCCATTCGATGGCATCTAACAACAACAAACACGATTTAATTTCTTAGTTATCAGCATGAACACAGAAGACCTTGAAAACGATTCCTTCTTGAAGCTATATATGTGTATCATTTGTTCATATTTATCCTTCCTTCCCTCCTCTCTCCCTAAGTAGAATCAGTATTCTTAAGCTAATCTTTAATATCTATTTCTCTCTGCTTCAGGTTTGCTGGTGACAATTGCTGCCTGTTCTTGGTTCTCTATTTGACAGATTATTTGTTGGTTGTGGTGTGAAGCAGGGCCAGAGTTCTAATTAATGCTAAATCTATTTCAACCACTTTCACATTCATTATGCTGCTGTTCGTGCACAGTAAGAAAACAGGAGAGAAGGGTGTGTGAATCAGAGTCACCTCAGCATGTTTCAGACTCTACAGATTCTGTGTGATTTCCTGGCTGGGGATCAATTGTTTTGTCATTTTCTTTCCATAAGGATCCATCTAGGAAGTAAAGAGGCAGGGTATTGTTATTTATTTCCTTCTTACTGTGATGGTGTGTACAATTACCAGGATATAGGAAACTAAGGAAAGAGCATAGTTCTTCATCTAAATTAATCTTGTTTTGTGGGAGGAAATTATTAGTCTCCCTTTCCGGGACTAACGGTGAGGAGCGTCCGCCATTGCCTTTTCTCCTTACTGTAACTTGATAGTTGCTGTTAGGGGCGAGTCAGTTCTGGCTCAGCGTGGCCCAGTCCAGCAGACCGAACACTGCATGGTTCTGTGCTGTCCTCACAGTTGGGTTGAGCCCTTATTACAGCCGCTGTGTCAATCCATCTTGTTGAGGATTTTGATAGTAAGTTGATAATATTGAACTTGACAACTTCTGGAATGACAAATGATTTTTTAAGTGCTTATATTTCCATGAGAATGATATGTTAGTCTCGTGTAGCAGCCGGTCACAGCTGATCGGACCCTAGTGTGTCATGTGTGCCCTTCTAGTCTCATCCTCTTAGGAAAGTGTCCCTGCTTTTGTCATGTCCGTGAGTGAAAGTTACTTTTTTTAGGAATTATAAGGAAATATCTAGTTATGATAGTTCTGTCCTCTGAAAGACTTGGAGTTCATTTGATATCAAGCTCTTTTGTATGTTTATAGTAATTTTGGGAAGTGACCCTCCCCTCTTCCCACCAAACTTGTGCCATTTAATTGATTCCAACTCATGACTTCACAGTAGAACAGAGTGAAAAATCTATGAGGTTTCCTAGGCTGTAACCTGTATAGGAGTCTGCTTCATCTTTCTGCTGAACAGTAGGTTGTTTGTTCAAACCACCAATCTTTCAGTTAGTAGCTGAATGTTTAACCGCTGCACTAACAGGGAAGAAAAGATAATTATGGGGTAAGCGACTTTGTAACATTACAATTCATAACTCTTGTATTTTGAGTGGATCTGATGGGATGATGAGCTTAACTGATGATTTCTTAGGTCAGCTTTCCACTTGTTCTTTCTGTAAGTGGTCAGTGATGTACCCAAATTTTGGCAATATTGGTGGGCTTCAAGGAGTAGGGAAATGAATAGGGAGTGCTGGATTTCAAAGTCACTTTTTATTGTATAACGTTACAGAAATATAGGCTCACCTCAGGCTTATAACCTTCTAAAAAGAGTGGGGTGGGGTCAGGCATTGCTAATGATACCACCTTTAAGGAAAATGGTGGCAATTATTGTTTTGTCTGCTACTTTAATATAAAGATGTGTCTGTGAGGGTATGTTTGCTTTCCTTACTGGCCACTTGTCTGGAGGTCTATTAAAAGACATGCTGGTACTCGTTTGTTTCTTCTTTATACTGAAGTGATTTCACTGACTTTTATGACAAGCTCTCTGGTTTACATGTTATACATTGTCATACTCACTGCCTCTTACTACACACACACACACACACACACACACACACACCACTTTTACTCTAGTGTTCAGGGGCCTCCTAATAGATACTACTAAAGCAGTAGCGGAGGGAAAAAAAGTCCTTTTTTGGGGGGGTATAGGAATTATTAAAAAGCCTTTATTTTTAACTTATATGGCAGCCTGCAGTAAGTAGAAGCATATTATGTCTTCACATTCTAATTTTTCTTAGCCAGGGTTTATTGCCAGAAATACTGAGAACCTGTAATACTATTTACCAATAATAGAGACATAGCATTGACAAATTATAACTTCTCAGTACTTTCTTGCCATATTATAAAATAAAAAATGTACTGTTCGTTTTTTTTTTTTAATTTCAGGATGTTTTTCTTAAATTAATTGACAAAAGTGTCCTGAGTCACTGGCTTCATGAAAAATAATACTGTCATAGATACTTATTTTTTAAACACTTTTCTCATAAACTTTTAAATTTCAGTTTTTATGTTTTTATCTTTCATTTCTGAGTGACAAATTAACAATAGCACCCAATAATTAGAAATACAAAGAGTTTTCTTGTTTACTTTAAGAATGTGGACTTTAAAAAAAATCTCTTATTGTAATTTTGCCTACTTTGCAGGAAGTTATGTCCATAACTAATTTTGTCCAAATTTAACCTTATCCGGTACAACTTTGTTGGGGAAACAGTAACAAGTTAGTAGAATCTTTAATATCAAGACATTTTGAATAAAAAGGGCATTATTGTGTGTAATGAGTGCCGAAAACTTGGCATTTGGTGAATGTTCTATTTCACATTCTGAGCCTGAAATTGCAAGGCTACATTTTCCTCTGATGACAGCTTCCCCTATTTTATCAACACCCTAATAAGGAAATTTGTTTCCCAAGTATTCAGATTTCTTCTTAAAGGAATTTCTTTGTCTGGCATCATTGGCTTGTGTATTGTGAAAGTTTGTTAAAACAGAAGAATTTTTCAAAGTTTAATTTCTCCTTTAGAAATTATAGTCATCTGTTGTTGAGCTAAGGCTTTCTGGTTGTGTGACAGCTATCAAGGCATGTACTTCCTTTTGAATCTGGAAGTTTGTAAAATTCAGTGTTTCTTAAAATGGATTATATTTTCATTTTAAAAGAAATATTTAAGAAAATGACCTTATGTGGCCAAATCTTTGCCTATTTCTACTACTTTGTAATTGGCAACTAGCCTGAAGGTTGATGGCTCAAAGTGAGTCAGCACTTGTATGGAAAGAATAGACTGGCAAACTGTTTTTGTAAGGACATAGAAAACAGAAAACCCTTTGCAGTTCTGCTCTGCTATGCACGGGCCTGCAATGAGTCAGGCTGACTTGGTAGAATCATCAACAACTGCACAATTGTATGTGTGTGTTTGGGGGGTAGGGGTGGTGAAAGAGAGACGGAGGCAACAAGATGCTTGTGGAAAAATGGAATTAAAAGATAGTGGGATTTTTCCACACACTTTTTTGAGACCCCCTCGAATACTCTTCTTGTAGGTTTATTCTGACTCTAGGTGACCTCATGAGACAGAGTAGAATTGTCCCTTAGAGTTTTCTTGACTGCGCTTTAGGGAGGCTCCTAGCTAAAATTTTGCATAAACATGGGTAAATTTGAACTTCCAACCTTTTGGTTAACAGCTGAGCACTTAATTAGTGCTCTATCAGGGATCTTTATATACACACATGTACATACTGATATTTATATTGTATAAATATATATTCCTCCAAAACTTTGACATATAAATCACAGAAGAATGATATTGATAAACTCCCATGTGGTTGGAATGTATCTTAAGATATTTATGAGTTCGTGTTTGAAAGTTGCCTATTGATTACAATTCTAGCAACATTGTTTAACTTGTTATCTATAGCAGTACACTATCCAAATTATATGCTGTTGTCTCAGCAGTCACTCTACTTTGTCTCTAAAAATTGTAAGTATATTAGAGAAACTTGATGATAAGTATACTCATGTTATCCTAAATTGTCACAACAAATTCTAGAGAGTCACCAAATAAGATACTTTGCCTCATTTAGGAGTTAGAGTAGATTTATCTATGGAGATTAAGATAATCTATGAGGTGGCATAAAAAAAACAAAAAAACCCTGGAATTTTATTTTATTTTTTCCCCAAAGCGATGTATTTTAATTAATTAATTCTTTTTTTTTTTTTTTTTTTTTACAAAACAGCCTTATCACCGTCAAAGTACATGTAGTACATTTGTCAAATCTGCGATTCCTTTCGTGGAAGTATTTTTCAAGCTCATCTGTTGGGATTGCTGACAGCAGTTCTTTTTGCCTTCACCTCTTCTACATCAGCTCGCTGTCCTTTAATGTGCCTCTTCATTTGCAGAAAGAAAAGAAGTCACATGGAGTGAGGTCAGATGAGTAAGGTGTGTGAGGCAAGAGAGGCATGCTATTTTTTGCCAGCGACTGATACACTGAGATGGCTGCATTGGCAGGCGCATTGTCGTGGTGGCAAAACCAGTTTCCCATCTGCCACAATGAATCAGGCCTTTTTTGTCACACACGGTTACACAATCTTTTCAGACCCTCTAAATAGACAACTTGATTAACGGTCTGACCTGGTAGCATGAACTTCAAAAGCACTATGAGTCAACATTTCCATCTGTTGAAGTTGACTGTCCAGAATGAGGTTTATCATGAATCCACATTTCACCCTTTTTGAAAAGAGAAAACCACTGGGACACTTGAGTTTTCCCATAGCACTGTCCTTGTAAGCTGTGTTCAACATCACAACAGTTTCTGCGACACTTTTCCAGTGCGGGGGACAAAAATTCACAACCACATGCTGTTCTCTTCAATTGGCCATCACAAAAATGAGGTTTGAGTGAAAATGCTTTTACCAAAAAATTCACTGTGACTAGAGAACCTTCCCAAGTGATGCCACTGGTGCACTAACTCAAGAGTGAGTTGCTTGATGTTCCCTGAGTAGGAAAAATGTGTTCTAGGAAAGCTCCGCTCTGTCCAGCACAGTCCCGGGGCCTTTGGGGGGTACCCCCTCGTAATATACGTTGTTAACTTAACAGAAGCATTTTTAGTGACCACGTCTGAATTTACTGGATTAAAAAAATATATATTCTGATGTTACACTTTCTCCCCCATCATATTGTATTGTAAAATCATGTGTAGTTACTATATATACTCGAGTATAAGCTGACCCGAATATCATCCGAGGCACCTAATTTTATCACAAAAACTGCATGAAAAATGTGCTGAAGAACTCAGCTTATACACAAGTATATGCAGTAGTGATTTCAGATAGATTTTTTTAAAGTGTTTTATTCCTTTGTCTTGTGTATTCTGAAGTGAAGAGCACTGACTTTTAATTCCCTACTGTCTTGAGAGACTAGCCTCTTAGTAGTTTATAACAGTATTCAGTTGCTTTGACTGGCAATCACAAGATCTTTACTGAAATGTTTAATAAAATTGGACTCTACCCTTAATTTTTGTTCAATTTTGCCATTAATTCAATGACCTTAAATAATTCACACTCTCTCTTTTCTTTGGGTTTTAGCTAGTGAGGCTATTTAGACCAGATGATCTTTCAGACCTTTCCTTTTATTTCTGACATTTTTTATGTTTATTGTACAAAGCATACTAGATTGATAATAGATTATACTCTTTACCTTGGGAGAGCTGCTTAAAGAAATTCTATCGAAAGTAACATAAATCCTCCCCTTCCCCGACCCCCTCCATCAAGTTATACTTACTTGCTATGCAGTTAATCCCTATTACCTAAAGAAAACCTTCATATTGGTTATTCAGAATCATTAATAACTCAGTTTTTCGGGGTGGGTGGGGGTGGATCTCTTCTAGAAAATTATCCATTTAGATTTTATATTGGCCTATAAAAAAGCCACTTTGTTTCGGACATGCCTGGTAGATTTAATGTTAAAGCATTTTGAAACTTCCTAAATGTTTTTACTAATAGAGACCCATATAAAACATTTGTTTTCAGGTTGGATGTTTTTTTTTTAGAGGTGGAGAACTATTGTGCTCTTAAAGGAGTCATGGAAATACTGTGTGTGTGTGTGTGTGTGTGTGTGTGTGTGTGTGTGTGTGTGTGTGTGTGTGTGAATTGAGACAGGTAAGCTAATACAATGGCAAGGAATAGTTTTGGTACTTCTGGGGATGGGTGGGTTTTGCAAAACACAGCAATTAACAGTGGTGCAGGTACTTTCAGTTTCTTGTTTCACTTTAAAGTCATCACCCAAACTCAAAACAAAACCTAATGGCACAGTCAATTCCCATTTTTACCGAACAGCTCTATTTAAAGCAGGATTTTGAATCAGGTCTTCCCAGTTCAGTAATAATCAACAAACTCTAATTGGAACGGACCTGAATTTGTAAAAATGTGGAGGAACTGAAACGATAACTAGAATGGGAAAAATTATAGGATGAGATCCTGCTAGAAATTTAATTTCCTTCTTTCTTATAAAACAAGGGCAGAGTGTTGCATAGCAATCAAATCTCTTGAACAGCAGAGTTAGAAAGAGTAGTACCCAAAGATGAAGGCTAACTACATCGCTTTGAATGTATATTGTTTTCCACAGTCCTAGTAATAATCAGTCCAGCTTCAGACTAGTGACAAGGTTCAGTATGTCTCTTCTGAGCCTCCCATTCCAGTGTTTCAGTGAATGCTGATCCCTTTTGTGGTTATTGCCCCACTTCGCCCCCATTTTACGAATTTGAGTCTGTTCTGATTTTGTTTCATTGACAAAGTTAAGCTGGTTTGAAATGATTCAAAAGCCTAATTTAAAGTTTCTGTTTAATAGTTTTCTGAAAAGTTTTCATAACTGATGATTGATTCCCCTTCAAATGTTTTCTTCCTTAAGGTTGCCTACAATATAAACATTTAGTTCTGTTCAGAATGTTTCTCTTTCACTCAGGGACACTGCCCAACATAATGGAGACTAGATTTTGCCTTCCACCATCCTCATAAAAAATTACCGAAGCATAAGAAGGCTAATTAGTTGATGACTAGCCAAAATGAATAACAAATGTCCACTACTTTTGAAATTGTATATGTACTCTGTGATCCAAAAATTCTGTCTCAATATATACTGTAAAGGAATTTCACACATTACAAGAACTTGCATGTTTTTCAAAGCATTGAATGTTATAGCAAAGTATGAAAAGAATCTAAAATTCCATTGTTTTGACAACATAAAAGATTTGATATGCCCTATCCCCCTAAGAAAAGAATGTTGTAATTCAGATCTTGTAATTTTTTATTGTTCTTGAACTTTAATAGGGTTCCCAAACTCTTCATTCTGTATACTATAATTGTTTTTTGTTAGATTTATTATGAAATAACCTCTGAGAAGAATTAGAATGCCTTTTATTCCATTGAGATTTTCAGTAGAATGGTGTTAAATATTTCAGTTGTGATTTCAGTGTCAGAAATTTGCCACCCTTTCAGACTTTTTGAGTAGGAACGAAATTAGAGGCCTTGTGTAATTAACATAGCACCTATTCATGTGGGTTGTGTGTGTGTGTTTTGTGCTTATTGTTCACCTACTTTTAATTTGGGGTTGACTTTAATGGCTTGTGTACTTGGTGAGGATTTTATATTGCTTCTGTATTTTAGTTCTTTTTAAAATACAAAAGAAATAATTTCATTAGTCTGTAGATAAGTAAACAAATTTAAGGGGTTTTCAAAGTATTGTCTTAGAATGAAAGGAAGCTCTTTCCAGATCTTTATAGAAGTAGACATTATTTTTGGATAGAGCCATATACTCACATAAACATCTCGCAGCAGTTGTTCTTCCTATCCTAGATTTTTTTGTGCTTAGTTGGGTTCTTCTGGTTACCCTGGGTCATAGAGCTTTTCATTTTGAAAGCAAAGACAAGAAGTTGAGTTCCCTGATTCCTAATAGAGTGCCTTTTTGTGTTGTCTTCTGATGCTTCTATCTTAGATTATTCACTTTGAAATTATTTCAGATTTAAAAACTTTTCAAGAATAACATCTTTAATCTAGGTTCATTTTATGTAATTATAAGCTCACCAGGAAATTATCATTGATACCCTGTTCTCCATTTCTTTGTGTAGTTACTATTTGAAATTTTATTGTAAGGAAGATCAATCCTTTCCTTCTGTTTTTGTTTGAAATTTTTGTTTGTTATGGTATATTGTTTGTAATAGCAATTCTTTTCCCTGTTTTTGTTGGAAATTTGTTGTTTTTTGTGGTATGTTGATTGCAATAGCAATTCTTAACTCTGTGTAAAGTAATGTCGTAATTTGAAAATGTTTAATATTGTAAGTATGACTCTATAAAAATATTTGTAAGACTGCCTAATGTGACTATAGGAAGTCCAGATGGTGCAGTGGATTAAATGTTGGACAGTTAACTGAAATATGGTTGTTCAAACCCACCAGCTGCTCTTGTTGAAAAAGATGAGGCTATCTGTGCCTGTAAAATACTTGCATTCTTGGGAACTGATAATAGGGTTTGCTATGGGTTGGAATCCACTCAATGGCACTAAGTGTGAGTTGGTCCATGGTGTTTTTATTCTCTTTCCTAATTAAATTCGCTTGTATTAAACTGTACTACATCTTTAAAAGTAGATTTAAAAGCTTTAAATGCAGACCTGGAAAATATTTGCTTCCTTTTCTTTCCCCTGTGGAGTCCAAAGCATTTTTCTGTCATCTTAGCTAGGTTCTGCATGATTAAAATGTTAACTTCCATGGATATATATTCTGTTTTAAATGTCAGTGTCCCGGATGATACTATGATACGTCATGTGGATACTCTCTGTCAAAGAAAGAGTAGCACAGCCCAACCCTCACCAGGCCTATTTCTTTCTCTTGCTTGCTTTGGATATTGACTGGAGCATTAGAAGAAGATTGGTTCATTGTGAACATAATTTGAGTTTCTCTGTGGTGCTTGATAGCATTCTCACGCCAGCTCATTTTATGGTGGGTGCTTGATTGCCCTACTGTCATCTATTCCTTGAACATGTCCAGTCAAGTGAAGTTGCATAGCAGCAATTTTGGTAGTAGACTGGCTACACTCCAAGATTTCATGGGTAATCCCATCCCTACACTTGATGAGCTAATGTGAAGTTGCTGAAGACACCGGATGGGATGTCTATAGAAGGTTTGCCATTACCTCCTGTCTGTGGAGGTAATGTTTTGGTTAACCTGCATCTGCTTCCTGTTGTAGCCTGTAGTCTCACTGTGGTTTGTAATACTTGGTAATGCCTCAGAATGTTAAATCCATACCACAATGTGGTTTAAACAGCTGAAACCAGAGACACTAGTTCAGATTTGGAGAAAGATTTTAGGAGTGACAGAAGCTTAATTTCAACTAATTAAACCACTCTGAAGTAATATAGTGGAGCACACCCTCAAGAGTTGCCAGGGGGTTAATTAATGTTGGCTCAGCTTTTAAAGCATGAGGGTCATCTTTTGGAATTACCTAACATGGTGCATTTGTTCTGGGTTCAGAATGTATAAGCAAATTTTTTTTACCAGGTGTATTAGTCTAGGTACTTTAGAGAAACAAATCCACAGAAACTCGTGTATAAGAGAGTTTTATGTAAAGAAAGTGTGCATCACAAAAACATCCCAACCCAATGCTTCCCAAGCCCACAAGTCCAACATTAACCCATTAACCCAACACCAGTCCACAAAGTCCTCCACCTCACAAAACAGAAGCAATG
>NW_022105855.1:2525003-2528211 GCF_000313985.2 Echinops telfairi
AGCCTTTAAGACCCCAGACACTATATCTTTTGATAGCCGGGCACCATTAGCTCTCTTCACCACATTTACTTATGCACACATTTGTCTTCAGTGATTGTGTCAGTAAAGCGGGCACCCACTGATAAGATTTTCAGCAAACACATTTTTAAAAGAGTTTTATACAGCAATCTGAGTCCTTTAGTATTTCAAATAGAACAGATTTTAACCATGGAAAAAAAAGATCATGAATCATTGTTAATACAGAGCTAATCTACATTAGCTTAAGTGAGGGTAAAGGAAATGACATGAGATGGATTATTTTATTAATAAAGTTACAGTAGTTATACTATAATTTTGAGATAGCCTAAAATAAATAACTGAAAGAAAGAAATGTCTTTGCTGCTGTACAAAGACAGTACTTTGAAATCATAAATTTGCAAATGTGATATAAGAAGAAAAGACATTTTAAAATTATTTAAATCATAGATTGCTCTTCCTCAAGTAATTTGATATGCATTTCAAATGAATAAGGAATGGCTGGGGAGAAAGGAAAGAGTAAATGAAGATCACTTAGTATTTTATGATTTTACTGAGCAAAAACGAGAATGGGGCAAGTGTGAATTTGTGTAGTTCATTACACAAGCCACATGTGGTTTTTGAGTACTTTAAATGTGGGTAGTCTGAGATTAGCTTGAATGTGTGTCTGTGTTTTAAGTATAAAATGCATGTTGAAAAATGGTGTAGGGGAAAAAGGTAAAATCTGATTGCCGTATGTACTCATGTATAAGCCAAGTTTTTCAGTACATTTTTAATGCAGTTTTTGTGGTAAAATTAGGTCTCTCGGCTGATATTCGGGTTGGCTTATACTTGAGTATGTACAGCAGTAAAAATTTTCCTACTGATTATATGTTGAGATAAAGTTATTTTGGATAAAGTAGATTAAAGTATATAAAGATTAATTTTACTTGTTTTCTTTTTATGCTTTAAATTTAAAATTACATGTTGCTTATGCTTGTGTTTCTATTGGACAGCACCGTTCCAGATTCAGTCTGTGGTGAAAACAGTAACAGCTGAGGAGAGAGGAGATTAAGGGAAGAAATAGATGTGAATTTTGTTATGTCTTTCTGTAGTGTATACTTTATTTTAAAAGAAAAAAATGTTTTGCTATAAAAAGTGATAGAGCAAGAAATAGCTGGAAGGGACTAGCCGGCCCCCCCCCCTCCCTTTCTGGGTGCTTAAGTTATCAAACCTTTAATTATTGCCTTGAAGGAAATAAATATTTGAGTTCCTGGCCACTGTGCTGTTCTAAAGACCTTCCAAAGACCTTCATTACCATTTTTAATTGTTTTACCAGATGTTGCTAAAGTTTTCCTTTCTGTCTCTTGCTTTCTTTTCTTCTCAAGGCCTTTATTTAAGAGCAGAATTGACACTGTTAAAAATTCAAGTTTTGTCAAGGGATTGGAGTGAAAACAGTCAAGTATTTCTGGTCCACAATCCTTCATCAACAATTTTAAAATCTAAACGCTCTGAAAAACCAGTAGTGGTTTTGTTAATTCAAGTGGTTAAAAAAAGAAAGGTGACTTTGAAGTGATTTGAGGGCAGCTGTTGGTTTCCCTTATCCCACTTTGTGGGACTAGTTCTGTGTTTTGCTGTAGTAATACTATGTCCCTGGAAATACAGTGCAGCAGTAGACCTAGGTGAAGGTAATAAGCTGTATATAGTGTACTAACCTTTCTAAACATTTTTTAAGTGAATTCTGAAATACAGTTGACTCAGAGGGCTTCAGATAGGATTTGGGGCCTCTCTTATGTTACAGAAACTGGAAGTATTTGGATGACCACGATCTAAGCACAGGGACACGAGTGAATGAAGTCTTCCTCAACTGCAGCGTCCTTGTGCGCTCTCCCAGAAAGAGCTTTCAGAAGAAGCATCTTGTTCTCTGTGGTTCTCTTGTCCTGGAATATAATCCCCACCAGGCTGCTAGCTGCCTGATGTGATCTCTAGAATCCTTTCCATGTTCTTTCTTCAGTCTTAGTAAGAAACTGTATGCATCATTGATCTGTGCCTTACTGAGGGCTATTCTTTTATTCTGGAAAATCTTTTGTCAACTCATCTGATTCTCCAAGATGGAGTAAGACCGTACACATCCTGAAGTTTTTCCTGATTACCAAAAGACAGAAAGGATATATCTGTGTGGTTTAAAGGTCAAATTACCTCCCCAACTGGATTGTAATCTGGCAAACAAGCAAATGGGATTGTCCTCTAGTTTTCTGCATCCTTCAGAGCAAAAGATTAATGCCAGTTATTGTTATGTAAGAGAAAAAAAAAGACTTTTATGGAAATTATCACTTTCACAGAAATTGTTAGGGGGTGTAATGAGGTTTGTTTATAGGGTCAGTACATTCTACTTTCATGAAACTTAGTTGAAGAAAAAGTACCACAACCTCCAGGTATTTTAGTGATTATAACCTAAGAAGAATGAGAGTTGTTACTGAAAACCCCTTTACATTTTTTATTTAAACAAAAGCAGCAAAAAAACCCCAAACAAATCCAAAAAACAAAACTATTCCAAGTTTAGAGAGTCCTAAAAAAAACATTAATTCTGTTTACAATCTCTGTGACCTTATGTAAATCTCAGGGGGTTTTATATTAAAAAGGAAAAGTTCTCAGGATAAAGAAACATTCATAAACAAAATATGTGACAAAAGAGTGGTGAAGGTATGTTATAATTTAAAAACATGCAAAAATTATGAGACTATATTAATTTAATTTGGTTCAGTCATTCTTATTAAATCCAAAGTTACCAACATATTTAGAAGGACAATAAAAGATTAGATAAATAAAGGTCAATTATTGAATGTTTGAAATGATTTTCATTGAGTCAGCATGTTTTAATTTTGCGAAAGCATTGAAAATAGGAATAGCTGAGATGACTCTTGAAGTTTGATAGAAGTGTCGGGGTGAGGGGGTCCGCGAACAGATCCTTAGGAGCATCCTTGTGATTGTGGGAAATATTAAAGACAGACAAAGTGAGGCACAGGTGCTCCTCATCCCATGTCAGGACTGAGACAGAGAGAATATATTTTCCAGTGAGTCCATGTAATGGAGCTTACAGATCTTTCATAAGGCAAGCATGTCATACAGCATAGTTATAAAGTTGATGGGTGATATCATAAATGAATAACACAATAGACAAGCAGTGAAGTGAGGCATCGTCTTGACCTTGAAC
>NW_022105855.1:2528311-2598012 GCF_000313985.2 Echinops telfairi
TTAAGGTGGATTGGCTATAGAATGTGATTGCTTTTATCTACAGATAACCTTTAGGCATTGTAAAATAGACACAGAAATGATTAATCTTATATGGTAACTCCTTTCTGACAGTTCCTTTATGGTGGGCTATTAGAGGGACTGTGTCCAGTCCTATGAATGTATATTAAAATTTATATTTCGTAACCGTGAGTCTTCCCCCACCAGAGTCGGCTTTCCACACCCGTAATGATGAGCATGGATGAGTTAGCTGCATTACATTCTCATCGAATCCCTCAGTTTACCACAAACAAGCAATTAGATTTGTCTTTGTTCACATAGATTATGAAGCTATATATTTTTCTTCTTTTCTTTAAATTTAAACCTAAAGGTTATAAATACTGATGGTTCTGGAAGAAGAGTACTCGTGGAAGACAAAATTCCTCACATATTTGGGTTTACTTTATTGGGTGACTATGTTTACTGGACTGACTGGCAGAGGCGGAGCATTGAAAGAGTTCACAAACGGAGTGCAGAAAGGGAAATCATCATAGATCAGCTGCCTGACCTAATGGGCCTAAAGGCCACAAACGTTCATCGAATCATTGGTAAGTAATTCTAGAACTCCCTTAGAGATGGAAGCCAGGTATGAGAAAAGATAGAGATGGTAGTTTAGAAAATCAGTGTTATAAATTATTAAGTAACGAATACGTTTAGGAACTTTCTGAAGCTCCCATAAGGTAAAGCCTCATTCCTCCACCCCCCAAAATTGGGTCAGCATGGAGATTATTTGTTAACCTTTTAAAAGGATCGGTCTTTTAAACATTAGCTGAGTATTCAGGGTACACGGTTTCAATTGAAGGATTGAATAAACACATACATGCATACTTTTTTCTTTCATGATAAAGTCAATTTATTCATTGTTTTTCATACTGCGTGGGCCACTTCATTTTTACCCGTGACACCTTTTTAAAAAAAATCATTTTATTGGGATCTCTTAAAGATACCGTAACATTCCATAGTTCAATTACATCAAGTAGTATTGTACAATTGCTACCAGTTAATTTCAAACATTTTCTTTCTTCTTGAACTCCTTGATATCTGCTACCTTTTATCCCTTCACCCCCTCCCCAGAAACCCTTATTTTTTTGCTATATCTTACGCTATCCAGTATATCCATTTACATACAATTCTGTTGTTCGCTCGCATCACTTTCTTTATCAAAATAATTAAAATCTTATATGAGTAATATAATTTATTTAAAGCTTATGAGTATAAAAGGAAAGTATTTTACCATTGTTTAATTTCCTGCTGTTTTAATTCCCGAAATTGGAACTGAGATCTAGATTTCGGAACAAGCAGGCATGATCATACATCTCTGTGAACCAAATGCTTAGGTGTTTTAAAGTGAAAATGTATCGATTGTGTCCGTGTTTGTGTCTTCTTGTGCCCATTTATAATTAATCCGTCTTTTAGGTTCCAACCCCTGTGCTGAGGAAAATGGGGGGTGTAGCCATCTTTGCCTCTATAGACCTCAGGGCCTGCGCTGTGCCTGCCCTATTGGCTTTGAACTCATCAGTGACATGAAGACCTGTATTGTCCCAGAGGCTTTCCTTTTGTTTTCTCGGAGAGCAGATATCAGGCGCATTTCTTTGGAAACTAACAACAATAATGTGGCCATCCCACTCACTGGTGTCAAGGAAGCATCCGCTTTGGATTTTGATGTGACAGACAACCGAATTTACTGGACTGATATATCACTCAAGGTTAGAAAAGGAATTGGAGCATTGAAACTGGGGCATTAAGTTTCTAAAGGCATAGCCTTCTCTTACCTTTTTCAATTAAACTTTAACATTTTTTGTCATTAACTGAGTAAGCTATTGTGTGTTCTGCATAAATAACTTACAGAGATTTATTCCTTAATCAATTTTAAATGAAATTTTGAGCCTGATTTGAGGTAGAAAAATGTTATAAACTATCAAAGCATCTGCTTTTCAGTCAATTCAGATTCAAAGTGATATCATAGGACAGAGTAGACCCAAGGGTTACTAAGGCTGTACACTTTTCTGGAAGCAAGCTACCACATCTTTCTCCTTAGGAGAGGCTGGTAGATTTCGGTTAGCAGCTGACTTTTTTATCTACCCTGCCTCCAGGGCTCTATAACATACCTCTGTTTTCTTTTACTTAATGTAAATGTTGAAAATCACAGTGAAGTTCTATAGGAGAGAGGAAACTCCTAGCCAGAAAATCTAGAGAATTACTGCTTCTTTCAGAATGTTCTAGGCTTACTTAAATAACTTTTATAGACTAGTATCTAATGTAATGCATTAGAACATGAGACTTTTAAGTCAACTTTGAACTCTAATGATGTTCAGTAACATTTATTAAATAAACAAATGAAATAAATATTTTGCTGTATACCCTTCAGAATTCCTTTATCTTGAAAACAGCAATGCCTATTTTGTAGGATAGTACCAATGATTTGGCTTTACTTTTATCTTCAAGAAGTTGATGAAACAGAGCCTCTAACCGTCCGCTCACACCTTTGTTACTTGATTGCTAATTTTGATCACAAAAGTCATTCCACTGTCATTAGAATAAATTCTAGACTCTTAAGGGGTTTCCTATTTGTTTCCTGAATTGGCAATAAAATTGAGGCTGTAGTTGCATTTATTAGAGCTAGATAAAAGTTATCTCTCTCCTCATGCATTTTGTTAGGCAGCATAATTCTTTCACCGTTTTCTCCAGCCTCCACAAAACCAAACCCAAACTGCTTTGTGGATAGCCGTTTTATGTTTAAATAATGTAAGTTAGCTCATCTCTTGTGTTGCTTTTCTTTTTTACAGACCATCAGCAGAGCCTTTATGAACGGCAGTGCACTGGAACATGTGGTAGAATTTGGCTTAGATTATCCAGAAGGTATGGCAGTAGACTGGCTTGGGAAGAATTTGTACTGGGCAGACACAGGAACAAATCGAATTGAAGTGTCAAAGTTGGATGGACAGCACCGACAAGTTTTGGTGTGGAAAGACCTAGATAGCCCCAGAGCTCTTGCGTTGGACCCTGCTGAAGGGTAAACACTTTCATGTTTTCTTTTTTGAAATACATTGTATATTTGGGGAACATGACCCCGTTAAAAAAATGATCTTCTTGGACCTTCAATAGTGCTTATTAGGATTCTGACATCTAAACCATAGGCTTTATTGAAACCATTAGGAATTTCACTGATTTTAGAATTATCATTAGCTGTTTTACTTTGCCATTCACATTGGGGTGAAGCCTTCCTGACACGATTGCTGAAGACAAATGTGTGCATAAGCAAATGTGAAGAAAGCTGATGATGCCCAGCTATCAAAAGATATAGCGTCTGGGGTATTCAAGGCTTGAAGATAAACAAGCGGCCATCCACCTGAGAAGCAACAAAGCACACATGGAAGAAGCACACCAGCCTGTGTGATCATGGGGTGTAGAAGGGATGAGGTATCTGGCATCTAAGACCCAGAACAAAATCATACCCAATGTGAATTGGGAGCGGGGGAGGCGTGCATGGAATGGAGATCCAATGCACATCTGTAGACAATTGGACATCCCCTCACAGAAGGGTCACAAGGAAGAGATGACCCAGTCAGGGTGCAGTATAGCACTGATGAAACACACAACTTTCCTCTAGTTCCTTAATGCTTCCTTTCCCCCACTATAATGGCCTCAATTCTACCTTACAAATCGGATTAGACCAGAGCACTGCTACAGATAAGAGCCCGCAACATGGAATCCAGGATAGACAAACCCTTCAGGGTCAACAATGAGAGTAGAGATGCCAGGAGAATGGGGGGAAGGTAGGGGAGAAAGCGGGAATCGATCACGAGGATCAGCATATAGCCCCCTCCCAGGCGGCTAAACAACAGAAAAGTGGGTGAAGGGTGACAGAGGATGATATAAGATATGAAAATAATAATCTATAACTTACCAAGGTTTCATGACAGAGGGAGGGGGAAATGAGGAGCTGATATCAAGGGCTCAAGTAGAAAGAAGATGCTTTGAAAATGGTGATGACAGCATTTGTACAAATGTGCTTGAGACAATGGATGATTGTGTGGATTGTGATAAGAGATGTAAAAGCCCCCAATAAAAGATTTTAATTAAAAAACTCCAAAAACATTGGGGTAAAGAAAGATTAGCAAAGTGGATAATTAAAGATTACTAATGAAATACTAAGTAAATTTTTTTTTTAAAGCCATTATCCAGTGGAAATTTACATGCGCTCCCTCTCCAGTTAAACACATTCCAAACCTTTTAAACTCGTTGCCATCAAGTTGATTCTAACTCTTAGTGACCCTATAGGACAGAGTAGAATTGCCCTTGTGGGTCTCTGAGACTAACTCTTTACAGGAGTAGCAAGCCTCATCTTTCTCCTGAGGAGTGGCTGGTGGTTCCAACCCCTGTCCTTGCAGTTAGCAGACCAACATGTATGCCAGGGCAGTAAGACTTCGTCTTACATATTTGTATATACATACTGTCAAGAGAGACCAATCCCTGGAAAAGGATAGCATGCTTGGTAAATAGAGGGGCAGTAAAAACGTGGAAAGCCCTGGACAAGATGGACTGATACAATGGCTCTAACTGGAGGCTCAAACCTAAGAACAATTGTGAGGTTGACGCAGGACTAGGCGGTGTTTGGTTGTGTTGTACATAGGGTGGTCATCACTTAGAATTGACTCAATGGTACTTAATGAAAACAGCATTTTAGTAAACCACAACAGCAGTGTTGTGTGCTGAGAAATAACTGCATGAAAGTTCCGTTTTATAATGTGAGTTCAAAGTGGGCAGCTTTTGTCAGATTATTATTTTTAAACTTGGACAAAATGTGATATTATAAGATAAAATATTAGCAAATATACATTTTAAAGGGTAGATGAGTCTTACAGAATTCAACAAATTTTAAAAAGCTGGCATCTCAAATTTGAAGAAAATATTCATTTAAAAGCAAAAGCTTATAGCATGAACATATAAACATTCATCATATCTATAATTTAAAAATATACCTGAAATCACATTTGTTCCATGAACAGCTAGTTACTTATCAAGTTAAAATGCTGCATCAAATTCACCTTTTCTGAACTAACTTGCTGAGTTGGGATGAAGGTGATCTTGGCTATAAGCAGTAGTTGCCAGACAGACACATGTATAGTTAGAGCTAAGAATCTAGTATAGGTCACTGCTGGCAATGTGTTATTTCTTTCACAAGTGTTTCTCAGTAGCCTTTGTGCTGTACACATGGCTGTCAGCTGACAAGTATAAATGCAAACAAAGCTTGAGATGTTAAAGCATGTTCATGAATTGTTACCAAGCCAGCCGTAAGTTGGCAGGCTGATGATTGAATGACTATCTGTCCTTAGGTGTTTGTTGCAGGCTGGTATGTGGAGGAGCTTTCCCAAACCCAGTATGCAATGTCTCTAAACTAGTGGCTTACACGTTTTGTGGAAAGGCCATCTGACTGTGGATTTTGTTCTAGAACTATGACATTCAACAAGTCACTCACATTTATTTTAGTGTTTTGAGCTCATCTGTAAAAATCCTGTGTTATGAGGCTGCTCTAAGGTTAGAGTCAAGAACTTGAAATAGTAAAATATGTAAAAGCTAAAGAATATGCTATCATTTCACAAGGATTGTACTAATAGTACGTGCTGCCCGGTTGACATACTCTGGTGATTATCTGCTCTTAATCAGAGCATGCTCCATTCGACCAGGGAACCAAATATATTTTAGTAGCAGGAACTTTGCTTTTAACTTCAGTTAAAGACCCACTGTATATTTTACCTTTGATGTATTCCTGCACCTTGTTTATAGAGAGAGTTTGATTACATAAATTGAAAAGTAAGTTCAATTTAAAAGCTCAAATTATTTGTATTGAGAATAAAGTTATGTTTTTCAGAAGTAAGCCAGTTTCTGAGGTCCATTGCTTGCTTGCTTAAATATTAGTTTTATAAATGCAAGTGCTGCAATATGGAAATCATTGGTTTGTTTCCAGTTCCTGGGGTTTAGAAGGAACAAACTCACTGGAAAGACTAAGGAAAGCTGACTCACTTCCTTTTTGGGATATAAGAAAAAATATTTTGTTGAGGGTGCCAAAATAATTGGAGAAGTGTAAGCAAGATTTTGTTTTACCCATTTCCTTGACTTAGAAATTATTTTCTTTGAATATACTTTGTTATTATACATGATAATTACCTTTCCTCCGACTTATCAAAAGTGAAATGTTACTTATTTTTTGTTTAAATTTAGATTTATGTATTGGACTGAATGGGGTGGAAAACCTAAGATAGACAGAGCTTCTATGGATGGAAGTGAACGCACTACATTAGTTCCAAATGTGGGGCGAGCAAATGGCCTAACAATTGATTATACTAAAAGAAGGCTCTATTGGACAGACCTGGATACCAACTTAATAGAATCTTCAAATATGCTTGGTAAGCTGTATACTTCTTTTTATTGAATCACATGGTATGTTTTTCTTTTTATGTAAAAATTAGTGACTCTTATTTTTACCATTGCTTAGATACTATTAATAATAACTTCATGTGAAAACCTCAGATTCTTCCCTTGTCAGGGAATTATATCCTGTGTTGTTGATGTTCTTATTTATAATGGGCCAGGTACTTGGATTAACATCTCTTTATTATGTGATGATTTTGTTTGTTGGTAGGAAATTTATAACTCCCTAGTTGATTCATGAAGTGACTTTATACTAATTAAAATATATATACTTCTGTCTTTTGATAGAAGGAAGAAGAAAAGTTGAAAATGTAGACCCCTGTGTAGAGACTAAAACATAATCAGAATAGATTATTTGCAGGAATTTAAATGACCTCAATGATTTAAAAATCAGACAACAGAAGGATTGATTTCAGAAGACAGGTCTGGTTTTAGAGTTACTTTTAAATGAATTGTTGTCTTTGCAAAGTTGCTTGCATACGTAATGTTTCGCATGTTTAAACCTGTTTTCTTGTTTTGTTTTTGCCAGTAAGACACTAGCGTTCTCACCATATTTCATCCCTCTTGTTTCTCCCCCGTCTATTGCTTTTCCAAAAATAGGACTCAACCGTGAAGTTATAGCAGATGATTTGCCTCATCCATTTGGCTTAACTCAGTACCAGGATTACATCTACTGGACGGACTGGAGCCGACGCAGCATCGAGCGTGCCAACAAAACTAGTGGCCAAAACCGCACCGTCATTCAGGGCCATTTGGATTATGTGATGGACATCCTTGTCTTTCACTCCTCTCGGCAGGCAGGATGGAATGAGTGTGCCTCCAGCAATGGGCACTGCTCCCATCTCTGCTTGGCAGTCCCAGTTGGAGGTTTTGTTTGTGGATGTCCAGCCCACTACTCTCTTAATACTGACAACAGAACTTGCAGTGGTAAGTTCCATGTCCCACAAAGCAAACTAATTAGAAGAGAAAGCAGTATTTTATACACCATGTAGTTAGTTATCTTTCTAGATTAAAAAGTAGAAGTTCAGAATTATTTTGATTAGCAAAAGGAGAGGGATAAGTAAAGGGAGAGAAATGCACATTTTTGTTACTTACTAATTGTTTTTGTTTACTTGACGACTGAACAGTTCAATAAAATTTACGTAGCTTCAATGAGGGAGACTGTATACAGGTGTCTTCTGTGCATGGTAATCTATAATTTTAAAAAAGGGAATCCCCACGTGACTCCATTGGGCTAAGGAGCCTGACCTTCTTATCTTTCAATGTGCATAGAATAAGGCAGAAGTAAAAAATGTAAATGTGTAATAGTCTAGGCTGAAAATGTATAGGAGAAAAATTAGCCCAATGTAAAATAGTAGTTAATAGAGGGAAGAACTAGAGAGCATATGCTCTGAACGTAGTGGCCGGCTGCTGCTTAGTTCTAGCTAATATTAACAGAGCTGTCCAACCCATCATGAATCCAGAAATTTTTTGTTTTGGCTTCAAAACCTGCTGCTTTTTAAGTGCTGGCAAATAATTTACATTAAAAATAATAAAAATCACTGTACTCGCACCATTAAAAATTTTAAAAAACACTTTGGACTCAGGGAAACCTAATTTCTTACTTTTAAGAGTAAATTGATCAATGTGTAAATATCTAAATATAGGTAGGCATCATACATAGATAAAAATATCTACATATAGATAGATGTTAGATATTAGATCCAAAAGAGTAAGTTCATGGCAAGAAGTATGGTGTGGTGCAGTAAGTGATAAATTTAACAAAAAAATAGAGATGAGATCAGAAAGAGTAGATCATGGCAGAGAAATACAGTGTGCTGCAGTAGGGCAAAAGTAAAAGTACATCTTGAAGTCAGTGCAGAATTTTTTTTAGTGAAAATGTAAAATGATTTCTGAAGAGAATTCGACTAATATTAGCATCTAGCCTAATACTTAACATATATTAGGAATTCACTAAATAGTACCTATTTCCAATTCTTACAATTTTTGCCTTTTCCACCTTCCCATGATTATGTGTACCCAAATCAAACTCACTGCCATCTAGTCAATTCTAACTGACAATACTGGAGGACAGAGTAGACCTGCCCTCTCCCTCGCCACCTCCCATAGAAAAAACTAGGTCTTTCTCCCGAAGAGCATCTGGTGGTTTCAAACTGCTGACCTTGCATTTAGCAGCCCAACACATAACTGCTACACCACCAGGGCTCCCACTAATGCCAATAGACATTAGTAATTTTACTTTTTATAATGCCTTATAGTTTTTACAGAAACCGATTTAGGGAAGGGACAAGACAGACAAAACCTTTATTTAGCAGTTGGTTAAACTCTGACTTGGTTAAGATAAACTATGTAGAGAGCTAAAACTTATCTTGAAGTTTGTTTTGACCCTTGAAACCAGTCTTCCTTTCACCTAACATAGAAGGTGAAACAGTTGAAGGAAGTACAGGATATCCATTTGGTACATTAAAGAGAATTCTATGTAGCTTCATCTATTGCCTCACCACCTTGGTTACTTAGCGCTGTTGTAGCATAAATACCACAGTAGTTATTTTAAACGATAGATATTAATGTTTCTTAAATACTAAAGCCTGAAGCCAAACCCGATTTCAGCTATGTTGATTTCTCCCTTGTTAATAGCCCTTGGTTTTCTTTGTCTTTGAAATTCTTGACTTGCTTTCTATGTTTGTGTTTGTTCTAGTATTTTTATGACTGAAGTGATTAGGTTTAGGGTGCACCCTATATTTATTAACACAACCAAACCCCAATTTTAAGCAGGGTTAAGTCAACACGTATTTTTGAGGACATAATTCAATCCTTCACATGCACTGAATCTTTGTAGAGCGAGATGGAAGAAAAATAGGTTGCGAGTTACAAATTTATAGCATGTTTGATTATGAGAGTGCTGCTTGGTTCATTCCGAGTTTTGAGGGGCTTCTGTTGTCAGCCTTCGCTCTTTTTACGTCTATTTCATGTGAGAGAACACTGACTTTTCAAATCTGTGGGAGATAAAGGACTTGGAGTAGCTATTACAGTTTCTGTGTTTTTGTTTTGTTCCTTTAAGCTCCTACCACTTTCCTGCTCTTCAGTCAAAAGAGTGCCATCAACCGGATGGTGATTGATGAACAACAGAGTCCTGACATCATCCTTCCTATCCATAGCCTTCGAAATGTCCGGGCCATTGACTATGACCCACTGGATAAGCAACTCTATTGGATTGACTCACGACAAAACATGATCAGAAAAGCCCAAGAAGATGGCAGCCAGGTAATTCAGAGCTCATTTTAAAATATACTTCTTGTAACTGAACTAACCAACTGCTTGATTTCACTTGACTCTCTGCTTATGTGTATTTTTGTGTCCAAACTGAAATAATATTTGACATGGTAACTTTTTCCCTCCTAATGATTTTTGGAGAAATACTTGTTAGATTTATATACACACACACACACACACACACACACACACACACACACACACACACACATATATACACACACATATATAAATGATATTAACAAAGCTGACGATCATACTATTGCTAATGGTTTTTTCGCTGTCACCCTCTTTCATTTATGATTTTTCATAATGCCACTATTTATGTAGCATGTTGGAAGCACTGAAACCAAATAATTGTTTTTAATCCCAGATCAATAGAATTCTTTTTTTCTTTCAAATAGGTTTCTTATGAATACTTCATCTGAAATGAATGTAAAGCACATGGACCAATAACTGTTAAATAGACAGGGCAACAAATAGTATTACTCCTTAATTATTATTTTGAAGATTCAGTAAATTAAGAAACAAAATCCCATTAAAATTAGAAACGCTTAAAATATGTTACCATTGATTCAGTAAATTAAAAAAATAAAACTATTTGATAACTATGGAAAGAACCATATTATTAATTTTATCTATGCTTAAAATACCAGTCATGGCTCTGCATTCCATTCTTTTTTGCTTTCTTTCTGTGGTCAAGCAGTGTTGACTGGGATTACTATAAATAATTGTTGTCTTCTTTGTAACAGTGATGTTAAGTAGGATTCTGAACATAATAAGCTCTAAGGAAATTGGGTTAGTATGTATTTTCTTTTTCCCCCCTTCTATTTCTTATCACAGGATAGAGCAAGAAATTAAAGTATTGAAGTTGTTAAAGATATGTGATGTAGTCACAGAGGTATATTGTGAATGCACCACACAATATATAAGCCAGGGTTCTGGGACAAATAACAGGATACAGACAGTAGTTGGAAATTTATAGCGGCTATTTTATAACCAAGAACATTAGAAACAAATTAAGTAACTTCAGTAGGAATATGTGGCCTCAGAGCTGGCAAGTAAATGACCTGTATTATTATTCAGCTAGAACAGATGGACAAAGCCTCTTTTTCATTTGGCTTTATAAGCCCTCCCCCCTTTTTTAAAAATCATTTTGAGCACCAGAGAAAAAGGCAATTGATAGATGTGGTTTTTGTATCCTTAACTAATTGCTAACGTTTCTAGATCAGGGTTTCTTAATCTTGATGTTTTGGCCTGGATAATTCTTGCAATAGGGCGCTGTAGTGTACGTGGTAGGATGCTTAACAGCACCCCTAACCTCTAGATACAAGTTACAGCTCCCCAGAAATGTGACAATAAAAATGTCTGCAAGCATGACCAAGTACTCCCCGGGGGTTAGAATCTCCTCCAGATGAGGAATTTGTTTAGAGGCATTACTAGTTTGTGATCTAGCCATAGTTGTCTGCAGTTCATAGGAAACAGCTGCTAATGTCTCCATCCCATTTGTAATTAAGGCACTATCGGATTCTTAAAACAACTAAGATGGCCCCAATGTTTTTCACTTAGTGTTATAATAACCAAAGGGAATTTTTGATGTGCATGTTAACAAAGAATACATTATCCATAAAAATGTGCAATAAGACGTGTATTGTTCAATGCTTGACTACAGATGTATGACTACGTAAGTATAAGCAGTGTGAGTAATTGTCTCAAGGCTATCTGACTTGGAGTCTAATTGTGTGTGTGTGTGTATTTCTATCAACAGGGCTTTACTGTGGTTGTAAGCTCAGTTCCCAATCAAAACCTAGAAATATTACAGCCGTATGATCTCAGCATTGATATTTATAGCCGTTACATCTACTGGACATGTGAGGCCACCAACGTCATTAATGTAACAAGATTAGATGGCAGATCAATTGGAGTGGTTTTAAAAGGAGATCAGGACAGACCTCGAGCCATTGTGGTAAACCCAGAGAAAGGGTATGTAACTAAAATGTGATCAGATGTCTTGGCATCTGAGAGCCTCCTTACCTTTCTTTTCCACTCATTATTGATTTATCGTTAAGCACCCTGTACTCCAGTATTATATATCTATATACCCTTACATTTCTCTATATACTTCCCTGTACTTTTTCTTATATCACTGCCAAAGATTTCCTTTCTTGGTCACTGTAGCTGTAGTTCTAAATTCTACTGAGGCATCTAGGACTTTTTCAGTGCCACCCTCCATGACAGTTTCCTTGATCTACCCCACCCGGAGGCAGATGTGACTCCCCTCCTCTTGAATATCTAGTATTCTGTGTCTCCAGTTATACTTAGCCCTTTCCAAATTATCTCTATTTTTAGTCTTAAAATCCTTATTAAACTTCAGATTCCTATATCTCAAGAACTAATTTATCTTCATTTAATACGCATGTTTGCATTTAATAAGTATTCTGTGCTTAATTATATCCAAGTGATTCTGAATTCAGGGAAAATAGCGTACTTCTAAAGTAGAGGGGTAAAAATCTAGAATTAAATATAAGAAAAAATTTACATAGGACTTATTTTTAGGTATTAAAAAGCTAATTAGAACAGGTTCAGATTTCTCTGGCCATTGCTCTTTAATATTATTCCTAAAACATAGGTGTATCTGTATGTAATACTTCATTAGTCAATTAAAGTTAGCTCCCTAAGAACCTCTATCTGTTGTATCCCTTTGTCTCCATTGGTTTTAATGAACAAGTATATCCTTATTGAATCTGATTTATTGCTCTGGTAACATACTACTTATGTTCTTTTTCTTCAGCTATATGTATTTTACCAATCTTCAGGAAAGGTCTCCTAAAATTGAGCGGGCTGCTTTGGATGGAACAGAACGAGAGGTCCTCTTTTTCAGTGGCTTAAGTAAGCCAATTGCTTTAGCCCTTGATAGCAGATTGGGCAAGCTCTTTTGGGCTGATTCAGATCTCCGGCGAATTGAAAGCAGTGATCTCTCAGGTACTTAAGAAAACTGTTTCCTTCTTCTCATTTGTTTTTCTTTGAAAAACATAGAAAAACACATAGTAAAGATTCCAGAAGGCTACTCACAATTACAAATAACAACAGAGAAACTCCAGTAAGGTTGGGGGGGAGGGAGGAGAAAATATTAAAACCAGATCAAGCCCAAAGATTCAGAGAGGAGAATAAAGTGACAAGGTTTTAACCGGTTGTTCCAGTTTTTCATTT
Source organism: Echinops telfairi (assembly GCF_000313985.2). Taxonomy (NCBI): domain Eukaryota; kingdom Metazoa; phylum Chordata; class Mammalia; order Afrosoricida; family Tenrecidae; genus Echinops; species Echinops telfairi. The sequence goes on from NW_022105855.1 coordinate 2,541,263, forward strand.
TAATCTTCTGTAGTCATCTCTCCAATACTTTGTTTGATAACCAGGTTATTCCCATCCCTCAATTATGGTTAAAGGGAAAATCACAGAAGGCTTATTCCCTGTATAGATCCTGAAAATGTATTTTGGGCTTCCACTGTCATAGCACACCAAAATCTCACAATTTATGCTCTGGTACTATTCCCTCCTTCAGATTTGGATTATATAATTTACCATCATTGGATCATGGCTGATGGTTTACTTCTTCCATGTGTACTTAGTTGATGTCTCACTTACATGGCTGCTTGTTAGAAAACAAGGCTTTAAGACTCCAGATGCTATTTTGTCTGACAGCTAGGAGCGTATACATCTGTTCGTGATCTTTCTCACTTCTTTGGAGTACGGTATTGCTGGATCACGTGGTATTTCTATTGCCAGCTGTTTGGGGAATCGCCATATTGTTTTCCACAGTGGGTATACATATTTACAAGGCCATCCGCAGTGTGTAAGAATTCTAATCTCTCCACGCCCTCTCCAGCATGTGTGCTCTTTTTAAATTGAACTACAGTTATGGGTGTTAGAATGTTCCCTTCTATTCCAATTTTACTGAGTGCTTTTCTTAGAAACGAGTGTTGGATATTGTCAAATGCTCTTTTTGCATCAATTGATAAGAGCATTTGATTCTTATCCTTTATCTTGTTTATGTGGTGGATTACATTGTTTTTCCAATGTTAAACCATCTTGTATCCCTAGTATGAATCCCACTTGTTCATGATGTATTATTATTTTGATGTGTTGTTGGGTTCTATTGGCCAGGATTTTGTTGAGAATTTTTCATCTATGTTCATGAGAGATATCAGTCTGTAATTTTCTGTCTTTCGGGGGATGTCTGTCTTTGGGTGGGGTCTTTGCTTGTTTTTGGTATCAGGGTTATGCTGGCTTTGTAGAATGAGTTTGGGAGCTTGCTGTCTCTTTCAGGATTCTGGAGTAGTTTGTATAGAATTGGCGACAGCTCTTCTCTGATTACTTGGTCGATTTCTCCTGTGAAGTCATGTGGTCCTGGGCTTTTTTTGGTTTGGGGTTTCTTGATGACCTTGTCTCTTCTTTTGCCATGAATCTGCTCAAGTTTTTAATGCCCATGTATGTTAATTTGGGAATAGGGTGCATTTCTAGGTATTTGTCCATGTTGTCTAGATGATCAAATTTGTTGTACTGTAGTCTTTAGTAATACTGTGTTGTTATTCTTACTTCAGTTGGATCTGTTGGATGCTACCTGTTTTGTCTCTTAATTCTGGATATTTATGTCTGTTCTTTGTTTTCCTTAGTTAAGTTTGATAGTGGTTTGTCAATTTTGTTGATCCTTTTGAAGAGTCAACTTGCTATTTTGTTAATTTTTCCATTGTTTTTCTATTTTCCAGCTCATTTATTTCTGCTCTAATTTTTATTATTTCTTTTTTTCTGTTGTTGGAGGGTTTATGCTGTTGATTGTATTGTGTTAAAGTATTAACTTATTTTCTTCTCTTTTTTAATGTGTGCATTATTTGCCTTCCTGATCTGTCATCATAAAGTATATACTAATGTTGTTGTTAGTGGAATTCACTTTCGAATCACAACAACTACATGTAACATACTAGAACTGCCCCAGAGTTTTCGAGGCTGTGGTCTCTATGAGGTCGGTATCACCAGGTCTGTCTCCTGAAGAGCACCTAGGTGAGTTCAAGTGCCTCACCCCTAACACTGTGCCAGAGTCCTTGCTCTGTATTATTGGAGTTTTTTCTGTTTGCAGTATTTATAATCTATAATTTTTTAAGTCTTCTGTTTTAAATAATCCCTTCTCATTTTTCTGTTATGCATGTGTAGGCTTATGCCTGGGATTATGTTTTCCCCTTGTGTAATCATCTATATCTCATATATTCTGATTTTTACAGTAGTTATTTATGTTTCATATATGTTTAGCATTCTTTAGAATTACTTTTACTTTTTTTCACTTTCTCTTAAAGTGTGTTTTTGATGTTGTCAAAACAAGATACTCATTAAGAATATAAAAATAAAAATCACCCAGACCACTGTCATTATTAACATTTTAATGAATTAGCTTCCATTTTTGTCTATATATCTTTTCATTCTTAATTATGGGATGATTTAACATGTACAGAGTACCTACCACCCGAATTTGTCATATCTTCGAGTTTGGTCATATTTGGTATTGGATCTCCCTTCGTTCTTGGAAATAAAACTGTAGAGAGAGTTGTGAAGTGGTGTGTACTCCTCCTTTATTCTATTCTTGTAAATAAATCCCAGAGGTAATTTTGTAACTTTCCCATTGCCATGTTTGTTTTACTGTGTATTTGTTTTAACATGTATACATACATACACAAATATTTTTTTCACTTATTTAAACTTAATATATTCTCACACTGGGTGTATTATTCTTCAGCTCGCTTATTTCAGAAATAATGATTTTGAAATAATTCATATTGCTCAATAGCTTCTCATTTATTTTCTTTCTATGGCCATTCTCGATTTCTCGATTCTTCTTTGTAGCTAAACAACTTGCAGGTGTGTTTCTTTACCCTCAGAAGCTGTGACTGTCTGTTTGTACATGGGAACATTTCTCTGTGACCTAGAGCTCGCCATTCTGCACCGGTCTTGGGCCTTTCCTTCTTCATACTGTTGGCATTTTAAAAGAATAAGAGCCGGTTACTTTAGGAAATGTCTCTAAATTTCAGTTTCCCCATGATTATGTGTTTAGGATTTATTTATATGTTTATAAGTGTCTTTCAGATAGTTGAGGAAGAGGTAGGTTTTTTAAAAATGACTTCAATTTTAATATCTAAAGATCTATTTGAGTGTTTAGTATTTTTACATGGATTTTGATATTTTTTTAAACCTATGAGACTGCTCAATCTCCAGCTTCAAAATCAATACCATTATCTCATACTGTTCTTACTTATTAAATCTCTGCTTTATCTGTGGTTAATGTATCCTTTTAATTCCTGATTGCTTATTTTAAAATTTACCTTTTGTACAAAAAATATTTAAATTGAATTTAAAACAAACTTCTAAGTAGAAAATCATGTGTTTGGCTTGATGAACCAACACAAAATGAAAACTTCTAGATCAAGAAATAGATTTTTTTAACAGTTTTATTGACATATACTTTATATATCATACAATTCAGTGATTTAAACATTTAAAAGAGTTATGCCATCATCACCACAACCAATTTTAGAACATTTTCTAAAATTATACTTTATTGTATTCATTATTAGCTCCCTATTGCCTCCTAATCTCACCCATATGCCATTACCCTAAGAAACTATTCATCTAATTACTGACTCTAGATTTACCTATCCTGGGTTTCATATAAAGAAAAACATATAAAAACAAAATGCAACTGAGGAAAACTTCAATAAGAAAATAATAATAATTGGAACACATTTAAAATGGTCCCAAAGGGAAAACAAAGGATGTTAAATTTTAACTCAACTACATCTGCTTTAATCCTCTTTCCAGTGTTCTCTGTCTGGCACGGCTATTCATATCCCTGGTCAGTGGTGAGAGGAAGTTCACTGGAGGCTTATTACATATTCATGTGGAGAAAGTCAGCAAGTGGACTTGGGGCTAAGATAATTAAACAGCATACTAATGTCCGTTCCCCTTTTTCAAAGATAACTATTAACTTGACCGTAACGCTATAGATCAGATTTGCCTGATGTATGCCTGTGTGCCATAACTATAGTAGGATTTTGTTGTGAGGGGCCATGAAGTTCCAATTCATAGGGCCCCTGGGTGCAACAAAAATGCCACCTGGTCCTGTGCCATCCTCACAATTGTTCTCATGTGTGAGCCCATTGTTCTAGCAACTGTGTTCATCCATCTTTCTTGTTGAAGGCCTTTTTCTCTTTATCTGCCCCACTACTTTACACCAAGCATTGTGCCCTCCAGGGACTACTGCTCTCTCTTGAAAACACGTCCAAAGTAGGAGAGAGAATGTCTAACCTTTCTTGCCTGTTAAGGCACATTCTGGCTGTACTTTTGAGACAGAATTGTTTGTTATTTTGGCAGCCCATGGTGCTTTCAATATTCTTCGCTAGCACCGCTATGCAAATGCATCGATTCTTTTTCAGTCGTCTTTAGTCAATGTCTAATGTTCACATGCATATGAGACCATTGAAAATACCATGGCTTGGGTTAGGAGGATCTTGGTCCTCAAAGTAACATCCTTGCTTTTTAATACTTTAAGGATATTTGTGCAGCAGATTTACCTAGTGCAACTCATCTTTTGCTCTCTTGACTACTTCTTTCATGAGCATTGATTATGGAGCCATGCCAGACAAAATCCTTGACAACTTCAACCTTCTTTCCTTGTATCCTGTTGTTACTTATTGTTCCAGTTGTGAGGATATTGGTCTTGACATTGAGTTGTAATCCATGCTGAAGGCTGTAATCCTTTCATTGGGTGAACTTAACACTTGAGAACTACGAAAACTTTCTGTAGATACTTTAGTGACTTAACAGAAAGAAGGAAAGGAGATTTTGGGTTTTTTTCGTTTGTTTGTTTTCTGAATGAGGGAGAAGCTGTAAAGGGAGAAGGACAAACTTTGTTCCAAGAAGCCAGTAGGGGAGTGGAGGGAGTGATGGTATACTTCCAGGTATGTTGGGGGAGATCAAAGCATAACCCGGAGCCGACCTACCCACACTGCTTCATCTAAAGACACTCCATTGTAACTCTGTCTGGGAGACATCGGACAGTGTAAGACATGACAACATGATGCTTTATACATTATCAAGGGTCAATGAGGGAGCGAGGGTGGGAGAGGGAGGGGAAAAGAGGAGCTGATACCAAAGCCTCTAGTAGAAAGAAAATGTTTTGAGAATGATGATGGCAACAGATGTACAAATGTGCTTGACACAATGGGTGGATGTATTGATTGTGATAAGAGTTGTACGAGCTCCCAATAAAATGATTAAAAAAAAAAAAGATTTAACCTGAAATGTGAACCCAGTTAAAACAGTATTTGAAAACTTACATTTTAAGGGTTTATATTTCTGTGTACTAGAGTATTGTGTATTGGCTGTTATTTGTAGTGTTATATAATGTCTAGTTTGTTACCCAATTTATGGTATCTTCTCTTTTCAGCATGAGCTTTAAGTTAATTGGTAGTGTGCTTATATTTTCCTTTGCAGTGTGTTTTTAGCGTCTAACTGGTGTTCAATACATTTTTGAACATGTGGCCTGATTCACATGACTTTTCTATTGAACATCTTCTTTCCTAGGTGCCAACCGGATAGTTGTAGAAGACTCCAATATCTTGCAGCCTGTGGGACTGACTGTGTTTGAAAATTGGTTATATTGGATTGATAAGCAGCAACAGATGATTGAAAAAATTGACATGACAGGTCGAGAGGGTAGAACCAAAGTCCAGGCTCGAATTGCCCAGCTTAGTGACATTCATGCAGTCAAGGAGCTGAACCTTCAAGAATTTAGTAAGTGAATACACTAAGGGCACTGCTAGTTGGGGCTTACATTTACTGCAAGAAATCAAGATGATTTTGGTCTTGTGTGCGTTTATCAACATGATTTTCATGTACTTTTAGTTTTGCCATTGTTGATTTTAATATGAAAATCATCCGAGTCTTTTTTCACATTAGATATGTTCTCCAAAAAAGTTACGTAATGTTGAATATAGTCATCATGAATTATCCTTAGTCTTAAAACCAAGTACACCTTAGTGTGTAAACTTGGAGAAAACTATCTAACCAATAAAGGCTTATTGTTCTCCCTCTTGGATAAAATTGTCAATTCTAAGCTTAGAAAATTAGCCATTTCTTGTTTTATTGAAAATTTCGCTAATCTTGACATAGTTTCATATTGATATACTATATATACTCGAGTATAAGCCGACCTGAATATCAGCCGAGGCACCTAATTTTACCACAAAACTGCATTGAAAACGTGCTGAAAAACTCGGCTTATACACGAGTATATGCGGTAAGTCTCATAAAAAATACCTTCAGCAGCCACTAAAACAGGTATTACATGATGATATCAGAATGATTATGTTAAATGGAGTACTAGAGAAAGAAAAGCTATTTAAACTCTAAATTCTCAGCATGATGCTTTCAAGTGGAATTGAAGTATGACTTTCTTAGTTCATTAAAAAATTGATGGAAAGACTTTATGGTGTGTCCCCCCCCCACCCCAATTTTCAGGACAACATCCTTGTACTCAAGATAATGGTGGCTGTTCACATATTTGCCTTGTAAAAGGGGATGGTACTACAAGATGCTCCTGTCCCATGCACCTGGTTCTGCTTCAAGATGAGCTATCATGTGGAGGTACACATGCTACAATTTTCTTCTGCAAACCCCTCTTTCACTCTAGCTTTCTGTGGTTTGGTAGTATAGTTGTGCTCTACCCTAACTTGATTTGTCACTTATATTCTACTCATTTTAATGGACCAAAGTTTTGAGTTCTTCTATACGTGATAGTGTTATCTAATCCTAGGACTATGAAGAGTATGTTCTTATTGGGTAAAACTCAGACTATGAATGAGTATTTTAAACAAACAAACAACATTGCCGTCGAGTCAATTCTGACTCATGGCATGCTGTAGAACAGGGTAGAACTGCCCCTGTGGTTTCTGTGACTGTAACTCTTTATGGGAATAGAGAGCCTCATCTTTCTCCTAAGGAGTAGTGGGTGGTTCAAACTGCTGACGTTGTGGTTACCAACCCTACCTGTAACCACTATGCCACTAGGGCTCCCGGAATGAATATATTAAATGAATGTATTGCCTAATAATTAAGTAAATTTCGACCCTATTGCCAAGACGGTAAGATCAATTCATTGTACTTCATGTGTATGATCTCCACTCACTAGCATCTTGACTCTTTCTGCTTATGTATCATTGTTGGGAGTTTTTCCAGTAAAAAAAAGTGCTTTCTCTTTTAATCCTGACAGTAACGCATATCAATTTTGGCATCCAAGAAGATCAGATCAATTAAAGTTTTGGCTGCCTTTTCAAATTTAGGGACTGTTGTTTAGAATTATCTTCGTTAAAAAAATAAATTAAAAAATCCCCTCTTCCTAAGCAGGTAGTTACTTATAGGTAAACATGTCAGATCTTAAGGTGGAAGAGAGATGATCCTAAAAAAATGTCACAAATATAAGTCTAGGCTGTGTTCTCTGCCCCTTTGCTCCATAAATGGAGGCATTCACTGACACATGCATGCCTTGGTCCTCTGTTCTTTCGCTCACCTGATTTTTTTCTGTTCTTTTCGCACTATGTCAACTGTTGTCTTCATGCCTAATATATTTTGATACTCAATCCTATCTTTTTTTAGTTTTTAGTCATGAATATATGTGATATATAATTTTTTAATTGCAGAAATAATACCGTGATCATGGTTTTAACTATAAAATAAATAAAGTAAAATATAGAGGGGGAGAAAGGGACAGGAATTGAACACAAGCATTTTCTTTGCCTCCCCTCTGTGCTCTCTCCTTCCTAGAGAGGAGAGGTGTGTGTGTGTGTGTGTGTGTGTGTGTGTGTGTGTGTGTGTGTATATTTGTGGTTCAACCATAAACGAGGTCATGTTGTACTTATTGTTTGCAACCACTCCCTCCAACTCAATTACATAAACCAATTCATATCTCCCTCCAAATTTCCCTTGACTCTACATTATCTGCCTGTCAGGCCTGAAACCAGAAAGTCTCATTGATCAGTATCTTTTCTTCCTTTTTTCATTGTTATTAGCAGCCTGGTAGCCAACTTTATTGTTAACTCCTGGCCTCAGTAAGTCTAGATTTTTTTCTTTCTTGTATCCATCTTATGAATCATTGATAACTTAATTTTTCTTAGGGATCATTTTTATTGTATATTCTTTTGTTCAAGCACATCCTCAATTCCTTGTCATTTCTTAAATTTGAATGCTTCTCACCCTATAGAGCTTGGTGGGGGGAGGGGTGCAATTGAGATGCCTCTAAATAATGATGATCATGATATTATGCAGGTTTACCCTGCTATCTGAAGTATTCTTATGAAAGCTTTTGTAGGCAGAAATGGCATAAAGGAAAGAAACTATCCTCATTAACTTGTATGGGAATTTTTTTGTGTTCTCGGTCCCAAGAAATAGCCCACCAAGTCATACCAATTAACACACAAAAACAAAAATAATACTAACGTAATATGGTGCTCACGTACAGTTCAAACCAATGGCAGCTTGATGCTAAGTTGCTGAGTGTATGTGCCAGGGAAAGAGCTTGACAATGGCCTGACTGCTTATGTTGCACATTGCTTCTTTAATGGGGTGTGGCAAAACAAATGCTCAGTGCGAGTTTATCTTTGCAAAAGTGAAAATGCTCCCTGTGTTTCTTTGAGTTAGTGAAAACAGCTACCGAGAGTACTAATAGAGGTTTTTCATAAGCAAAGTGGTATAAACTTTTGAAAAGCCAGGGATAGCTGTAGTGAAATAGGTTTAATCAGTCACAGTGACTTATAACAGATTGATTTATTGCTGTCATTAAAATACTACAGCAGTATCAAATGTCAAAATGATGCTTATATTCTTACTTCAGAAATTTTGAGGATAATTCCAAGTTGATTCAACTGAAGGAAATAATTATACAGTGCTCCTGTCTATAATGGAAGAAATTTTCAAACAATTTCTAATGATAGGTAAATTATTATTAAGTAAAATAACTGAGCTTACATAATTATTAAGTTCACAAAGTTGACATAAATATGGAGCTATGTGCTGGCATAAGTGAAGAAAAAGGTTACTAAAATGGTATTTTCTACTATAATGACAACAATATAAAACTGTGTTAGACAGGGTTCTCTAGAGAGATAAAACCAAATTCTTGATAATATAATATATTTATTTATAAAGGTAATTAATATGTAACAAGAAATGAAATGTTAAATCATATACAGATAAATATACAATCTTAAATCATATACAGATAAATATACAATCATATACAGATAAATACACAAGAAATAAACAGTTAAATTAGAAGCACTATAAACGGCTTAGGGCAACTCACGTCCGTGAGAGAAAGTTGAGAGACTAGCAGTCCTTCCAGTCTCTATCTGATGCCAGATCTTCCTCTATTTGTAGAGAGAGCTAGGCTATGTCAGCACAGCAGCCAATCACAAGGCAGGTCACCAATTGCCAGTTCCCAGCTCCAGAGAAGTCTTAAAGGGACCTCAACTTACAGCAACACAGTCCACAGGCTAGGCGTCCCACAGGCTCTGTAGCCTTTAAATTAAAGCACAGAACAAGCAAGGCAGCCGCACACTGGTCCGATGATCACAGAGCGAGAGACAAGAAAGGCAAGGCTCACCAAGCCATCCATCTCTCCGCCCCTCAGTCAATCCCACCTGCGTTTATCAGCCAGTCTGGCACAATAAACTGTCTCAAACAGGTACTTCTGTGAACAAAGAAAAGGGAATATATACTGAACATAAAAATGATTGATAACAGAATTGCAAGTAAATTTTATTCTTACCTTTTTGAACAGAATAAATAACGTGTATTGAGCTTGAGCAACTCTCAGGTACTCTGCTAGGTCTATAAGGATTTGAAAATGTCTAAAGTAAATCAGACAGTTTTGTTGGGAAGATCAGATGTAGGCACCATAAAATTAAAGCTCTGGTACTTGAAATATCATAAATAAATAACAAGGGTTTCTATATCAAGGTGCTGTTACTTTGATAGACAGGCTAAGGTTACTTATTAAAACAGACAGATTTCCCTTTATGTAAGGATAACAGATAAAACTGGGTGAAGGTTATCACTGTTCATTTAGGAAATGTTCATAGAGAGAACATTGGTTGTTTTGGTTGTTGTTTTTTGCTTGTATGTTTACTGATTTTTTAAATGTACGTATTAAATGGGTCAGCAGTGAGTTTGGGCACATGTATATATGCCAAGACCCAATTCATAATGCAGAAGTTTGCCATCACCAGTGGTTTCTCCTATCCCAGAAGTAGCCATTCTTCTGACTTTTGCCCCTATTGACTTCGTTAACTAGTGCTGCTGTAGTAGATACGCCACAATATAGTTGACTTTATAAACAAAAACGTCTCACAATTTAAACTCAAAACGAGACCCACTGCCATTAAGTTGATTCCGACTCAAAATGACCCTATGCAGGTTTCCAAGGCTGTAAATCTTATAGGAGCAGCCACCTAAGAATGAGTTGGTGAGTTTGAACCTTCAGCCTTGCAGTTAGCAGTAGAGTGTTTATCTAGCCCAGCGGGTCCAACGACACTTTCACAGGGGTCGCCCGATTCATAACAGTAGCAAAATTACAGTTATGAAGTAGTAAGGAAAATAACTTCATGGTTGGGGTGTCACCACAACATGAGGAGCTATATTAAAGGGTGGCGTCATTAGGAAGGTTGAGAACCACTGATGTAGTAGCACCACCAGGGTTTGTTTCTCACTGTTTGGGTGACTGGAAGTCCGTCCATATTCATGCCTCTAGGGGAAGGTTTTTTCTACTATGGGGGGAAGTTCTTCGAGCTTCAGCTTCTGATCTTTCTGTAGCTTTGTGATCTTTCTGTAGCTTGGCATCATCTTCCCCCCTTTTTGCTCTGATCATTTCGTTAATCTCTTTATATCTCAAAAGAGATTAACTCAAGATATGCCCTGTCTCATTAACATAGCCAAGAACTCATTTCCAAATAGGGTTTTAAACTACAGGCGTATATAGGTTAGGATGACAATACATATTTTGGAGGAATATAATTCGATTCATAATACCCATAGATTAGTTTTGCGTGGTTTTGAACCTCATATAAATAGAATCTTGATGTATATACTCTTTTTAAATTTGGATTTTTTAACTTAGTACAATATTTGTTGAGATTCAGCTCTGTAGTTATGAGAAAATAAGATTTTGTTTACGAAAGCCACCAAAATAGTGGCGTTTCTACTATAGCAGTACTAGATAACTATGTTAAGCAAACAAAAAATTTGACTCACTGCTAATTGACTTAATTCCAACCCTTATAGGACAGGTTTCTAAAACTGCAACTCTTTACAGGAGTAGAAAGCCTCATCTATTTCCTAAGGAGTGGGTGGTGATTTTGAACTGCCAACCTTAAGGTTAGAAGCTTAGTGCATACCTACTTTATCACCAGGGCTCCTTGGTCTAATTAATTTTTGCAGGGTACAGCTAGCCTCCTCATGATCTATGGAATCTTTACTAGTTATTAGTCTCCTGTTCTAAATTGTTGCATTTTTCCCATGAAGTTTGCTTGGGGTACAATTCAGAGCAATGTAGCCATTTGTTTTATATTCATTAGTCCTTTCTCCGATGAAATTAGCAGCTACTTAATGATAAGGATCATGCCTTATCTATTTTTTATTCCCCACACAATTGGTTCTAGTGTTGAATACAAAATAGGCTTTCTGTAAAGAACTCCACTTATATATGTACTATTCCATATCTTCCTTTTGTAAAATGTTTGTTTGTATTCTGTTTTAAATATAGTGGGTATTCTGATCCATAGTTTATAACAAAATTATAATATTCTCTAAAGAGTTTACTAACATAATATTTTCCAAGTAGTCGATATGCCTGCAACATAGTAGTATATAAGCTATGTGCTACATGTGAGGAGGCTACTTTCCTAGCTCTGTCTGTTTATCTCTGTGTCTGAAACACTCATTCTTAGCCTCTCTTAACCTCAGTCTATCTGTAAAACAGGGAACTTGAACTCAAGTGGCAGTATTAAAACTTTTTAGTCTCCAGATATTTCTACGTTAAAAAAAATTTTTTTTGAGGACCACAAAAGTTTTTGTCTCTGAAGTTTACAGTTACATTTGCTAATATTTACTTTATTAGAATTTGAAACCAGGAACTTAAAAATGCGTATCCCAGAAATACAATTAGCAGACCTTTTAATGTTCTCATAAATGAAATAAATTAAGAAAAATAATTATACTTTTTAAAACAAGCAGTTGGGTAGGATAGTGGCACACAGCTTTTTAATCTTAATAATTCTTACATTGGGCTGGTTTCTAATACTTGCTTGTGCACTTAATTAGTCTGTTGTAATCAATAGTTTTGGTTGAAATATATGAAGAAAATTTGACCTCACACAGATGTGGAGTTTGAATACAAGAGACTATAATAATAGCCTTTTCAAATAATTATAGATACTCATCTTTAATACTACATCAGATCTTGACAAGTGGTAATTTCCTAAAACTTTAGTTACAGTGTGAAATTTGAAACCATATCACTTAATTTCCATTCCCCTCTTGTATGGAAATCCATTAAACTACTTTAAGCTCTGAGTGAATCTTTTATGCATGCACGCTATTGTGACCTCCATGCCTTGGTCATTTGAAGTACATTGAAGTCTGTGAGAACCTGAATGAACTGGATGGGACTGCCTTGTTTTTCTGGCTCTTGTGAAGCTTTCCACCTTATCGACAGGGTGCACTTTTCTCTCCCTCTCTGTTTAGTGGACATTCGTTACAATTTCCATCTCAGGAAGGTTTCTGCCTTAAGGAGGCTCCAGCTTTTGCAGGTTTAGTGTAGAGATTCCCCAGATCTTCCGATGTTGACTCTTTTCACTATTCACTATTATGTATAAAATGCACTTGCCTATGTTACCCCAGTCCCATCAGAAAAACCTTTTTTTTTTTTTTTTTTAACCCCATCAGAAAAATCTTTAAGGACTAAGAATTTGTTACGGTCATAGTGTTATGTAAAGGTTTTTCTACATTCTGATTTCTGTTTCAAAGTGCAAACATTATCTTCTGAAAAGACTTACTATCCCTTGTTTTTCTTGAAGTAACAAGGTCACTTGGTTCATTTAAAAGAAAATGACTGCCAAACACTAAGGTACATATAATTATAGTTTAACTGGGTGGGGGGTGGGGGGGCCGCAACAGTTTGAGCAGACAACTAAAACAAATGCTTTTTCTTGCAAAACTGTGATGAAAGGACATGACTAGTTTATTGCACTTCACTCTTAAGCTTCCCAGATTACAGTTTTATAAGTTGAAGTTTTGTGGCAACCGGGCATTGAACAAGCCTAATGGTGCTATTTTTCCAACAGCATGGGATAACTTCATGTCTCTATGTCCACATTTTGTTTGGTAATTCTCACATTATTTCCAACCTTTTTTTAATTCTATTGCACACTTAATAGACTAGAATATAGTATAAATGTAACTTTTATATGCCCTAAGAAGCCATAATATATACAATATTTGCTCTTATTGGCAGTTTTCTGAAACTAAACCTACAATAGCTCTAAGGTACGCTGTATTTAGTTATGCAGCAATAACATTCTTGATTAAAACTAGCTTTTTGTTTTTAAACTACGTGACTGAAGAATGAATACAAAGACAATTACAAAGTGCATTTTGGTGGCACTACCTTGAATTTTATAAGCCATTCCTTTTATAGAATCAGTGCATGTATTGTAATAAAAGGAGGTTACAGCTGGCCTACAATTGTACAATGGGTTTTGACCCATTGATTCTTTGAAAGAGATCTCAGGGATCCTGAGGGCTCCCTGGATCACACTTTGAGAACCTAGCAGGTAGCAGAACCTCTCAGTTAACTTTAAAATAGTCAAAAACTGTCCAGTAGAATGTAATGGATCATAAATTTAGTAATCCTATTTCAATAACAATATAACAAGAAAACGGTCTTACAGTTCTGTAGGTTACTGAATTTTAAACCTTTAAAAAAATGTAACTGTTTTCTTCTGTGATTAGGTGAGATCATTTATAAATTATATTTATTATAAAGTATTTCATATGTAAATTCTTACTTGTGTATAGCGCTTTATGACCAGTGTTGCATTTTGGTCATTTCCCTCTCCACCCTTTGTTCATTTGAAGAACCTCCAACGTGCTCTCCTCAGCAGTTTACTTGTTTCACGGGGGAAATTGACTGTATCCCTGTGGCGTGGCGGTGTGATGGCTTTACTGAATGTGAAGACCACAGTGATGAGCTCAATTGTCCTGTATGCTCAGAATCTCAGTTCCAGTGTGCCAGTGGACAGTGTATTGAAGGTGCCCTCCGATGCAACGGAGATGCAAACTGCCAGGATAAATCAGATGAGAAGAACTGTGAAGGTATCCAACATTCCTCAGTGACTTGTTATGTGGGCCTCTTTTCATTAGTTATTTTAGGTTGAGAATGCTGCTGTGGCTCAGCCGTTAGCGTGAGGTTTTCAAGACTTAGGGCCATATTACCTCTGAACATACTAACATGTCCAAAATGGTTTTAGTTAACTTCACAGATAGAAGATTTATAAAGATAAATGGTATTTGAAAAGGGAGACCAAGAGATTAGTCCTTTAATATGTAGAAATAATTTCTGTGTACAATTTACTCTGAATTAGTGGATTTATTATTACAATCTAAAATATTGAACATCTCTCTACTCCATGGGTCATAAAAATCATCCAAGTCCTCAAAAACTCTTGAAGGTAGTCCAACAGAATCACTAATGAAAGAGGACATTTAATATACCAATGGAAACTTCCAGTTTTTAGTTATCTAAAAGTAGGATTTTTGTCTGCACTCAAAGTACCATTTGACAACATCTAGCCAACCAACAACTATATTAAGAAATGTTCACCTTCATTAACAATAAGAGAAATCTAAGTTTAAAACAAGATAACACCTCACATTGGGAAATAATAAATGCTATAGTGGATACAGAGAGATCACATCATTTTCACATTGCTGGGGGGGGGGTCTGCAATTTTAAGCAGCCCCTATGGAAGTCAATAAGGTGTTTTCTCTAAGTCATTGCAAAGGCAAGTATCTTTTGATCAAGCAGTCTCTACTGGGTATATACCTTAAAGAAATAAAAAGTACCACATAGACGGACATATGCACACCTAGATTTATTTATTTATTTATTTATTTTCCTTGGGTCGGGGGCCGGGGTGGTGGAGATGCCTCTCCCTGTCTCCCATAGACAGCTCAGGGGCCTAGAGTCCAAAGGGAAGATGCCACCCTAGCCCATAGGGTGCCCACCACTCTCACTGTGAAACCATCACTACTGGGTCAGCACTCCCTCAAACCCAACCCCCACCCTCCATTTCCTGCTTCATCGTTTAGTGAAATTCTCCTGATCCCAAACCTAGCTTAATTGCTACATCTTCCAAGGAGTCTTCCACACTCCCTTCTGCCTCTCATCCCATCCTGAAGCCCCCAGCCAAGCATCAGGGGAGGGAGGGTACTCATCCTCCACACCTAGATTTATTGTAGCAATTTCCATAATAGCAAAACCATGGAAGCAACCCAAAACTGATTATCGAGGAATGGGATACATATGCAATGGAATATATATGTATCAATAAAAACCAAGTTCAACTTTCATAAACACTGTAAGAGATGGACAAAATTAGAGAACATGCTAGAATGATGATGGCAACAAATGTACAGATGTGCTTGACACAGTGGATGTATGTATGGATTCTGTTACGAGTTGTATGAGCCCCCAATAAAATGATTAAAAAAAACCAAACTAAACATGTTTGGCAAAGTTAGTCTTACAAAAGCAAATATTTAATAACACCATTATTATAAAGAAAAACTAAATGAAATTTGCATTTCACAACAAAAGATTAGACTGATGCAGGAACAGAGAGAGAGGAGGGACAGAATATTGAGGAAGGAGGGAGGTAGGTAGGAAGGATGGGGGTTGGGGAAAGAGAGTACCTTTTGGACATTAACCACAGTTTGGCTTTACAGTGTAGTAAAATAAGAAAACTATTTGCATTTTTCCACAGTGCTTTGTTTAATTGATCAGTTTCGCTGCGCCAATGGTCAGTGTATTGGAAAGCACAAGAAATGTGATCATAATGTGGATTGCGGTGACAAATCAGATGAACTGGATTGTTGTAAGTGGGACTAAAGTCTTATAAATTACTCTTAAAGGAACTTTTAAGGAATACTTTTTTATATATGTGAGGTCCACGTATTACTGTATACATAAATATGTACTCATCTTAAGCTAGTTACCTGTGCCAAGAAATTTTTATATCTTGTTTTTAATAATTTATGAAACATAGCACTTGTGCATAAAAATCTTTACAGAAACATTTAGAAGACACTATTACTCTGCCTCATCTATAGATAAGAAATTCTCAACAAAAATTTGGATGCAAATTGGGTTTGTAGAGCAGCTCATCGGTAGTACTACATTGAGCAGCTCATCAAACCACGTCTTTTCCTATTTCCATAACTTCTCGCCATTTCTTTGTTGGCTGTTATTTCCCCCTGTACCCAAATAACACCTGTCTACCCTCTAGCCTTTGATTTCCGTGTTCTATTCCTTCTCCTCCAGCTCTTGGTAATCATCAGAGAATGTTTATTTCCGTGTGAAAACCTTTTCTTGGTTTTAAATTTTAAATTTTTATTAATACTGGTCTCTTACAACATTTGCCCTTTTGTAATTGAATAATTTCACTCAACATTATGTCATGGATGCAACATTATTCAACCTTATTCTTTAAGGCTGTGTAGTACTCCATTGTGTTCATGTACCATAGTATGTTGATCCATTTGTCCCATTGTTGGGCGTGTAGATGGTTCCCGTCTTTTTGCTGTTGTGAATAGTGCTGCAACAACATGGATGTGCATATTATAGCTCTTATTTCTTTAGGATATATGCCAAGTAGAGGGATTGTTGGGCCATGTGGTTTTTCTGTTCCCAGGTGTTTTGAGGAAGTGCTCTGCTGGCTTCCACAGTGGCTGTACATTCTTTTAAAGCACCACCAGCAGAATATGAGGGTTGTAGTCTGTATGCATCTTTTCCGGCTTCTGTTGTTTTCAGGTTTTCTGAAGTTTGCTATCAGTGCTGGGGCTAAAAAACTTTTAAGAACTTCCTTAAAATGCAGCCCGATGATCCTTGGGCTGTGTTGAGGGACTTAGTTTTTTTCTAGGTTCATAACTACAGAGCAGTGTTCTAACATAAGAGAGGACTTCAAAAAGTTTGTTGGAAAATTATATTCTCTTAATTCTGTTGTTCCACAAACATTGGGTAGTCCTTTGTATAATGTATGAATCCCAAATTAGTAAACTGACTCTGAATTCAACATATACCAGGACCAGTTGGACTGTTGGA
The DNA here is from genome assembly GCF_000313985.2 of Echinops telfairi. Taxonomy (NCBI): domain Eukaryota; kingdom Metazoa; phylum Chordata; class Mammalia; order Afrosoricida; family Tenrecidae; genus Echinops; species Echinops telfairi. The sequence continues at coordinate 2,558,367 of NW_022105855.1, forward strand.
ACTTAGATATGGCTCATTTAAATATGCTGATATGCAGTGAAGTTTTAAGTTGCTTGTTTTGCAAAGTTCAAATGAGATTCTCAGATTCTGTGAAAGTCTTTTAGCTTATTTAGCAAACATTTACTGCTAGCTGCTAAATACTCTGCTATGTGCTGAGGATTCTGGGGACTTCTCAAAGCCCTCTGTTGCTGAGATAATAATAAGAATAGGGATTTTAGGGCCAGTGAGAACGGAGTTTTAATTCTAACCCCTCCCCTTACTAGCAGATTACTTGTTCGTAAACCTTACTTTCTTAATCTTTAGACTGAAAATAATAATACTTGGCTATTGTGAGCACATTAAATGATCTAACGTATATAAAACACAGTCTGTCTCACAGTAGATGCTATTGATAATAGTGTGCTGATATATGATAAGAGATTTAAAACATTACATCATAAAATGATAGAGATCTGCAAGAGTAGGAAAGCCCTAGTGGGGTAGTACTAACTAGCAGCCTTGGCTGCTCACCTGGAAGCCAGTGGTGGGAGTGGAACACACTCCATGTGACAGTCTGCTTCGGCAAAGACTACAGTTTTAGAAACCCCGTGGTGTGGTTCTCTGCCATTTCGGGTTATAGTGTGTTGGAATCAACTCGGCAGTAGTGGATTTGTTTTTGGGTTCTGTGTGTGATGCAAGCAGTAGTACAAGGAAGGGAGTAGTCAAACATTTGAGACTGAAGATGGAATCGAGGCTTTTTAGGGGCAGTGGTACTTAATGACTGAATGTTCATTGTGCAGAGAGGCAGCAAAACCGCATTCCAGGCTGAGGAAATATAGCCCACTCAAAACCAGAAAGGAATACAACAGACATTTTATAGAAACAACATGAAAATGGGACCACCAGAATACAGGTTCTGTGATGAAGCAGAATCAGCAGGAGACGGCATAATTAGAGATATGATCATAGAGGACTTTGTTTTGCTTCTAAAGAACTTCAGCAGTCTTCTAGAGCGACAGCAATGTAAGATTCAAGAACAGAACTAGCATGGCTACAGAAATGTGAAAGCCGGCGGTGAGAAGGTTGTAGGTGGGAGCTCTGCTGGACTGGTTGTTTTCAGACTCTCCTGAAGACATCAAGAGTGCATACATAAAGAGCAGTGTCAAACAACACATTTACCTCTATTATATGAAACGCGTGTATTCTGTTTCATATTTTTTAAATGTTGGTTGCAACTTAACTCAGTTGTCTTCACTTCCACTAATGGCTTCCAGCCTGCAGTTTAAAAATACCTTTGGGGGATTTAAGCAGAAGACTATACATATCTGCATTGAGAGGAACAACAGTGGTGGCGGACAGGAGATTTCTTTCAGAATTAGAGGAAAAATGGTTTGAGTAATCACTTAGATTGAGTCTTTAAGTTTAATTTAACTCACAGGTACCTCATTGAGTGCCTGGAAACCTTGCATAGCAGAGACTGGAAACTGAGCAACCCTTCAGTAACCTAGGCATTTGTGACTGACAGACCCTACATTTTATGCCAGATGTAATGAAGTGAAGCATTGCTTTTGTTAATTTGGTTTTTATTGTTATTTTTTGTCTTTAGATAGCACGCGCTCTCCAGTTTGCATCAGGCCTCACCACTCTTTACTGTTAAGTCTTCAACTCTATCACCAATAATGTGACCTGAGAGTCTAGAAAGAGTGCCTGTTGACCCAGTGATGATGAGTTCTGTTTGGGATCTGGTAACTTTGGAGATGCCTGTGCGATCCCACTGAAGCCCTGGGGAATTGTTTACTATGTAGTTTATGACTTAAAAAAGAGAGTTGGGGCTCTTCAGTTTTGTTGGTAATTAAAGCTGTGGCCATGGGTGAAATCTCCCAGGGCCAGATAATAGAGGAGAAAATAATAGGCTGGATGGAGCTCTGGGAGCACCTGTGTTCCAGTGGCAGAAGAGAATGAAGTGAACAAACAGGAAAAAGATTAATCAGAGATCATGAAACCACGAAAGTAGTATCTTGAAGTGCTATTGGTCAGTTTTGGGGGGGTTAGAGGAGGAGCCAGGAATATTGAATACAGTGTAGAAAGAAAAATCAATAAGTTGAGGTCATTGATTGTGACAAATAAGGGACCTTTTACATTTTGGTAAAAAGACAGAAGCTTGACTTCAGGGAGTTAAGACATGACCCTGAGATTAGAAGTTGTATGATGGGGTGTGCTATTGAGTCGATGGTGACTTGGAGACCCTATTTGCCAGCATAAAACTGCATACCCACCCCGAGTTTGCCTGGGCCACAGTTTTTAAGAGAATAAATCCCCATGTCCTTTTTCCCACGCAGAGAAGCTAGTGAGTTCAGATTGCTGACCTTTCTTTCTGTTAGCCACTGAGCACTCAGCCCTTGAACCACTAGTTTTGAGAATGCAAATCACTCGTTCTTGACACTGGTACAGTTTACATTTGTGACTGGCAGCACCTGCCTTTTATGTAACGGTCCCTAGATGTTATGTTACTTTTCCTCATATAGCTCATCAGAGTTGAGTTAAAATATGTAGATGTAGATTTGAAGTAAGATGCATAAGGAAGGTGTTTTTTGCTGTTGTTGTTGTTGTTTTCAAGGATCTACAATTGTGAGAGAATTTGTTCAGAATAGAAAACTTTCACTTCTGAATAGAAAAGTAGTGCTCTGAAAGCAATGATGAAACATACAACTTTACTCTAGTTCCGAAATGCTTTCTCCCCACCCACCCATGATCCCAATCCTTCCTTACATATCTGGCTAGACCAGAGGATGTGGAAACACAGAGGATCCAAGACAGATTAACCCCTCAGGACCAATAATGAGAGTAATGCTACCAGGAGGTTAAGGGAAAGGTAGGGTAGAAAGGGGGAACCCATCACAAGGATCTACATATAACCCCCTCACAGGGGGACAGACAACAGAAAAAAGTAGGTTAAGGGAGACATCAGACAGTGTAAGACATGACAAAACAATATTAATTTATAATTATCAAAGGTTCATGAGGGAGGGGAATAATGAGCTGATACCAAGGGCTCAAGTGGAAAGAAAATGTTTTGAGAATGATGATGGCAACAAATGTACAAATGTGCTTGACACATGGATGTATGGATTGTGATAAGAGTTGTATGAGCCCCCAATAAAATGATTTTTTAAAGGAAAAGTAGAGCTCTGAATTTAATAGACCCCTTCACTCCTGCTCTCGACCTCTGACGTTCATGCCCTTTGCTTCAAGAGCTGTGCATTGCTCAGGCACCCAGGAAAAATAGGTGTGCAGGCTTCTGTCTACTTCACCAACCTTCCTTTCTGAATCTTCTGGTACTCAGCCGATGAAAACCTTATATTCCTTGCCCTGAAACAACCAGCTTCAGTCTGAAGGCGTATTGGTCTTGAAAACGAAATAACTTCTAATTTCCCTTCACAACCTAAATGCCTCTTTTTAAGTCTGTAATCCAGCATAGGGTCAGAGCTGCTTTTGGCCTCTTCATTTCCTATAAAATATTGGATAACTTTCTAGGTCCATACCATTTCACCCTAAAAATGTCCCTCTAATTCCAAAGTAAATTCCATGAATTGTGTGATGCTACACAAGTTGAGATAGACTAGATTGTGTGTGTGTGTGTAAAGTTTCTTAATCATTTTGTAATTTTAAATCTAAATTATTGTTTCTGTCTACTTATATGTACTTCTCAATCCTTTGTTTTACTTCTGCATTCACTTAAGGGTAGTTCATTTTGATTCTTACTAATGGTATTTAATCCATAGATGTAGAAGCTTCAAAAAGCTTATAGGGAAAACGGAATTAAAATATAATTTTCCACAAATTTTTTGAAGCCCTCTCATATATATGGGGCATGGTATTTATGTCTTCATAAAAAAGAAAACATGAGGTTTAAAGCTTTATCTTCTGTTAGCAAGCATTGTTTTCCATTGGTATTTTGAGTGTGCAGTTGTTTTTCTTTTACAGAATTGTGTATGTATTCTCCCATTTTAGATCCAACGGAGGAGCCAGCACCACAGCCCACCAATACAGTTGGATCAGTTATTGGAGTAATTGTCACCATTTTTGTGTCTGGAACCATATATTTCATCTGCCAGAGGATGTTGTGTCCACGTATGAAAGGAGACGGTGAAACCATGACTAATGACTATGTAGTTCACGGGCCAGCCTCTGTGCCACTTGGTTACGTGCCACACCCAAGCTCTCTGTCTGCTTCTCTTCCAGGTGCGTTAAGGCTGAAGCATTGAGAATCAGTTCTCGATTTCTGATGATCACTTTTAGCACTTCTCTTTATACAAAAGATAATAGATTTGATTTTGGTAGACTTGCCAAAGGATATACACTCATGCACATGTAAGACACAGCCCTGCTGATTGCGTTTCTGAATGGACTATGGAAGCCAGGGTGGGAAGAGCAACAGACCACTAGTTCTTTGGGCTTGCTTCCAGAGGGACTCCAGTAATGTTAAGCCCCCAAAGAAAAGGAGACCAAAACCCGAGTGCTTAAGATTCCTTTCTGTGAACAAACATTTGTAAGTCACTGGGTAAGAGAAGGAAGAGATTTACTGTGACTGTGGGGGTGGTGCTCGCTACTTTAGGCACAGGCAAGTTAGCCAGAAGTTGTACACGTCAGTAGACTTGACTGCTGTAGGGAATAGCTTTCTTTTCCAGTGCTTTCTAGAATCCTTAGTAAAAAGAAGCTCTTCCTTTTGTTTTGAAAAATGAATATGAATAAGGTGTCAGCAAAACCCTTTGAAAATGGGAACTTATTCTGGGTATAACTCGAGTATATGGACTTGGTTTCTAAACTGGCAGTGATAACAATTGCTATATGTCTTAACAACTTTCATTTAGTAGAATTTAGGAAATCGCTTAGGAAAAAAAGTTTTTCTTCTTTAACATTGATTGTTTTGAATGCGACAACGGTTTGGATTAGAGGTGAAGAAAAACCTATACCTGGTGTTTATGCCCTAAAAAGATTGGTGTAGAGAGTTCCCTTTTGAACAAAGATATTGTTCATCTGCGTCTCCCAGTCTTCAGTCTTCACAATCCTTTCATAGATCCTCCAAGAGGTTAGAAACCCTCCGTTTAAAGAGTTCTACGGTTGCACTGTGGCCACAGAGGTTCTGTCATCAGCCTCATCGCAACATGCTCTCAATGGCAGGAGTCATTTCTAGAAAGTAGTCAGGTTCCTTCTCCATTACGTGTATTTAATTATCATTAGGAAGAGAGGATGTACATTGTTTGAAAGTAAGATGGATTATAGGTCATTGTTATCTTAGTGCTGAATAAAATGAATGTGTTTTTATAGAACTTACCTTGTTTTTATCTCCCTTGATTCTAGGAATGTCCCGAGGTAAATCAATGATCAGCTCCCTCAGTATCATGGGTGGAAGCAGTGGACCCCCCTATGACCGCGCTCATGTCACAGGAGCATCCTCGAGTAGTTCTTCAAGCACCAAGGGCACTTACTTCCCTGCAGTAAGCCATCTCTGATTTAGTTTGTTTCACGTTGAATGCTAGAAGTCATATAACCTTGAATTTTTGACTCATTTAAATGTGGGTACTCCAATCCCTGAAGACAAAGCAGGTGCATAAGCAAATGTGGTGAAGAAAGTTGATGGTGCCTGGCTATCAAAAGATAAAGCGTCTGGGGTCTTAAAGGCTTGAAGGTAAACAAGCGGCCATCTAGCTCAGAAGCAACACAGCCCACATGGAAGAAGCACACCAGCTTGTGCGATCACGAAGTGTCAAAGGGGTCAGGTGTCAGGCATCATCAGAACAAAAAATAACATTGTGAATGAGGGAGGAGTGCGGAGTGGAAACCTAAGACCCAATTGTAGGCCACTGGACATCCCCTTAGAGAAGGGTCTTGGGGAGGAGATGAGCCATTCAGGGTGCAGTGTAGCAACGATGAAACTTTCCTCTAGTTCCTCATACAACTTTCCTCTAGTTCCTAAATGCTTCCTCCCCCACTATCATGATCCCAATTCTACCTTACAAATCTGGCTAGAACAGAGGATGTACACTGGTAGAGATAGGAACTGGAAACACAGGGAATCCAGGGTGGATGATCCCTTCAGGACCAGTGGTAAGAATGGCCATACTGGGAGGGTGGGGTAGAAAGGGGGGACCGATTACAAAGATCTACATATAAGCTCTTCTCTGGGGGATGGACAACAGAAAAGTGGGTGAAAGGAGACGTTGGACAGTGCAAGATATGACAAAATAATTTATAAATTATCAAGGGTTCATGAGGAAGTGGGGAGCGGGGAGGGAGGGGGGAAAATAAGCTGATGCCAGGGGCTTAAGTGGAGAGCTAATGTTTTGAGAATGATGAGGGCAATGAATGTACAAATGTGCTTTATACAATGTATGTATCTATGTAAGAGTTGTATGAGCCCCGAATAAAATGACTTTTTAAAAATCAAGATATACCTATAAATCATATCTGTGTGATGCATAGTTAATTTTTTTAAAATGTGAGTGCCCAGTGATGCTAATATAGAAATAGTTGGTGTTTTGTCTTCCAAAATAGAATTTTGGAGTATAAGAGACAAGGAAAGATTTACCACCATTCCTGTGCTCATAAATCTTTATTTAAATTTTGCATATAATAAGCAAATTTGCAAGCACTGGGTGTTAATGTCACATTTCAAATGAAAGTAGAACTACTACTAAATGATAGCATTGGAGAAACATAAAATCTTCCACCCTGACCTCCCCACAAAGTGATCGTATATGGCATTCTTCTGGCGTTGATTGTTCTCTAAATATTTATAGCTTAAAAAATCAAACCAACTTTAATGAACGTAAAACTAGGGATGTGTAGACTTAAGGTATCAGTATCACCGTGTGAAGTGTAGGTGAGATGAAATTGTGTCTCATGGAAGTGTGTGTTTGTGGACTGGAGGGTTTGCCATGATCTTAAAGTACTACTGTAGAATTCCTTACTAAGAGATTTTATTGGTTGTGTTAGTAGTGTAGTGTGATAGAAGGAATACAAATAGACATGGAAGAAGAGAAGTTGAAAGAACGTCTGATCGTGTCTATATGAGTTATACTGTGGTTATTTTCAATTTTAATTATTTTTTCTTTTAGATTTTGAACCCCCCACCGTCCCCAGCCACAGAGCGGTCACATTACACAATGGAGTTTGGTTATTCTTCAAACAGTCCTTCCACTCACAGGTCATACAGGTAATACACCTCGTCTTCTAACACAAATCCAAGTATTCATCCTAAGGAAGAAGCATTCTAGCGATAGGCCTGATAAATGAGCAGATGGTGGTCACCAGGGAAAAATAGACATCTTGTCTTAGTAATGCTGCCATTTTACCTTCCTTTCGGTGCATTATACATGTTTTAGAAGAACTCACAAATACTAGCTTTTACCATGAAATTTAGAATCTCAGAGTTTTTTACTGCTCAGAAAGAAAATATGTTTGTTTTTAAATGACATTTTAGAAAGGAACTTTAGAAATGACATTTAGAAACCTGAACAATCACAAGCAAGAGGAAAGATAAAATTGTATTAAACAATAGTAATTTTCTTAACTCAAGCTGAATAAAAGTTTGATTCAATAACATTACATCCAAAATAATTCTTATTTAGTCATTTCCCATACCTTGTTTATGCAAAGTTTCCGAGTCAAACCTTTCATGAATTGTTAAAATCGTTATCTAACCTAGGACTTAAAATGAATTTTGTTGATTCCATTTTCCTTTCTTCGATGAACGTAATGGACCTTTTAAATGTCAAGCCAAGAAGTCTTACGTAAGGCTTACCCCCTGATTAGACAGAAAGAGGGGACCTACAAAAACAGTGAGAACATGTCGGTACTCCTGGTAAACATTATTGTGCTTTGCTCAGCAAATCATATGACTTTGGCATTATTGGTCTCTTGAGACTTGCATCCTTAGAGGTTATCTTGAGACTTCTCTCTCACTAGGCATTTTATGAATTGTTACATCAGTTTTATTCTTACTCTTGCCCCTTTACTTGAAGCCACTTTAGGAAAAAAAAATCCACGTAAACCTGATTGAAGTAAATATAAAGTGTGAACAACTTTACATAGTTAGAATACAGAAGATATACCAATAGATGTAGAAGCAATAAAAAAGTCAGCCTTTTAGATCAGTTTTACTTTCACTGTTTTTTTAAATGCCTTTTTCTTTAATTAGCCAGATTATGAATTTAATTAACAGGTGTAATATTACTTGTAAAAGTGGGTGAGTCAATATAAAAAATAAATCATGTTTCTGAGATCCGTGTCAGGACATCCACTGCTCCTGTATAGATTCGTGAGGTCGTGACGGTTCTTTGGCAGCATCCTCTCTTCCATGTAGGAGACCCAGTCTCCAGCCAGTACCTTAAAATCATACCCAACAGCTTTCAGGAGAGCTTCCAGATTAAAACAAACTAGTAAATACATCAGTCTCCTTCTGAAAATTAGCCAATCCTGGTGTACACAGGGTCACAGTGAATCGAGAGCAATCTTTACAGCAGAATTGCCAATGTGACAGTATTAAAGTTGATCATTTTGACAAAACTGCTTTGGGCAACTACCCTTAACTATGTGGAGAGAGTCATCCTCACTCCTCCCATCCGCCACAGCAATGTCCTTTTGAGTATATACACTAATGGGATAGGTATGCCCCTTAGGCTGTCTACCAGAATTCCTATTGGGTTGAACGAAGTAAGAAATAAACTTTTCAGACAGATTCTTCATGTATATTTTGGAGAAGTTAAAGAGTGTTGAAGGGACACTCGTGGTTGAGTCACATCAAATATGCAAAGAGCCGTCTCCTCGCAGAGCATGAAGCTGCAGAAATCAGTAAAGGTCCAATGGGTGCAGAAGTACATGGTCTACGTGATGTTTTCCAAAGATGATTATTTTATTTAGTCTTTTTATTTTGTAGGAGCTGTCTAGCTTGAATATAAGAGTGTACATCCAGAGGCTCGATTACGTTCACCTCTACTTACTCAACCTCTTTTTTTAAAATCACATTCCCTTTACAAATATAAAATTCCGTTGATACCTGCCATTTGAAGAAGTTATGTTCTAAGCCCTCTGCATGCTGAATTATCCTGTTGCCACAGAGTCTGTTCTGACTTATAGCAGTCTTGTATGGTCAAGCAGAGCTGCTTCATAGTTCTCCGGAGGCTGTAAATCTTTACAGGAACGTGCCGTTTCATTGTTTGCCCTCAGGTCGACTGATAGGTTCAAACCACTGATGACCTTGCATGTACCACCAGGATTCCTGAATGCTGACTTAATGACTGCTTAACAAACTCGGTTGACTTCTAAGAGTTTTTCACCTTTATTGGGAACAAACATGTCTGTGCATAACGGGAAGGCACTGCAGGTGTTTTTCGAAAATAGGTGAATTTGCAAATATAGAATCTGTAAATGTGAGATTAGATTGACTACTTTATAAGCAGTGTGTATATCGTCACAGAAGCAGGACAGCCTTATTTTTCTCCCACAGAGTAGCTGGTGAGTCAAATTGCCTACCTTTTGATTCACAGCTGAATGCCTGCCCATTGTACCACCAAGACTCCTTACACTGGGTTAATCGAACCCAAACTAAGTTGACTGCCTTCTAGTTAATTATGATTCCAGCAACAGGGTAGAACTACTCCTTGGGGTTTTCAAGACTAGTCCTTTATGGGACAGATAGCCCACACAGCACCTGGTAGTTTTGAACCACAGACCTTGGGGTTAGCAGGCCAGTGCTTAATCCGGAAGGCCTCCAGGGCCCCTTAAGAGTCCTCCTGTCTGCCATTGGAAATTGCCTCTTGGTCTCTCCAGACGTATGTTGAAAAGCGTATTGCCTTGAAAATGATATTGACATGTAATGCCTCGTTAGTCACGTAGGGAAAACGCTTTTCAAAAAAACTGACTACTCTTCTCTTGATTTACTCCTGTTCCCAGCTACAGGCCATACAGTTACCGGCACTTTGCACCTCCCACGACACCTTGCAGCACAGATGTTTGTGACAGTGACTATGCTCCGAGCCGGAGAATGACCTCAGTAGCAACAGCCAAGGGTTACACGAGTGACCTGAACTATGACTCAGAGCCTGTGCCCCCGCCTCCCACACCTCGCAGTCAGTACTTGTCAGCAGAAGAGAACTGTGAAAGCTGCCCACCTTCTCCTTACACCGAGAGGAGCTACTCTCATCACCTCTACCCACCGCCACCCTCGCCCTGTACAGACTCCTCCTGAGGAGGGGCCCTCCTCCTCTGACTGTCTCCAACACAAAAATGTAAATACAGATTTGGTTGAGATCTGGAGGGGGGGAGGGAGCTACCGTAGAAAGGGGAGGCAGACTGTGTACAGTTAAAAATTATAAAATGGGGTAGGGAATACTGGAGATATTTGTACAGAAGAAAAGGATATTTATATATTTTCTTAAAAACAGCAAATTTGCTGCTTGTGCCATAAAAATTTGTATAAAAAATAAATTTGTACTAAAAGTTTTATTTTTGCAAGCTAAATACACAAAGCATGCCTTAAACCCAGTGAAGTGACTGAGTACAACGGAAACAGGAATGGTAAAGGCATCCCTGACTAGGAATGCCTAGGTTTTATCGATACCAAAAAGAAGATGAAGGCCGTGTCAGAGCAACAGACGTTACAGGTGCTTGGTCGTGGCCAAATAGCCTTCATGCTGTTGAAGGCTTCGCCCAGGAAAGGGGGGGGCGGGCATGAAGGGATTTGTTTTCTCGTCCTAGAGAAATCCAATCATTTTAGTCAGGAAAATAGAGATATTTATGAAAATCCATTTTGAGTGTTGCCATTGTAGGTGAGATCGGCTGTGTGGTAAGACCCTGTGGAGCTGCTCGTGAGAGGCTTCTGTCTTTGCCGTCGGGCCCACACCCCTGTCCAAATTGTAGTCCTCTCTCGACTTGCTGCACCTTGAGGCCTCCCTGAGCAGCTCTAGGCAGTTTAGCCGAGTTGTCCCATTGTTTTAATCTGAGGAATTTCCAAAATTAAGATTTGATTTCCATGACTTTGCACACTCCATTCATCAATAGGCTTAGCTCTTCAGTTTGATTGTTGCTCCATATAGATCCAAAGTTAGACCTACTATTGCTCCTCTATGTCTAAGATTATTTTAATTAATGCTCATTAAAATTATTTTTGACAGCGTATAGACAGTTTAAGAATTACAAATTTAACTATTATTGTTTTTGTTGTAATCATATGTCCTTGCAGCACTTTCAGCATATAATATCACAATACAATTTTTTTGTTTTGTTTTGTAGTTTTCCTAGTAAAACATTTAAATATGTTCTGGCTAGAGAGCATCTATTTAAAAGGAGGGCTTTTGATATCATTAGAAGATGTTCTCTTTTCTGTATTAACCGTTTGCCATTTGTATGTTCTTTAGCCAGTTTTGCTCAGAATGATGTCTACATACATACCTCTTCTAATATGTGACATGAATTTAATATCTTCCTGATACCCACTGTGAATGTTAGATTGTGTTCAAATTATCCACCAATGGATCTTATAATCACCTTTGGTACATTTTTATATGTGTTGTCCCTCTCTCATTATGGGTTAAGATGACTTAATAAACTGAGAAAAGTGGATTAAATGAGAAGGCAGACTGTTAACGTCTCAGATGTCAGAACTCGAGTGGAGGGAAATAATGGAGATCTCTGGTGTGATCGGTCTAGTGAGGTACTGGGGCCGCTCTGTCTTCAGCTATCAGAGCTGACCTGTGGAATAATCCTAGCTCTGCTCTGCTGCCTCGCCAGAGTTCAGTTCTGCTGCTTTTTAGATGCTTTCAGTGGAAAAGGAATGTGCTGTTAAACTGTGTTTTCCCTTTGTAGGTATTAGTTGGCATCCAGTGATTGCCCTCCCACCCCTCACCCCCACCCTCATTTTGTCTCGCTGAGGCCTCGCTGGGTTTTAGGGCCCAAGAGAAAACAATACTAGAAAGGATTTAGAATTTTGGCAGGGCTAAAGTAACTTTTAAGCAATTTAATATTATCTACAGCAACTTTTTTAAGGGAAACCATGTGGTTTCAGAATAATGCCCACATTGTTGGGACAGCTTATCTGACTCCGGTGTACTTGCTCTGGACAAAGGGTAGTCCATCAGTCTTGCATTTCAGTCAGATGAGCACGGACTGTTGATGGAGCAGTGCTCATGCTAAGACGGCGTGGACATGGTACCTGCATTGTGACACCTGGGGACAGGTGGTTCTTAGGCAAAGATGGAAAGGTCAGCAATAACGGGGTCTCAATTAGAATTTGAGAATTCTGTGTTTACATTTTTTTAAATGTGCATCTTTATCTGGTGGGCTTCCCATAAGGAAACTTGCACTCTAATGAACTAAGAAGAACATTGCCTTGGTACATCTCAGTCCAAGTGCTGGTACTGTGATGGCTGTGGCCTCTCCGTGCAAAATACTAGTCTGTGTGCCAATTTGTTTGAAATTGCCTGAGGGCACTTCAGCTTAACCAGCGTATCCTCTTTCAGGAGTGGGTGAGTTGAATCCTTATTAATGGAGCATTGATAAATCCAGGAGAGCGTTACCACCTCCTGCCATACGGACAGCTAAGCCTAAGTAAACCACATCTTGTGATTAAATTCAAAAGCTTTAATTCAAAGACCGAGGTGAGAAAATGAGCATTCAAAAGCACAACTTGAGGGAAAACAAAAGGAAACGGCTACTTTTAATTTGGTATGTTGCTAGATTCTTTATCTAAGGGGGAAATAAGTGACACTCCACTAGATTCCTAAAATACAAAAGTATGTGTGTCTTCAAGATGCCTACCTACTGCTGTGGCTACGATGATGTGAGGACTGAGCTATAGTAGAGCGAGCATACTTTCCCTTCTGTGCAGAAGCAGTGTTTTTAACTTAGACTTTCAGAGTTGTCTCCTGTATGCACTATCCCAAGGGTTTTGCTGCTTAAATCAGATAGTGGCAAATTCCCAGGATTAAAACAGTTAATGGACAGAATTTTCTCAGCATTAATTTTTCTTCCATGAAATTTTATTATACCTTTGGCACTTACTGCCACTCAGCTACGCTTAACATATCATGATAAAATCAAGGAGACACATTGATCTCCTAAAAACTGTAGTTGTTTTCATTTTAATATAAAAATTCTTCAGAAATCAGAACCTTTCGTGAGACTTGAGGACAACTATTTTAGAGGCTATATTTAGAAATGAAGACTTTAAAGTACATTTCCATCGAATATAGACCAGCAATGTGGGGGACTTTTAGCAGTAAAACTTTAGGATGATTGAGGTTTGTATTTGTTCATCATTTTAACATATCTTAAAATCGGTGTCTTTGTGGATGGCCAGCTCATAGACTATTAAGATGCAGAAATAGCCATCATTAATTTCAGAATCTAAAAACTAGGGGTCTGCTTTGAGGGGAAAACAGTTTTTTTGTTGTTTTACCATACAAAGTCCATACAAGGTAGCGTTTCTAGCTACCGCTTACCAACTAGCCTTTTGAAGATACCTATATATGTATGTATTTGGTGACCTGGTAGAATAATTATGGTAGAGGAGGCGATTGACCCGTTTCTAGAGGATGGTTCTTTTTGGACGTTGACTTTTTGCTATGGAAAACGTGCCACTTCATTGATTTGTGTGCCATGGAGTCGCATCTTGGTGACCATGACCGATCTAACAGGATTCTTATCCAGAAATCTTGAACTTTTCTCACCTCAATATGCTGTGCTTTTGACGTGGACAGTCTGTGCTCAGGACAGTCTGATGTCACATCAGGTATGTCTAGAGTGTGCATATGAGTGAGTGAGTACCTATGGATCGGTTGGCAGACAAATTGTTGGGCATCCACAAATGGTTGTAGACTTAAGTTTAGACGTGAACTGAGTCCTAAAGAGATTTGTAATCATGTTGTTTAGAACATATGATCAGACTTCTTAAACTCAAGAAGAAATTTAATTTTACTTGGCATTCTTTGCCTATCCCAGCACCTAGAGTGAGCCATGATATATAGCGATGAGTTTAAAAGCACTGTGTGACTCTGGGATTGGCATCATTTATAACAGTCTCAAATTTTTCAGCTTTTGGAAAATTTTAGAACAGAGGACTCTGAACCTGAACCCTAAATTTAAGATTCATATTCATTAAAGTTAATTTTGAGCATCATGAGTCCTGGTCCTCAGATTATTTTTGTCTGACTTGATTCTGATAACATTTCATTGAGAATATACTTAGAGAATGAAGTTCATTAGAAATAAATTACTGGCCTTAATCTGCAATCCAAGTAAACTTCGAGGTAAAAATTTTAAGCCATTCTTAACGCCTATTGATGAAAAATCCATATGATTTTACAGACAGAAGTATCAATCGAGTAGTACCCTGTACTCAGAAGTGAAATGTAGACCTAACATAGACTAGCTTTTGGATTTCCCATCATCTCTGGAAGAGTTCACCCCAGGCAAACACCAAAGAATTATAGGTTTCCTTTTGCTTAGTTGTCCACTCTTGTATTTTTTAAAACAAATTTAATCAGAGAGGAGGGATCTATATACATATACACATATGTATAATGAGGGAAATTCAAAGAATGTAATTTCCCCTACAATCTGTGTGTGTATACATCCATCCATACATCCATACATACACTAAAAGGAAATCAACTGTTAGGTACCTGGGTTGAGGAAAGGAAATTTAAGAGAGTAAGAGGGTACTAAGATGCTTAAGCTGACGAACCTTATATTTGCAAGTGAAGGATTTGGTGCTGCTTTTGGATGTTTATTCTTTGTGTTTTATTATTATTTTTCCTAAGCTTTAATCTTTGTCGTTGTCTTAAAGTCAGCTGGTGTTTCTTGTTCATCGACTTTGGTACGATGGTGCTTTGCAAGGATGTATTTATATTATCATGGCCAACATTTGGTCAGCCCTTGTCCACTGTTCACTTCCCTCTTTTTGTAAAATAAGTGCTTTAATTGTAAACTGTATAAACATACTTTGTATAAATTCCCTTTTGATTATTGCAATAAGCTGAGTTGTAACAAATGAAATGTTGATTTTTATAATAAAACAGTGGAAAAATAAAAGTGTCATTTCCTTACAGCAGAAATTTGAAACAGTAGCTAGCTGTGGTTTGCTGTGATGCAAATAAGATTATCACAATCCAGACAAAGCAAAGCCCACCTCACATTTGCATTTCAAATGGAAACACTACGACTGCCTTGGAGAAGAGAGGTTTGAGAAGTTCTTAGTTATGAAAAAGTTTTTCTTAGTTCTCTTCATTGCTTAGTTAATAATTCTTGTCATTGGGAAGGTGACTAAGGAAACCCATTTTCTGTAAATTTCTGGAGGGTGTGCTGATGTGTATGCTAAGCTCCAAGTTGGCTTACAAAATGGACTTCTCTTTTCTGGTTGCTAGGCCCAACATGATGTGGTGGTACTTTTTTCATAAGGATGGAAGCGGTTAAAATCAATGGGAACTCACTGGATCCCCGCTTGAGTCTTGGGCGCAGAAGCTGTGTATTTATTTGCCAAACATGTTGAGCTCAAATATCAAGAGGTTACATGGAAACCAAGTTTTAATACACTGGTCTTTCCATAGCAGGTATTCTCAAATAAGACACACTTAACATGACTTCTTCGGTGACTCATCTCATTCTTTTATCTCTGGAGAGAAAACTGAATTGCATAAAGTGTGCAGTTCCTATTTGAGTCACAGGATGTGAGACTGCCGGGGAGCAAAATTAGGGACCAAGATCAGAGACATTGTTCCCTCCTATAATGGAATGGGCTGGGAGCTCAGAAATCCTGGTACCGGCAGGCCTTCTGAATTAAACCATTAAACATTTTTTTAAAGAACTGAGATTTACCTTGTGGACTGTCCCTCACCCTTGGGACTACATTCCCCAGAACTTGCTGCCCGATGTCATCTAGTGGGGACAGAGCATTCCTGGACTGGAGTTCCAAGATGGTCCCTTGTGGGACTCTTGAAGCCTGGCTGTTGGGAAAGGAAACTGATATTTCAGCTGTACCAGTTATGCAGCTACTCCCTTCTGGGAGCTTCTGGTACTCTCCAGCATTGCTCTGTGTCTGAACAGAGAACATTTGGTAAAGACAAGAACCGAATTCTGGTAACAGAAGGAAAGACAAGCTTCCTGTGGGAGCGGAGAACTCCAGTGCCTTGAAGAATGGACTCATCGGTCAGCAAGACCCTGCAGTTGATGTTGAGTCCTCCTATGTAGATTTCCAGCTCAGTGTCCACAGTGCTTGTCACGGTAATCCTGGCTGTTGTGTATGGTGGCATAGCTTTGAAAAGTTAACTCCGATGACTACTACCCTTGGACCTCGGGTTCTGTCAGCTTGTACCATCGTGCAGGTAATCACGGTGTTTTGTTTTGTCCACTGGAAAATCACCATGTGAAACCTCCTTTCCCTCACGTTTCCCTCCACTTATTTTACCCTAGACACCGCGAGAGTGATTATCCCTCAAATGTTCACACTTTAATGACCAAGGCTAACAAGGAAATGTCCAACTTGAGTCTTGAGAAGCCTGTTTTTATCCAGGTCTCTGGGGTCCGTGAAATTGAGGGGAGCCAACAACGTCATTGGCCTGTCGGTGCCCTTTGAACCCTAAGACACTGCTTTTCCAGGGCAAACAAGCCCAGGAAGCAGCTTAGTGGAGACGGTTCTGCCTTAGTCATTGGGCTCTTTTGGAGAAGTGCAGCCAGGCATCCCAGGGGCTGACTGGAAGCTGTTTTAGGATATATGGCACTGTCTTCATAATTGTTTATAACTGACCCTGACACTCCACCTGTGCACCAGAAGCCACGAGGTAAAGCTTTACAGTCACCTTCAGGAAACTGCCCTGGCCGGACCCCACTGACACGATGAGTCTCGTCACCTGTGCCCCTCCCCTCCTCTGAGTGCCTTCCCCAATACTCGCAGCTTGCCGAGGCCCATTCAAATCATGCCCATTCACCATCAGTGTAACAGTATGAGAGGTTGGAAGCTCCAGTGCCACGGCCATTGGGGCGGTTGGCAGTGGGGGGTAGGGAAGGGAAAGGGCACCAGATGGAGACCTAGATTCACCTCCGCTTCTCACCGGTCAACTGTCCAGGCATGTCTGGAGTCACATTCTGCCAGAATGTATTTGTTGGTACAGTTTCTAGTATAGAGTTCTCTGAATCTGGATCTTGAACCTTGATTGTTTTTGTTTAAAAGATATATAACCTTATTGAGGTAAATTGACAAACTGCATCTATTCAAAGTATACAGTGCTCTTTCAGAATGTACATCCATGAGATGATACAATCACGAACTAAAGAATGTCAGTCCCTTCTTCCCACCCTTCTTTGTCTGTAGGCACCCAACAATCTTTGTCACTATAAATCATTTGCCTTTTGCACCCAAGTTTAGATGCCACAGCACGAGGCTTGTGGAAGGCTGCGGTTTGCAGCAGGAGCCCTAACCATTTTGAGTTTTAGTGTACATTCAGCCTTCCTCGAAATTCATTCTAACTATAAGCCAGCAGTGTGGCAGATTTGCCCTCAGGCAGTGTGTGTTTGAGAGTAGATCACAATTCTGCAAAGGCCTTCGCCTGGTGTGCCCGCAATGTTTGTAGATGGTGTCCTGTGAGGCTGGATGTGCTGCTGGCTGATTCCGGCAGGCGGTAAAGCCCCAGAACCAATCCTGTAAGCCATTTAATCTGCAGTTGTGTGGACATCCCCAATCATGGGCCTTTCACCCTTTCTGTCGCTCGAATCATGTACTGCTCTGCACCGGTCATTGCCATCGCCATCTCTTGATAGCCTCATCACCGTCCTCATGCTGGTCCCCTCCTGTGGCTGCTTTGTCTTTGCTTTATCTTAGTCCTGCGGAAGGCTTCATGGAGGGAGTTCTTTCAACTGTTAATGCACACAAATCCACTGCCAATCATAGAATCTGAGGCTGTCGATCTTCATAGGAATAGGGAGTCCCATCTTTCTCCCATAGAGCAGCTGCTGGGTTTGAACCACCAACCTTGGCAGGATAGCAGTCCAACAAGAACAGATCTCTGGGGCTTTGCGGGGCTCTATTTGTCTCCTCTATGTGACCTGCAGATGTTCGTTGCTGCGGCTTTCTTGGACTCCCAGCTCTACCCCTTCCACAGGGAGACTGCAAAGCCCCTCCTGGGTTCCCTGCCTTCACACGGTCCGATCTGTACCTGCAGGCTTCAGGGCCTTGCTCAACTCACAGGAGTCCACCCTCATTACCTGAAACGCATTGTCCTGAAAACTTGTTACATGTGGCCATGAGAGTGTTACTTTGAGAGAAAAATGGGACTGAGTTTGGAAAGATGGCCTGGAGTTGGTTGCATTTCTGGAAGTAGGGTGGGGAATGGCATAGAAGGAGCAAGTGGAGCAGGAAGGAAGAGCATTCCAAGCTAAGAAGAATACGTCTGGTTTTTATGAGGTGAGTAGGAATGAAGTACGGGACTAATTTTCCCTTGAACTTGAAAGTGCATCTAATTGAGTGAGTTATTCATTTGTTTATGAAAGCTTGATTAGGCACCTATACACATGAGGCCATATGCTGCGTGCTATGTGTGCAGCATTTGGTCAGACTGTAGTTTGATAGTATTTTTACATGTGTATTTTAAACACTAGGGAGCATAGTCCACCCAATAGAACACCTCGTTTTGCAGAGTACCAATTTCAGTAAAGTGTGTGATGGAGAAAGAAGGAAATGTTCATCCTGGTTAGGACAGCACGTAGTAGGGAGCATAGAGTAAGGGTTCCTAGGGATCCCTGATGGTGGACAGATGACTTGGGCTGCTTACTAAAGTCAGCCGTTCCAACCCACCAGTTGCTCCGCAGTAGGGAGACGAGGTCACCTGCTGCTGTCGAGATTGATGGTCCCAGAACCCCACGGGGGCAGAACTTCTCTGTTCTACAGTGTCACTCACTACGAGTCAGAGTGGACTTGATGGCAGTGGGCTATCTACGGGTAGGTACTGCTTGTTATTGGCAGTGGTCTGTATTTTCCTTTCCAGCTACTAGTCATTACCACAAAGAATAGCAAAGCTAGCCCAGAGACCAGAAGTGGAGCGATTGGTCACAGAAAAGAGAGGGGGGACCAGAAGTAATAGTTGTCTGCCAGATGCAAGTTTTTCAAGCTGCCAAAGGAATTTTCACAGTCACAAAGGCAAACTCCTTACCTGCCACCGCCGCCTCCTCTAGCAAAGAATTGGGGCAGTGAGCATTATGGGTTTCTTTAAGCAACATTGATTTACGTTCAGTCAGCTCATGAACATTAGTGTCCTAAAGGTAGGCTTGTCACCCTGTCTCTATTACGTCATTCCAAGTGGGTTTTAAGAAATACATAGGACTAGAAACCAGAGTAAGCCATGCAGAATTTATCATGTTGCCCTCGCGAGGCCGGCAGGCATCTGTAGCACACTTGCCCTAAAGAAGCCAGTAGAGCTAGGAAGGTGGTTACTCCTGGGAGTTTGTAAGGAGAACTGCTTTCCATGGGGTCTTCTTCCCCCGTGGAAAAACGCCCCTGTCAAGGATGGGCCGTGCTGAAATTCCATGAGCTGGAGACCAGCGGGGCCTCTCCTGATGCCTCCGTTCCCGTGGTTTCGGAAATGCCAGCGTCCTCTTGGCCTTGGTCTTGGCCATCTCTGTTTTGCCCACTGCCGATCGAGTGAAGTACACGGGGCCACGGCTGAATCACGAGTATTCCAGATGACGCTCTTCCATGTTTCAGTCTATTTCTTCACGTGGTACCCCCAGGACTGTTTCCTACAGCGGGGAAAGAGAAATGGATTCTTAAAATTCCAAGTTGGAGTCACTGTTTAAGTGAACACATCTGCCTGTTAGCTCTGCTCTCTTATCCCAGGCAGGGCCCAAGGCTGGTGAGGAAGGGTTGGGGGAGGGTCTGAGAAGGTGACTGGCGTCCTGGCAGGCCTGCAAGGAAAGGATCAGCGAAGAACTGCTGCACCGCCAGGGCCTTGCTTCCTGATGGGAGGAGGCTTCGATGCTGCGCTGCGTTTAAAATTCAAAAGCAGGTCCTGAAAGGTGGCGCTGCTCACCCATTTGAAAGACCCGTTCGTTCGTTTGTTATTCTACACGTAGCAGGGGAGCGCCCATGAGGTATAAAAGAACGATGGAGCTTTAAAAAGGCGTCATACGTGCTCAACCCCGGCAAGGCTGCACTTCCAGTGGGCAGGTGAGAGGCCTCATAGGAAACCCTGAGCTCCTGGGAATCCTGCGCGTGAGAAGACCTTTTCTTCCTTCCACTCCTCACCTGGACCTTGCAGTGGTGCTCCACCTTCCTCATGCCTGACCCTTTCAGACGGTTCCTCATGTGGTGGTGACCCCCACCATACAATTATTTTCATGGCTATTTCATCACTGTCATTTTGCTACTGTTATGAATCGGGCAACCCCTGTGAAAGGGTCGTTTGACCCCCAAAAGGGTCATGACCCACAGGTTGAGAACTGCTGTAGCGGGTCACCAGATGCCTGGGGTCAATGGGCGTCCTGGGGATTTGCCACCAGGGCTCCTCTCTTCACTAGAGACTGAACACAGGGCCCCATCTCTACAGCCTGCAGACTTCACAGATGTGCATGGACTCATTGAACAGCGAGCGGCCTTTTTTTTTTTCCTTTCTCAACCTTTTCTGTGTCCGTTTGCAAAAACCAGCCCTTTTCTATTGGATTCTTTTCCCTCTCACTCCTAATTTCCAGTTACATGCTCCAAACTAAATCTAACTACACACAAGTATTCAAGGTCGGGGTTTTGATGATGTGGAGCTATAAAGTAATACATTTTGAATTGAAACTGCAGATGATAAAGAACTAGTACCATCAAATTCTAAAGCCTCAGAGGGGAGGGGGGTTCACTTAATTGGTTTTTACTGGGGGGGGGTGAAGCCCTCTTTTCTCTAATTGATTCTACTTTTCTCTCTAGCAGTCAAATAATAATTTATATTCATGCCTCTTTATTTGATTACTAAAATTAGTCACCCTTTATAACAGATTTATTGAAACATAACTGCATGCTCTGAAACTCACACTTTCAGGGGGTTCAATGCTGTATGTACTCCACAGACTTGCATAAGCATCAGCTCTACCTGAGGAAGGACAGATAGAACTGAAATGATATTGAGGGGTCCAGCCTCCTCTTTAAAAAAACAAACAAACTTCAATGCCTTCAAATCCATGCCAATTCACAGCAACCCTATCTAAAAGGGAGGGAAGAACTCCTGTGGTTTCTGAGACTAACTCTTCACGGACTAGAACGCTCCGCCTTCCTTCCATGGAGCAGCTGGTGGTTGGAACCGCTAACGTTTCCATTCGCAGCCCAACAAGTAACCACTACAACCCCAGGGCTCCTGTTGGCACTTGTTAAGGAGATTGGATTTAGCATATGTAAGAGTGTTCGTAGTTCACATCAGCTTGGTTGTCATTGCGATGCTGTCAGGCAAAAAAGTGGAAAATAGAAACAGAAAACTAGGTAGGCTCAGTGGCCATCACTAAAGACCATGGCAGGCATCTAAGGCCCTCAACCAAGATTAGCTGGGCTTGGCTTCTGGCACCTGAAAGAGCAAGGCTGTTTGGAGCCCGCAGGGCCACCCTGGCCATCCTAGGGCCCTCTCAGAGCTCCCGCTGACCTCCAGGGTCATGTGGGGGTGAAGACTTACCACTTACAAACACCTTGGGTGGACAAGGGACGTCCTGGCCCTCTTGAGGTTTAGAGCGCTGGGGTAGAACATTTTGGCAAGGGAGGCCGTGTGTAGCCATTTGAAAAAGGCCGTTTTCAGGAGGCCTTCAGGAATGGGACACAGATGAGTGAGTCAGGGGGGACGATGTCTGTTTTGCCTGAAACCAGCCATTTAAAGCAGATAGACATTGAACTGCCTGCTTTTCAGTTTGAATCAGATTGTCCCAAGCAAATGATTATGTCAGAGTGCTAGTGAAAAATATGCCAGGGACCCTGACTTTGCATGAGGATCACCCTACACACACGCTGTCACGTCTGAGAGTATGAGGAAGAACTGTCTGCCTCCCCTTGTCTCGTGGCCAGCCCCCACAGCCTGCAAATTCAGTGCAAACAGGAAGGATCTCTCTGTAAATACTTTCTATCCCAGCATCTCCTCATTTCCTGTTACACCTGACCACCTCCCTACCCCATACACATAACCCTTGTACCATTGGGTAGCTCAGTAAATATTTACTGATGATAAAGCTGATCACTAAAAATAGGTCCCCATCAAATGGGATCTCTCTTGCCACTCTAGTTTCCTAAGCCCATGAGAACTCGTACACATACCGTATATAACTGAGTATAAGCCAACCCGAATACCCGCCGAGGCACCTAATTTTACCACAAAAGCGGCATTAAAAATGTGCTGAAAAACTCAGCATATACTCGAGTGTATCTGGCATGTGTTCCTTTCCAAACTCTACCCATTCCTCTTCCTCTAAGTTCTGGAAAGATTAATTTTTAAATAGAAGGCACTTACCCATCCACCATGCTGTTGGACCCAGGGTGAGAAGTTCTCTTTCAAGTACTTGGTCCCAAAGCCCAGCACCCTGTTCATGGGGTGGTTGTCGATGGCTGTGAGCTTGGCGGCGACATCTATTGCAAGGGCGGCCTTAAAGCCCTGAGCTTTGACCTCGGATTCTCCTCGGGTGTCCACAGCTTTGAGGAACTGATCTGTGATGGTCCTGAAGACGGAGTAGGTCAGCCCCTCCTGGAAAGTGCTCATCAAAGCCTTGTCTCTCCTCAACTGTGTATAAGAAGATATGCACTCAGGAGAGCAGCTGGGCCCAGGGCTGTATCTAAAAGACCACCCTTCAGCTCAGCAGTAGAGCACCCAATGGAACAGCCTTGTCTTCTAGTCTCGACCATGACACCAGTGCTGCTTAACCGGATAAGCGTCTGCTGTTGGGAAGATCATCTATCTCTGCCTCCCACCCAGGTCACGTATCGGGGATCTTGAGGTCAGAATTCTCTGATAATGAGACTGAGAACTGGATCTCTCTCTCAATCCTATTCTTCTCAGAGCAGCTTCCCTGGCTGTTCATGCATGGACACCAGAAGGCACCAGGTCAAGCACACTTCTACTTCTGCGCCCAGTGGGAAGAGCACAGGTTCTCTCACTTGCAGCACAAGAGGGTCGTGCTTGTCCTGCACCTGAGGAAGCAGCTCACTTGCCCAGGGAGACCAGAGACCTTGCTCTGTCTCTTCTCTATGTGTGATTTGTGTCTTTCATGGGGGACCTGCACCTTGATAAGGTACTTGCTCTGTGAATTCATTTCATGAGGACTTAAGTGATAACATTGAAAAATGTATTAGCTCAACATTCCACTAATGTTATCTGAGCACTTAAAATGGGCAGGCACTCTGTCAAGCAGAGGGGATGTCAGGATGGCTGAGACCCAGGTCCTGTCTCAGGGGCTTCAGTGGTAACTAGTTTGCTAAAGGTGGACTAATAGGCAGGAGCCTGGAATTCAAACCATCTTGGCTCACACCTTTTACTGGCTGTTGGGTGAATTACCTATCCCTTGGGCTTACTTTTCTCATGTCTAAAGTAGGACAAGGCTGGATCCTATAAAACCAAACCCAACCCATTGCCATTGAGTCAATTCCAACTCCTGGGACCCCTATAGGACAGAATAGAACTGCCTCGTGGAGTTTGTAAATCTTTGGAAACTGTAAAATCTTTTTGGAAACACACTGCTTCATCCTTCTCTGGAGTGCCTGGTGGGTTTGAACTACCAAGCTTTCGGTTACTAGCCCAATGCTATGCCAACAGGGCTCCCTTTAGAACTAAGTATATATCAAAAAACTTGAAAGCAGAAGTTCAGAGACTTGTACACCAAGGTTCCTTACAGCTCTAGTCACAACGGACCCAAATGGTGGAACCAGCCTCAGCGCCCACTGCCAGAGAGGGATGAACAAACGGTGTTTCGTCCACAATGGAATACTACTCAGCCTGTAGAGGAAATGAGCCTTTACACACGAGATGGCATGGATGGCACTTGAAGAGATTATGCTGAATGAAATAAATCACTCACAAGAGGACAAACACTTTTTTTGTCTGACATCACTCGTGAAAAGACAAGAAAGGGAAAATAAATGTACAGAGACCGAAGTTTATTAGTCATTACAAGGGATGGGTGTGATGTGGGCTGCTAACCACAAGGTCAGCAGTTTGAATCCATCAGCTGCCCTGAGGGAGAAAGATGAGGTATTCTTTGCCACTCCGGGAATCCTAGGGAGCGGTTCTGCTCTGTCTTAAAGCGTTGCTATGAGTTAGAATGGACTTGATGGCACTAGGTTATTTTAGTCATGGAGGGAAGGCGGGAGAAGAGGCTAACTGTGATGGGAAAAGTCACATTGGTTAAGGGCAAGTTTGCGTAGCTGATTATTGTACTTGAACTGGTAAAAGTTGTGCGTTCTAGATGTATTTACAACAACAACATGAGAGAGAGAGAGAGAGAGAGAGAGAGAGAGAGAGAGGAGCTGCTGAGGCAGCTAAAATACAACCACAAACCTCATGGGATTTGTTTCCTTGGTTTGAGGTTTAGGGTCATGGCTGCCAGGAATATTTCAGTTAATTGGCCTAATGATATGTTTTGTACTTTCCTTCTACTGCCTGATTTATCCGGTAGTGCCTCAGGTCTTTACAACTTGCAAGCAACCATTCAAGGCATGGCAACTAGTCTCCTAAAGCAACAGAGGAAAAAGGAGAGTCGGGAGTAGGAGGAAGAGATGGAATGTGTGGCTAATTGTTGAACAACTGCCTTCTTTGCCATGAGGCCAGAAGAACTGAATGGTGCCTGGCTAGTGTGACTGAACATTTTGATTCTAAGGATTCTATAGAAGAATTATGATCAAAAGGGGGGACGTGTAGAAGGGTTTCAAATTTCCATAGGAAAGTTCCACTTTCTAGAACCATAGGGGCTGGATGAGCCCCTGCAACAACTGCACTGAAATAATCTTGAAAACTTAAACTGAAAATGTCCCCTGCAGTTGGCTTCATACTCAAACACAGAAGCTCATTGTCACTGAGTCAATCCCGACTCCTAGGTAGAACTGTCCCTGTGGGTTTCCCAGACTGTAACTCTTCATGGGGGTGGAAAGCCCTGTCTTTCTCCCGAGGAGCGGCTGGTGGTTTCAAACTGCGGACCTTGCATTTAGCCACCCAACACGTAACCACACCACCATCAGGGTTCCTTTCTCCTGGCTGCAGGGCAAACGGAGCCCGGTGCTAGCTTCACGGAGGATGGGTGACATGGGGAGCTAGATTAATAACAATGCTCAGCAGTTTCTAATGCAATAGTGTCTTTTCTTGCAATAACAAACTTACTTTTTTCGTTTCCAAAAAATTCCAAGGAGGCCCCAGAAGATTTACTTATGTTTTCCAAAGTGATTCATTTTTGAGATACTGCCAGCATGAAGCATTTTGACTCCAAGGGAAATAAAATTTAGGGCTAAGTGGAAACCAGAACTCTGCAACGGAGTAAGGTTGCCACCCAGGGCATAATTCCATCCTAGTGGGCCAGGTGCAAGGGCACTGAAAGAAACCCCATTCGTTTATTTAGGAAGCTTCATACCTCTCTTTCCAACTGATCTCCTGAATATTTCAGCAACTCCACAATTTTGGCTATTATTTGGTCTTCTCCATCTGTCAGGGAGGAAATAGAGAGAGACACAGGGCATGGGGCAGGGGTGGGGGTGGGGGAGGTAAAATTGTTCCAGGTTCAACATGGAGGGAGAACTAGGCTTTCTGATTCTTAACACATTTAATTTTACCTCATCTCTTCTGATCAGACCCATACTATCCCAGGCATCCTTTCCCACTGTCTTGACTTTCTTTTTAGCCTCTTCTGCTTGGTTTCTCAGTTCTCACCATGAAATCCATCTCTATATTTACAATAGTTCCAGTACACTTGATCCGATCTATGAAGATAATTAGGAGACATTTCCCTCTGGGCAGTTGGGTTTTTTTTACTTTTCCCCCTCACAGAGTCCAGAAATTACATATTTGACTACATGCCCTTCTTTGTGTGAGCTCGTGGGGCTGAGCAGAGCCAGATTCGTGGCCCACCTCAAGAAGGCTGTGCAGTCTTTCTGGCCTGTATTTTGGGAATTAACTTCCTACCTAAACACATTTTATTTTCTTGTTCTTGTTTTCGTTTATCCCTTACCACTCAATTTTCTTTTTTAACCTTACTAAAATCCATGCTTCCTTCTATACCGCATTTTAAGAACAAAGTGGCTGGGGATATTAGATATTAAAATAAATACACATTTTAAGTTCTTTTTCCCTAAAGGCCAACATGGCTGTTGGGTAGGGGTACGCTACAAACAGCTGGTGTGGTTAGGGGAAGCTGGGACAGAAAGGGAGGAGGAATGCTCTTTTTTCCTTTGTCTCAAAACTAGCTAACAACTAGACATGACAAAAAATTGTCCTGATAGCAAGGGATCTGAACAGTGGGCAGCCAGCTGCACCAAGGAAATGAGGAAACGGCACTCCTTGCTGACAGCCTCATCTCTGAAACCATTGAGTCTGTCCCAGAGAAGATGGCAAGGGAGGTCAGCCAATGGAGCTAGATTCTTTTTTTTAATAATCATTTTATTAGGGGCTCATACAACTCTTATCACAATCCATACACACATCAATTGTGTAAAGCGCATTTGTACATTCATTGCCCTCATCATTCTCAAAACATTTCCTCTCCACTTAAACCCCCGGCATTAGGTCCTCATTTTCCCCTCCCTCCCCGCACCCCCTCCCTCATGAGCCCTTGATAATTTATAAATTATTATTTTGTCATATCTTGCCCTGTCTGACGTCTCCCTTCACCCACTTTTCGGTTGTCTGTTGTCCGTCCCCCAGGGAGGAGGTCACTATAGTTCCTTGAAATCGGTTCCCTCTTTCTAACCCACTCTCCCTCTACCCTCCCAGTATCACCACTCACTCCACTGGTCCTGTAGGGATCAATGGATCTAGATTCTAGGAAGTCCCACGAAGGCCTAGTGAAGGGCAAAGTCAGTGCTAAGTGGGACGACTGGATCTCAAGTCACGTGAGAGGAGAGGTCCCGCCTCTGCTTCCCAGGTGTTGTTTGTATCATATGTTGTGTCTCTCTGGGAAAGTGGACCGCTCAGCTGCCTCCACTTCTCATATGCATAGAGAGAGGAGGAGGAGGAGGAGGTGGAGGAGGAGGAGGAGGAGGAGGAAGACGAGGAACTTTGGCTTGGTTGGGGGCTGTTGCTCCCAGGCACACTGGAGATAGCAAATAGAGCTCCCGGTATCTTCTTGTGTAATTGAAGTAGGTCCAGAAAGACCCTCCTCTGCAGCTCCTTACACTTTCACTCTCTAAGCCTCTGGGGCAGTGTGTGGTACACACACACACACACACACACACCACCCCTGACCCAACACAGCACAGCAAGGAGACGGGTAAGCTCACCCCTACACACACACACACACACACACACACACACACACACACACACACGCTGCCGAAACAGCACAGCAAAGAGATGGGTAAGCTCACCCCTTCACCTCACTCCCACCTTTGCTTCTGGCTGTGGGAGACTCCGTCCACCGCCCTGCAGGGAGAACTTGTGCCTGTGGTGTGGATTGCTGTCAACCCAGGGGCCACCGACACCTCAATCTGTCACCAGAGTTTGAGGAAAGAGCCAGGATCCCAGCTGGGGCCCCTCCCAGCCAGCGCTGCAGACCAGTAGTGGGCGAGCAGGATGTTCTCTCCCTGCCATCCTCCCTTCCGTTCTCCCACCTGGCCTAGAGCGGCCACACGTCCTTAGAGTCGGCCCCGCCTGGCCGCTGCTTCCAAGTTCTGCTTCCCGTCTGCACCTGCCCTGGTGTCGCAGCAGCACAACGCGACACTTTGGATCCCGGGGTAGACATTCAACATAACAAACACCAGGAAAATTTACCTTTCTTGGCACTCGCGCCTCTAGACTGGGGCTCCGGAACCTTTGAGCAGGTGGGCCCCTCCCATACAAAAACCCCTGGGAACCTGGAGCTGCCTCCCTGGGTGTGGCTGTCTTCCGGAGGTGGCCAGGAATGCACAATTTCAGCAACTCGGTTGGCAATGGAAACGACTTTGGGGTTCACAGCTGAAACGAGAAGAAAATGGAGCTGAAGCCATTTCCCCAGGCACCCTGGTGGCATAGGGGTTACCAGTTGGGCTGCGATCCCAAAGGTCAGCAGTTCGAAACCACTACCGGCTCCTCAGGGAGGCAAGGCTGGGCTTTCTACTCCCATCAAGTGTTACCATCTCAGAAACTCACAGGGGCAGTTCTACCCTGGGCGACCGGGTTGCTGAGCTGGCATCAACTTGATGGCAGCGAGCGTGTGAGAAGCCCGGCCTAGAAGCTCTCCTCTGTCCTGCTCGCGGGTCTGCGCAGCTGCCAGAAAGAGAGGAAATGGGTGCTGGGTGGGGGCATCATTCCTTAGACAGGACTGGCAGTTGCCTGGCAGAGTCCGGGATGGGGGAGGAGCTCACAGAGGGATGATTGTCACCTTGAAACAATTGCCCTTCTGCACCCTCTTTTTGAAGTCTTGCAAAATTAGGGTCCCCTTTCCCCTTTGCAAGGGAAGACACACGAAAGGGAGTGCTTAGTTCTTTGGTTGAGTGAATGCTCATTATGCTTTTATTGTTATTCCTCTTTCTGAACATCTTTTATACCTCAGAGAGCTGGCCCCTGTGTGCATTAGAGAGAATGCAATCACTGGACTAGCCTTTGGGGGCTGGTCAATGTGGAAAGAGGAATATCCCCTGCTCTGGGGCCAGAGTCATCTCCCTAGGTCCCTAAGTAAACACCCACCTCTCCTTCGGCTATGTTCTCATAGCTAACTGATACTGCCTGGGGCAACGAGGATGCATCAGGAATTTATAACCATGGCCCTCAGGAATTTATAACCCAGGAAAAGATGTAGGGTACGGATCTGTACACACTCCAAGACCAATCAAAGCGTATGGGGACACGAGGGTTTAAAAGGCATTGGTTCCCTGGATGTTTTAGCCTCAGAAGGTAAATCAGCTTTGTCTCAGCTTGGTTCGGGGCGGTGGGGCAGCACTGCTCAGATGAGAGGCTATTGCTGAGTTGCTGGAAATGATTCCATCACCCCCTAGTAGCTTAGTTTTGGTTTGTCTCTGAGTTCTTAACTTTCAGAAGCGTTTGCAGGCTCTGTCCCTGGTGCCCTAACGAGCGTGGAGCGTCACAGATTGTGGCAAGAATGACACCATTTAATTCACATGAGTTCAGGGAGTGAAAGCTGGATTGGAAGGTTCAGGTGTCAAGGGAAACTCATGGGTCTGCAAAGCGTGCACATCCTGCGAGAAGAGAGGCAAGACCCATGTCCAGGGAGGGATTGCGGTGCATGAAACCAGGCCCCAATTTGCTTGTGAGCTGCCATGGTGTGTCTGGCCCCTCCATAGCCCGCATGTCCATGTCCTCCCTCCAGCCCTCTGGGTATTCACTGAAAGACCCTAGGAGATAAGGTGCTTCCACAAAGTCTGCCTTAAGTGGGTATCTGGCTTAAAAATCAGTATTCTTCATGCTCAAAGGTGGTTCTCAACCTTCCTTGTGTGGTGGTGACCCCCAACCGTAACATTTTTGTTGCTACTTCATCACCATCATTTTGCTACTGTTACGAATCGGGCAACCCCTGTAAAAGGGTTGTTCGACCCCCAAAGGGGTCACGACCCACGGGTTGAGAACCGCTGTACTAGAGGGATCAAAAACAGAGAGGGAGTGAATCAGAGGGAGGAGCAGTGTCTTTTCCCCCCATTTTAACGACCAAACCAGACAGACTTCCCGCTTTTACATCACGTTACTGATGTCCATCCAGCCTCCTCTTGGACACAGGCCACCTCCTGGCCCCTGGCAAGGAAACGGCAAAAGACTTTCACCAAAGCCCATGGGAGCCTGCTTTGCAGCGTCTGCAGGAGACGGGGAAGGCAGGCTAACCTCTGCTATCTCAGCAGGCTCGTGCAGCCAGCCAGCGTGACCAGAGTGGGACTTTCCCACCAGAAGTCACTCAAAGTAAGCCGATGAAGGCCCCCCAAGGCTGTGCTGCCTCCACCACTGCCTCCCTATGTGGCAGGACCACCACGAGGCCAGTAGCCATCAAGAAGGACTCAGTCTAAGTGCGGTGTGTTTGGTTTGTTGCTGCCCACGGGGCTGTGGGCACGGAGGGAGAGCTGGGGGTGGAATCCATGCCCCAAAGCACTATGAGCAACTGCCTTTTGACCCAGATGAAATGCTCCCGTTAACATCTCCACCTTGACTAGTTTAATGTTTGGAACCTTTGAAAGCAGAACAGATTCCCCGATAGCCAAAGGAACCCTGGGTGAGAAGAGAAAGACTACTCGCTCTCTGGACTTCATCTCCATTGACAAGTCTCTTGGGCGGGACTCTAGTTTCCTTACGTGATCTGTGCCGGAAGGGCCCCAGATAATCCCTAATGCAGCAGTTCTCAACCTGTGGGTGTGTGGGTGTCAAACGACACTTTCACAGGGGGTTCCCGATTCATAACAGTCGCAAAATGACAGTGATGAAGTAGCAACGAAAATAACGTCATGGTTGGGGGGTCACCACACAGGAGGAACTGTGTGAAAGGGTCACAGCTTTAGGAAGGTGGAGCACCACTGTCCTAAGGCCTCCTGCCTACAATTCGCGAAGCCAAGTGGGAAATCGAAGTTTCCTCGGTGGCCGTGGTGACGGATGCAAAGCTGTCCCTTATGCTTGATGCTCCCAGTCAGCGAGACCCAGAGAAGCGTTTCTAAACTGAAGCCTTACCTGTTGACAAGTGACACAGCAGGAGGGAGAATTTCTCTGAAAACTGCATTTACCCCGGGCTTGTTGAAGGTGAAGAGGATGTTTACACCAACACGTGTGATCAAAGAACACCTTTCAGAGACACAGCCCTTTGGGAAAGAGGCTTATTTACAATCAGGTTCAATTTATTTTGTGAGGGAAGGGTTTTGTCGAGCTGCTTTCTGGGCTTCTGGGTTTTTGTTTTTTGGTTGGTTTTTACACGTTTTTTTTTTAAAAAGTGTGTCTGATCTTCCCATCAGCCCTAAGAGGGGAGGAGGGTGGGGACACCCTCAAACGGAGAGGTGAACCCACGCCCCCCTGGCAGAGCCGGAAGCCTAGACTGACACCTGGGCCATCCAGCATCCTTGCCGGCTGGGTTTGGAGAAAAGAAGGGCCACGATTACCAAAACGTCATAGCAGGAAAGCCAAGTCCCGGCGAGCGCCCTGGCTTAGGCCACACCCCACGACCGGATGGAGCGATAGAGCGATGGAGCGGAGCGGGTGACAGACAGCAGGGGTCTCCGCGAGCCTACCTTCCGGCTCCGTGCGATGCTCCACCAGGGAGCGCGGGGCGGACCAGCGCGGCCTGCGGAGGAAGCCGCCCGCCGGACTCTCCCCGGCTCGCGGACTCCCCTGGGCCCGGAGCTCCGGCCCGTCTTCCTCCTTCTCAGGGCCTGCTCCCAGGGACGGTAGCCAAGAAAACTTTTTCTTGGCCAGGTGTTTCTCCGTGGATTGGGAACTCCGGGAAGTCTTGGGCAACTGGATCCGCCAGGGGTCACTGGCTGACCAACTGCCCAGGCCTTTCTGGGACAAGCTGCGCGTCCGCAGCAGCTTTGGCGAGAAGGCGGGCGAGGCGCTCTTGGAGACGGAGACGTGGTGTCTGGCGTAGTAGGCCAGGATTTTGAACTCCAGGCTGCTGGACTCATCCTCATCCAGGGGGATTTCTTCCATGTCGCATTCACGGGCCGTGCACATGGTGGGCCTGCAACGACAGGGGCCTTTATTTGTGGGCGAGGGCCTGGTAGGTTGGAGAGCGACTGGGCTGAAAACTCAGCCCTCGCGGATGGAGCGTGCCCGGCAGCATCAGAAAGGGAACAAGTGTGGTTTCGGGGTGCCCACAGCCCCACGGGGATGTGTGCGGAGATCACCTCCCACAGTGTCATGTATGGGGACACAGGGAAGGATAGGTCAGTGGACAGAGGGATGCCCGAGGCTTCTCGAAGGAGAGAAAGACGTTGTTCGTGTTTTCCCAGGGTGCCCTTGAGCCAATCCAGACTCCTGGCGACCCCAGGTGTGCCAGAGTAGAATTGGGGTTCTGATGGTTCTCAGGGGCTGGTTTTTCAGAAGTCGATTCCCAGGACTTTTTTCTGAGGTGCCTCTGGAGGGCCTCGAACCTACAGCCTTTCAGTCAGCCACCACGCTGACAGCTGGCCACACCCCGGAACTCCTAGAAAGGGTCTAGTGAGGTGGATTTGGAGTCTAAGAAGAGGCGCCTCTGCGGGTGGGTTTAGGGAGAGCAGGAGGTCTGGCCAACGGAAGGAAGTGTGCTTTAGCCCGAGAGGCCAAGAGCCCCGCCACCCAGGCCAGGCTTCTGCCTGCCTGTCCTTTGCTGAACCCCAGCAATGAATGCACAAACACCCTGTTCCTGCTCTCCCAGCTCCTCTGACCTGTCACCAGCACCACCGCACACCCACAATTAGTTTGCTCATTAAAAGCAACAGCAACAAAACAAATCTTTAAGCACTGCCGGATGGCAAGGGAGTGCTCTGGGCGGTTGTGAGCAGAGAGCGATGCCATCACAGCATGTGCGGGAAAGCGTGTGCAAGCGATCAAATGATTAGATAGATAGCTTTCAGAAACGGATTTCGTTCCACTTCTCTTGTTTAAACCGCCACGGATAACTCCTCTTGTGGTTTCCTGGTAGGAAATTATCCACACCCCCTCTCCCCACCCCCACCCCCGATTTATGGGGCTTTCTGATGTCTCATGCTAAGGACTACATTTCCTTACATGCCAGCAAACCCGGATCTACCAAATCTCACTGGTCTGTAATACCATAGGCTGGGTAGACTGGAACACAGCCTGGGCTTCCCAGGCTAATCGTCCTGAGTCCAAACCCTGAGGGTTTGTCACCTGGGGTGGGCTGCTTCACTTCTCAGTAGTGTAGTTTCCTGGACGGATAAATACCCCAAACCCAAACTCATTGCCATCAAGTCGACGCTGACTCATAGCAACCCTATAGGACAGGGCAGAACGGCTTCTGTGAGTTTCAGACTGTCCCTCTTCGTGGGAGGAGAAAGCCCCATCTTTCGCCCTGGGAGAGGTCAGGGGTTTCACACTTTGACCTTGCAGAGAGCAGCCCAACGAGTAGGCTCTGCGCCACCAGGACTCTTTGGAATGGGGAATGGAGAGAGATGATACTCCTCTTACAGGATTGTGGAAGGAGTTCAAGCTAGGGAATAAGAAGTTTCAGCACAGAACCTAGCACATAAAGGTGCCTCCACAGTATTTGCTACTTTTTAATTATTATTATTATTTTGTCTCTAATACAGCTGTCCTCCAAAGCTCTGTCCTTAATGCAGCGATTATGGCACAGTGGGTTACATGTCCGGGCGTTGGATTTCTAACTGTAAAGTCTGCAGTTTAAAACCACCAGCTGCTCCTTGGAAGAAAGATGAGGCTTCCTCTTCCTGTAAACAGTTACAGTCTCGGAAACCCACAGGGGCAGTTCTGCCCTGTCCTATAGGGTCACTATGAGTCAGTATCGACTGATGGCAGAGAATTGTTATCTTACAGATATCTTTTGGCATGTAATTGATGGAATAATAAATTACTATGGTGATATTAGTGGTATCAACTAACACATCTTTCCTTTTCTTTGCACTGTACCCTCTTCTCACATGAGGAAGCATAACTATACAAAGCACCCTGGTGGCACAGTGCTTCAGCCTCGGCTGCTCACCAAAAGGTGGTCGATTCAAACCCATCAGCTGCCCCCCAGGAGGAAGACATGCCAATCTGGTCTTTTCCAGATTACAGCCTCAGAAACCCGCTGGGGGCAGTTCTGCCCTGCTCTGTGCGGCCGCGACGGAACAGCAGCAGCATTTGCGTCCAGTGTTTAAGGCAGTGTGTCAGGACACACGGACTAGACTGGGTGCCTGGAGGCTGACTGTCAGCGTTGGCTCAATTTCAAGTCGGAAATGTCCTCAGGCAAGTAAGTCACTTAATCCCTTTGGCCCCCGGTTTCCACCCTGTTAACTCAGGCATTTTCTGATTTTCCCTCTGGTTCTACTACTTGAAGGTGATGGAGGGGGTGGCCCATCTCCCAAGCAGGCCTGTGGATGCCTGGGGCTTCTTTTCTTTTGCCTGGGAGAAGCTCACACTGGCTGATGGACTGAACTCCAAGAAAGCCATGGTCAGGGGTGCTGATGGGAATGAGGAAGGGGGGGTGCTGCTGGGAGAGGCTGATGAAATGCTGAGACCTGAGTTTGGCACACGGAGTGTTGAAAATGGATCCAGGCTTGAGAGTTGAGAAGCCAACAAAAGAAGGTACCATCGGGCAGGGCTACAACGGGGTTTATAGTCAGAACCAGCTGTGCCAATGATCCCAGGCAGGGCCAGAGCTGGCCTTTCTAGGGGAGGCTTTCTCTAATTAAAAGAAAGAAAGAAAAAAACCACACTTCCATCGAGTCAAGTGAGTATCGCCCCTATAGGACAAGGTGGAACTGAGTCTGCGGGCTTCAGGGACGGAGGTAACTCTTTATGGGAGAAGAAAGCCTGTCTTTCTCCTGCTCAGCGGCTGGTGGTTTCAAACTGCTGACCTTACCTCCAGGGCTCCCTTCCAATTCAACGTTACCTTTTTAACAGGGCAGCTCAGAACACCACATCCAGGAAGTTCACTAGGCCCTACTAAGGGAGGGTGCCCTTGCACTGCACTCCACTCTGGGAAACCCTGTGTGGGCTCGGTGAAACTCCATGGAGGTCAGGATGAGTCAGATCGGACCTGATGGCAGTGGGTCAATTTTTTGGTGTATAAAATAAAACCACCAAAGTCACCGCCATCCAGTCCATGCCGATTCATAGTGACCCCATAGGACGAGCAGCACTGGCCCTGTGGACGTCTGAGACTGTCATCCTTATAGGAGTAGAAAGCTCCCTCTTTCTCCCGAGGAGCAGCTGAAGATTTCAAACTTTGGACCTTGCAGTTGGTGCCCCAGCTTGTAACCACTGTGCCACCAGGGCTCCTTACAAGAGCCATGGCATTTTCAATCACCTCATGGGCATGACACGGCTAGACAGTAAGTAGGACAGAACACAGGAACACCGGTGGATTTGAATTACGGAGTTGCTGAGAAATACTGCCGATATCATGACTGCAGAAGAAGTACAGCCGGAATGCTCCTGAGAAACACGATGAGACTCCATCACACTTACTTGCACATGTTACCAGGAAGAACCAATCCCTGGGTCAGGGCACTTTGCCTGGTAAAGGAGAGGGTCAGTGATGAGCAGGAAGACCCTCAACGAGATGGATTGATATAGTGGCTGCAACAGTGGCTGGGAAACCATTTTGATAGTAGCATGGATCCGGAGTCTTTGTGTTGTGCATAGATTGGATGACAACTAACACCACCAATATTATGTAGAAA
This sequence comes from Echinops telfairi, assembly GCF_000313985.2. Classification (NCBI taxonomy): domain Eukaryota; kingdom Metazoa; phylum Chordata; class Mammalia; order Afrosoricida; family Tenrecidae; genus Echinops; species Echinops telfairi. The sequence continues at coordinate 2,593,846 of NW_022105855.1, forward strand.
GTAAATTCCCCCACCCCTGGTGATCGTGAATGGTAGTTGTTTTCTGTATTTGCAGCTATTCTTGTTATCTTAAAAAACAAGGTCGTATGCTACATGTCAGATGTCATACATTTCTCGCAGCATAACATCCTCCAGGTTAATCCGTGTTTCAGAAACTTACCTTTTCCCCCTTCCAGCTGAGTCATCGTTAATGCATGTCTATGATATGTGAATCCTGTCTCACTCTGTATTAGAATGCGTCCGTTTGGGGATGAGTGCTTGGGTTGTTTACATCTTTGGACTATGGGAACAGTGTTGCTGTGGACATGGGCATCCACATGCGTGTCTGTGTCGCCTCTATTGGATTTCTAGGGTGCATTCACGAAGGCGTGGAATTGCTGCCTCAGAGGGTAGCGCGATTTCTCTCCGTTGTTCAGAGCAGTGGCCACCCATCCGCAGAACAAGGCAGAGGCCAACAGACCTCGCGGCTGAGAAGGCAAGGACCGGAGAAAGACATGCTTGCCAAAGGAAAAGAACTGTGTCCTTAACATTTTGTAACTTGCTAGCTTCCTTCATAACCCCCACGATTGTGAGTATTGTCTGTGGGGAAAGTAAAGCAAGCGCGGGCTATGGATCGATCCCAGAGTGCCATTCTCACCCGCGGTTCATCTGAGGTCCACTGTGTCACCATGAGTCAGGAGAGCTCCAGAGTCACGACTAACAAAAGAAGCCACCAGGGGTGCGGCCCTTTGAGTGTCGGTGAGAACCTGCAGGAGAGAATTCGGCTCTACCCGGTCACACCTGCAACTTAGTTGTACCACCTGGCGATTGACATACTTTCTCCTTCTCTCTAACAAACCGAGGGCCAGCGTACATGCTGCAAAGCGAGGTCTCAGAGCTTCTCATACTCTGGTTTACCTTCCTCCCTCTGCCACATTGAGCTCCCTCTGGATGGTGCCAACACCCGGGCCCCACCTCACCTGGCAGAGGGCCCAACCAAGGGTGCTGGGTGCCTGTGGGAGGCACCTAACTTCCAGTGCTCACTAAGCACACCCATGGGACTGCTCGAGCTCCTGCGTCGCTTGCTGGGGCTTGTGACCTACAAAGGAAGCAGCAGCGGGGCGGGCTTCCCTTTGCAGTGCAGTGCCCGTGCTGCACATGGGCCTGGCTTATGCCGGAGGGCGTCCTGGGGAAGTGCAAATGGCTGCGATGGAAAGGTTGGCAGTTGGAGTCTACCTAAGGATGCTTCAGAAGGTCTGGTGGTGATCTCCATCAGAGGACCAGCCCCTGCGAGCCCTGGGGAGCACGCTTCTCTTCCTATACACACGGGGAGGCCAGGAGCTAGCATCAAGGACTCAGTCGCACCTGGACCCAGGTGTCAGGGTCTCCACATGGAGAGAGCCCTGGCAGGAGATTTGATGGAACCAAGCACCATCTTTCATTTGCTCGGGACCCACAGACATGGCCTGAAGGTAGCTCAAGAGAATCCACATGACCCTGCAAGAGACATTCCTAGACCAAATTCTAAACGACACTGGGTCTGGTTACCGCAAGCCTTGTGCCTGACCTTCTAACTAGACCCTCCCTCAGCATCTTCTGTCTTCCTCTCCCTCCGCAGCCATCTCGGAGTAGCACATGCTCTTTAAAAACAAAACCTCAACAGAAGAGAAATAAACAAGCGAAACCCATTACTCCTAGTGAGTCTCGCACAGATCAGCACTAACTTACAGGGTTTCTGAGAGGTCATCTCTACAGAAGGACTGACTTTTCTTTCACCCACAAGGCAGCTGGTGGGCTCCGACCTGTGACCTTTTAGTCAGGCCCTAGGCTGAACCCAGCGCTGTGACAGTCTGGGCACTTTAGAGAAAAAAATCCACAGAAACTCACGTATATACAGTGTTTTATATAAAGGGTAAGTGCACATCAAGAAAACATCCCAACCCAGTGCTGCCCAAGCCCACAAGTCCAACCTTAACCCATTAACCCATATGTCCGACACCAATCCACAAAGTCCTCCTCCATCTCACAAAACACACACAATGACACCGGCTACAGGAGGAAAGCCCAGTCAGTGAACGTGTAAGCATCTCAGTGCTGCCAGGGGTCTCCACACGGCTGCTCCAGCACCCAGGACTGCATCGGGGTAGGTCCATGTGGCTTCTCCTTGGGGATGTCTTACAGGAAGTGAGCCTTGCCAGCTAAAGCAGGGAACTGGCTAAGGCAGCTGCACCCTGGTCCCACCATCAGAGAGCAAGAGACCCGAGAACTAGAAAGGCGAGGCTCCCCGAGCCATTTATCTCTCCGCCCTTCAATTAACCCCATGTGTGTTTATTGGCCAGGTTGGAACAATAAACTACCTCACACACACTACCAGAGAACTGGGGACTAGGAATGAGCAGACTCCACTGACTGTGGGAAAACGTTCATATGCACTCACATACGTCCAAGAACAGATCATGGGGTATTTAAGTGGAGACAGCTAACAGTAACATCACAAAATTCAGCCTGGGACAAGACAATGGTAAACAGCCATGAAGCTTTTAAAGTTTCTCTTGGGTGAACTTTAAAGGCAATTTCAGAGGAATGGGATCTCTAGAAACTTGAAATCCGCTGATTTCAAGAAAGGGGGTCTAGTGTCAATCAACCATGCTGAGGCTCGCAAGAAGTAGTTACTGATGAAGGTCAACGACTACAGTCTTCAGTATGGATTACACTGCACGGTAAGAAAACAACCCCTCACAGCTGGGCCCATGGACAACCTCATGATAAATGGAGAGCACACTGAAGTTGTCCAGGATCATGTTTTACTGGGAGCCACAATGAACACCCGTGGAAGCCAGAGTCAGGGAGACAAACAACGCTTTTGCACTGGGCAAATCTGCTGCAGAAGATCTTCTTAAAGAAGCAAATCCCAACTATGTGGACACCCCCTTCCCCCACCAAACACACACTCATAAGAATGTGCTTCAGAAGACAGCACTGGGGCTACAGCTACAGCTTGGGGAGAGGGGCGTGTCGGATTAGAGCCCACAGGAGAAACAAAAAGGGACGGAGAGGGAGGAGAGGACATCCTGGCCACCAAGGAGCAAACACCATACAGGCTTTACCACGGGACATGGCATTCCTCACTGAGCCATGGCGCCGTGGGAGACAGCACTGGAGACACAGTGGGGGAATAGTGCACGGTCTGTCTCCATCACACTGGGGTGAGGCACTGAGGGCATGCAGCAGAGCAGCAGGGAGAGCAGAGTGATGAAACTCCCAGGGAATACCAGAATTTGACTTTGGAGACAGAGTGTGGCACCCCATCAGACTTGACTGGAAAACAGTCGTAAAGGCCAACAACCAGACCTTGAACTATTTATAGCCCTTCCCATTTTTGTCAGGGGTTTTCTTTTTATTGTTGTTTTTGTTGTTGTTATTGTTTTGTTGGTTTTGACTTCGTTTGTTGTTTTGTTTGGGTTTGCCTGGTTTTTGCACTTATTAATGTATTGCATGTCTATCTAGATAAGATAGGCAGGATAAATAATTCAGAGATGAAAAGAATAGGACCAATGGTTCTGGGTGTATATGGGAGAAGGGGAGGTAGGAGAAAAGAGGGGGAGGTATGAACCAACCCAGGGACAAGGGAACAACAAGTGAACTAAAATTAATGGAAGGAAGGTTGGAGGATGCCTAGTGGGGCTTAATTAAGGGCAATGTAGCAGTGAAGAATTACTAAACCCGAATGAAGGCCGAACATGATGGTGGGACAAGAGGAAAGTAAAAGGAAATAGAGGAAAGAACCAGGAGGCAGAGGACATTTATAGAGGCCTAAATACAGGTATATATGTATATATATATATATTTCAAGAGGGGAATATAACTATATACTCATATCTATATGTTAAGAATTAAGGTTGCAGATGGACATTGAGCCTCGACTCAAGTACTCCCTCAACACAAGGACACTTTGTTCTAATAATCCAGCATTCAGTGATGCTCACCTTCCTGACATGATCGCTGAAGACAAAATGGGTACATAAGCAAATGTGGTAAAGAAAGCTGATGGTACCCGGCTATCAAAAGATGTAGCATCTGGGGTCTTAAAGGCTTGAAGATAAACAAGCGGGCACCTAGCTCAGAAGCAACAAAGCCCACATGGAAGAAGCACACCAGCCTATGTGATCATGAGGTGTCGAAGGGATC
>NW_022105855.1:2598606-2601951 GCF_000313985.2 Echinops telfairi
GCATATGTGCAAATGTGCTTGACACACTGGATGAATGTATGGATTGTGATAAGAGATGTAAGAGCCCCCAGTAAAAGTATTTGAAAAAATAAATAAATAAGAGCAAGAAAAGAGAGAGAGACAGGAATCTAAACTCATAGTCATGTTGAAACCAGTTGCTGCTGAGCTGCTGAGCTGACTCACGGCGACCCCCTTCCTGCGTTGGCGGACACCCGTGCTCCATAGGAGTGTCATTGACTGAGTTTTCTGAAGTAGATCACCAGGCCTTTCTTCTGAGGTGCCCCGAGTGGATTTGAACCTCCAATCTTTTGGTTATTACCTGAGCACTTAACCATTTGTACTATCCAGGGACTCTTTCAAAACCAAGCCAACCCTACTGCCATTGAGACCGTTCTGATTTGTGGAGCCCCTGCAGGGTTCAAAGACAGCAACTCTTTCTGGAGCTTATAGCCTCATCTTTCTCCTGCCGAGCAACCAGTGGGTTTGAATCACTGACCTTGAGGTTAGCAGCCAAGTGCCTAACCCACAGCACCAGCAAAGACTCCTTAGGCCATACGACACAGAAGAAGAAGAAGCCTCTGATTATAACACGGAGGCGACAAGGAACTCAGAGAAGAGGAAGATGTCTAATAGAGAGAGAGGAGCTTCCCATGTTACCTGGGTCTTATGCTCAAGGAGCTCTCCAGGGGCTCTGACAGGACTAGACTGTCAGGCTGAGTGTCCAAGTTCCCCAAGGCAGAGATCAGGACTCCCTCTGCCCCTCCTTGGCCCCGGCCCTGCTGTAGAGGAGGAGGCCAGCACCTGCACCGCCTTCACTGACTTATCCTATCTTCGTAGAGCTAGTCAGACACGCGAGGAGAACCTACTGTATAATTACCAAAGTGACCCGACCAGTTCGGGAAATGAAAGAGAAACTCCACTAACCCCAGCAAACTGGACTCTCGGCTGCCTGTTTGAATCCTGAACTTGTGTGATAAGAACTTGTTCAGAAACCAGTAGATACCCCCCTTCTCCACCCCCACCTCAAGTTACACTGCCTCAGGGGGCAAACCATGCCTAAAGATCCAACTGTGCCCTCCTGCCAAAGCCTGAGAATGCAGACAGGTGTCTTCTGGGTTACCTGGTCTCGTAGCCGTCAGTGCTTTCTCCTGCTTCAGGCCAGGGCGGCAAAAAGGACATTCCTATACCCGAGTCACTCTCCACGACACTTGAGAGGGACGTTTAAACTAATCTTCTCGGTTTCTCCTTTCGAATGGCTTATTGGGGTTTGAAGGCTCTATCCGGGTACCAGCTCTTCAAGGTTTGGGACTAAGGCTGAAGGGAGGTTTGTGCACAGAGAATCACTTCCTTGTTTAGGCTAAGGAGGGGCTGACCTTTGGCCAGATCATTTGCCTTTACTTGGAGGGCAGCATTCTTTACCAGCTTTCCTAACTGCCCTTGCCTCATTAGATGGGCGTTTTCCAGAACCATCTTCCCATTTTATCAACTTATTTAAGACATCTTCTTTGACCACCAACTATATTTCAGGTCCTGTATATGGGTTCCATCTTCTCATTGAGAGGCATGATTCTCATTTCATAGACGAGGAAACCAAGGCTCAAAGTGGAAAACTATCTTGCCAGGGGTCTCCATCAGTGGAGCTGGGTTCAAATCCAGATGTGTCCAGTTGTACACTATACTAATGGAGCCCTGGTGGCCCAGGGGAGACACGCTGGATTGCTAGTCTCTGAGGGAGAGTGATGAAGCTCTCTGTGCCAATGGCATTTACAGTGGGTTATGTATTGGGCTGTAAGTTGAGACGTTCAAAGCTACCAGCCACTCCACAAGAGACAGATGAGGGTTTGTACTCCCATTAAGAGTTACAGACAGGGAACCCCACAGGGGCAGCTCTACTGTGTCCTATAGGGTCAACTATGAGTCAGAATAGGCTCGATGGCAGTGGAAGAGTTAAGAGCAAGAAACCCAAAGGGACAGTTCTGCTCCATCCTAGGGTCTCTATGAGTTGGAATCTACAAGATGGCAGTGGGTATACTATATTATGTTACTTCTTCATGGAACTCAAAACAGAATCTAACTTCAGGGGCAGTAAAAACCACAACTCAACTAGGAACCATATGTCAGAGTTTGGAGGGTTAGCAATCCTGTGTACACGAGAAAAGGGGCAAATGTGATTTTACAATCTGTCCAACTTTTTCACTGAAATCAATATTGATGACCACCCTTGTGACCATGAGACCACGAGTAGTCATTGCTTATGGGGATGTGACAAGAAAAGAAGTGTGAACTCAGAGGAGAGCGAAAGCCTTTCTCCTTACAGCAAGGGAAGAGCCAGTCATTTAAATACTAGGCAAACTGACCCACAGAGAGGAACAGGCAATACTGGTTCTATACTTGAATCTGATTGACAAAGAGAAACTGGTTGGTCAAGTTGACGAGGAGTCTAGAAGAAATCATGACCCTTAAATGTATTGTAAAATATGTAACTGTTAAGAGAGAATGTGTGTTTAGTCAACACACATTCATTAGAATATCAACATTAGAAAAGAGGGATTCCCCAATAAAATGATTTTAAAAAAGAAAGAAAAGAAAAGAGGGATGCTTTCATGGCCAGAAGGCGTGACAAAAATAGCCATCCTTTTTCACTAGTCTTTACCAATCATCACTCACACATATGCCAGTTGCCATGGGGTAGTTGACACTTATAGATGAGGAAGCGGAGGCACAGAGGGGTTAAGTAAAATTGTTCCAAGTAACCCAACCTCACTGGGCAAAACTGGGACTTGAGCTCCAGCAGCTCAGTTTTCAGTGTCCGTGTACCTGACCACTAAAATCAACAAAACTACCCATTGAGCGGAGTCAATTCTGACCTACAGGGTTTCCAAGACTTGTAATCTCTATAAAGATATACTACCACATTTTTCTCTGTTGGGCTCAAACCACCACCAGGCTCTGCCTGTATCTAACCATTTAAATTAAAAAACAAAACAAACAAGCCAAACCCATTGCTGTTAAGTTAATTTTGGCTTATGGCAACTTGGTCTGTTAGAGAACTGTCCCCTCCAGCTTTCTCAGCTTGAGGAGCCACGTGGGTTACGCATTCAACCACCAGGCACTCCACCGGAGAAACGGGAAGCTTTCTACTCTCGGAAAGAGAGTCTCAGACACTCTCAGGGCAGTTGTTGGGAACAAAGGGATTGCCTGTCATTGTTTCAACAAAAGATAGAGACCTGGTTCATCTGAAAACTCTAAATTGATTCTGCAAGCACCAGACCAAAGGGGTTGTGTGATAGGTGGGTTTATTGTGCCAATGTGGCCAATGAACACATGTGGGATTAGCTGAAGGGC
>NW_022105855.1:2602051-2625604 GCF_000313985.2 Echinops telfairi
GGAGAAGCCACATGGACTTACCCTGATGCAGCCCTTGGTTTCTGATGGTCAGACCAGGGTGCAGCTGCCTTAGCCAGTTCCCTGCTTCAGCTGGCAAGGTTCACTTCCTGCGAGACATCCCTGAGGAGAAAGCACGTAGACTTGCCCTGATGCAGCCCTGGGTGCTAGAGAAGCTGCAAGGAGACCCCTGTCAGAGCTGAGATACTTACACCGCCACTGGATTCAAAGACTTTCTACGCACTGGCCTGTGATCCTCCTGCACTTGGCGTCATTGTGTGTGTCTTGTGAGTTTGAGGAGGACTTTGGGCTCAGTTGGACTTATGGGCTCGGACTGGACTGGGTTGGGATGCTTTCTGAATGTACATTTATCCTATATATAAAATTCTCTCTTATACATATATGAGTTTCTGTGGATTTGTTTCTCTAGTTTACCCAGACTAACACAGGTTGCTACCTTCAAACTGCTTAGGACAATCCGGTGAAAATCAAGCAAGTTATATACCTCAAACTATGTGACAAAATAAAACAGGGTTTGCAATGATCACAGGAAACAATGATCTATACCTAGATATCTCCAGTAGTTACCAGACCACCATCCCCATTGCTTATCTTCATGGTGATTAATTGTGCCTGACTACCTATTGTAATAGCTTTGCTTAAGGCCTTCCTAAGTTAGAAGATCATCCTTGCTGTTAAAAGTTAAAAAGAATTTTTACTGCAAGGGTGGGGCCCATTATATTTTGGAAGCCCAACAAATTAAATCGTATATTATGTTCTAGTTCTAGTATTTTGATGAACAGCAGGCTAACTGTCTCACTTTATGGTAGTGAGTTTTGAGTTCCTCTTCCCAGAAGCAGGTTGCCAGGCCTCCCCCTGCAGGGTGGATTTGAACAGACAACTTTGAGATTCATCGAGGAACACAAGCTGTTTGCATTGCATAGGGATCTCAGCACTGAGTCCCAGCATCTTTTAATACTGTCCACGTGGGTCCCTGATTGTTCATGCTCTTCAGCATTTTTTTCTTTTTGGGGGGTAACTGATATTTTATTGGTTGTTTTGAGGATCAGTACAGAGAAATTATAAACAATTTGCATATGATTTTTGTTGTTCACAGCCACACTGGCTGTAATTCTGATGGTTGGGGTTGGACGGGAAACCAAGGGCGGGCAGTCTGTCCATTCTCCTGCCATGGGCTGAGGATGACCTTGGAAATGGCTTTAGCTCGGTATGCACAGCCTAGAGAATGGGGGCTAACTGGTCACCATCTTCCAACTTTTTTTCTTTTCTGGACTCTTTTGTGATTTTGTTTTTAATCAGAAAGCAGTTTGATGGACTGAAAGATTTTACAAAAAGTGTTTTAGAAATCCATGTTGTTGTTGTTTCCCAGTTCTTTATAGATTCTGGATACAAAGTCCTAATCTGATAGAAAATTTCCAAAAGTCTATTACTGGACTCACTTTTATGCCTGACTTTGGGATAGGAAAAAGACGGTAAATTTTGAAATGGAAAAAAAAAGAGGTTATTGGATATACTTTCTTTTTTTAAAAATGTTTAATTAAAAACAATTTGGGGGGTGTTCTTTCAATGGGTGCTGAAGCTTTCTCTAGTTTTCTAAGGGCGTGCACCTTTTCCTGCCTGGGATTGTAGAGATAGAATTAACTTGTAGGAAAAAAGAGAGTGATGGCAAGAATCCCTTCCATTAAAATGCAAACTCTTCCCTGTGGAGGGCAATTGCCCTTTGTTCTGTGGATATTGCCCCATTTTTTCTGGTCTTGCCTCCATCTGCAAGTTCATTTCCTCAGTCCTTTTGAACTCCTTGTGCCTGGGAGTTTGAGGGCTCCTCTGGGCTGCTTTTAATACCTGACAAAGTCCACCATTAATCAATAAGTTCAATAAAATACTTGACATATGTTCTTTTAAAGAAGTCATAATTTTTACCTTCATGAAATTAAATTTTTATGGACCTCTGGACCCTCTCATCTCTGCTTAGTTGGCTGGTGTGTGAAAGTTATCTCCTGCTGCTGTAACAGAAAATACCGGCAGAGGATGGCTTTAATAAGCAAAACTCACGGTCTCACAATTTAGGAGGTTAGACATCAGAGTTCAGAATGCCCTCTCTAGCAGAAGGTGGTCTCTGCAGGCACTGGAGGGAGGTCTTTACTGTCTCACAGTTTAGGAGATTAGACATCAGCGTTCAGAATGCCCTCTCTAGGGGAAGGTGGTCTCTGCAGGCACTGGAGGGAGGTCTTTACTGTCTCACAGTTTAGGAGGTTAGACATCAGCATTCAGAATGCCCTCTCTAGGGGAAGGTGGTCTCTGCAGGCACTGGAGGGAGGTCTTTGTCTCCTTTCAATGTCTTTGGGCCCAGTGCTCTTCGGAGCTGTATATGTATCTTGGCATCAATCTTTTGATGGGTCTGGGAGCTTCACAGTACAGGGCTCCTTGGTCCAAAAGACACACTCAGCTCCCTGATAAGTGGAGGAGACTGCAGATAGTGAAAAGGTGTGGGCTGGGAAAGGCAGGACCTTCCCACTACCCCCACAATGGCTGAATAGACTCTCAGGTTTCAGGCCTGGGAATAAGGGTACCCTTTGAAGTCTGGGGTGCTGGGGTGCACGTTCCTGGAACAGAGAGGTACACTATAAGTAGCCAATCAACAGCATAAGGCCCTCTGGGAAGTCAGCCAGTGGTGGAAGGTCCACCATTAGCCGAATAAAGGCCGAGCTTGACCATGTCCTCGGACTAGCTGAGACTCACCAAAGTCACTCCTTCAGTAAACTGACCCTGGCCTGAATGTTGTTCCTCTCCGGAATTCTTTCTTGGCAGGGGGACAGGACTGAGAGGCTCAAACCTGAGTCTCCTCCTGATAACAATCCTGCAGATCTTATCTCATCTCATTCATACACTGCCACTAACCCTGCCTCATTATCATTAGAGAGATTGTGATTGAAACAGATAGGATAATATCAGATCACAAAATGGAGGATAATTACACGATCTTGAGAATATTGGCATGTATTTGAGGGGGGTGCCTGGTGGCGGGGGGCACACGTGTAATTAATAATAGCACGCATTTCCAGGAGCTCTGGTGGTATATCAGTGATGTGTTGGGCTGCTAACCTTGCTACTAGTTGCTCTGTGAGCGAAAGATGAGACTTTCTGGACCCATCAAGAGTTGCTGTCTCAGAAACCCACAGGGGCAGTTCGACCATATTCTACAGGGTCACAGTGAGTCAGACTTGACCCAATGACCGTGAGTTGACTTGAATTGAGTATGTTTTTGACCAGAGATCTCAATCAAATCAAACCAAACCCATTTCTTTCTCATGGAGATCCTATGGGACAAAGTAGAACTGCCCCATAGGGTTTTGAAGGCTGTAAATGCTTTTTATTGTTGTTGGCTGAATATATTTTTATACTTCTGAGCCAGCTGTAAATTAAGATGCCATATCTTTGTCCCTCAGAGTGACTGGTGGGCTCAAACTGCCAACCGTTCAGCTATCAGCTGAGCACTCAACCACTATGCCACCAGGGATCCTATAGAGATCAGGGTTCTGTTATTCATTGTATTTTTAGCCAAATGGCTTTGGACACATTTACAGGTAATACAGGTATAAGCAGAGTAGTTAAGAGTTAAGGTTCTGGAGTGAACAGTCTTGGAGTTGACTCCTGGTTCTTCCACTGAACTGACTGAGAAGTAGGAGGGACCTCCAGTGCTCTGAGAAGGAAGAGAAGGGGAGATGCTCAATGACATCTACAATGCTAACAAGACAAAGCACGTACGTGAAAGTGTATATATGAAACCTATCCAAAGGAGGCTATAAACAAGAACAACAAAGTACTGAAGCATGGAACAAGGCTACAGTAAGAGTGTTAGATTGAGCTGGTGGTGGTGGTAGCTTCTGTCCATAGGCACCTGACCCATGAGGAGCCACTGGGCAACAGAACACACTACCTGGTGGCTCACCACTCCCATGATTGGATCAGTTGGTGGGAAGGGGTGGGTGGCTGATATAAAGGGTGGCGGATCAACACACCCGGTGGTGCCACAGAACAAAGACTCAACAATCTGCCTCTCTAAAGGGTCACAACCAAGAACATCCTATGACAATAGGGGCAAACTTAAGGGCCCTAACACAAGGTTAAAATACACTACTAAACATAATGAAAAATATTCATACTACAGAAGACAAAATGAAGGATTGAGAGACTTTCTGGAAATACGTTTGTGCTCATCAAAAGAGTTAAAAGAGGAACCAAAGATAGAGAAAAAAATAGCATCAAAAGTGGGTTAACTTCAAAACTCTATAGAAAAAAGACAAGATTTCAACAATAAAAATAATAGGTGCAAACCATGAATAGACAATTGACTAAAGATGGCATGCAGCCCACCAACAAGCATATGAAGAAATGCTTGCTTTCAGTAGCCAGAAGAGAAATACAAATGAAGACAATAGTGCGATGCCTCCCCAACTGACACTCTTAGCAAAATTGGGAAAAAAAAGAACGCATGCTGGAGAGCATGTAGAGAGATTGGAATGCTCACGCGTTGCCGGTGGGACTGTAGATTTCCATCCACTATGGAAATCGGTATGACCCTTCCTCAAACAGTGCAAATACAATTATTTCATGATCCTGGAATTCCTCTACTGGACATACACCCTATGGAAATAAAGAATACAACATGAACAGATCTATGCACATCGATGTTTATTGCAGCAATTTCCAGATAACAAAAGCCTGGGAACAACCCAAAACGCTGGGCACAGAGGAATGGATACACATCCTCCAGCAGAATATGATGCCTCCATCGGAAGCAATGATGACCTTGCTAAGTCCATAAGACACTGGACAAAACTAGAGCACATTATGCATAGTCGACTGACTCAACTCACAAAGATCTATCTTTATTGACGCCATTATTGTCAGGAAGAACAAAGAAAAATAAAACTGGTTCTCACCCCAGAGGCTGGGATGTGGCAGACTATGAGGAGGCCAGGATGAGGGGTGGCTAGGGCAGGAAGGGGGGGTGCAGGAAATTATGGAGGGAGGGAGTGGGAGTAGGAGGGAAAAAACTAAAAACACAGTTATGGGAGTTTTCACAGGATATTCTTACTGATTTGGTTTGATGAGAGGGGCTGTGCGACTATTAAATTAAAGACCAAACTAAGCAAACAAAGTTAAAGTTTAAAAAGAAAAGAGAGAGAGGGAGAATGGAGGGTGTGTAGTTATATAATATGTTGTCAATTTGGGAGGATTAAGAGTGAAGGGGTGGAGTTTTGCCTGTCAATCAGGTGAGTTTAGCATTTGGAGGCGCTATGTTGATAAATTGCTCTCTGGAGACAGGACACATGCTAACTCCCTGCGAAATATTTCTGTGGAGAAGACACATGGAGCTACACTGGAGCCCTGGAGCCAGAGGAGCCACGTGGAGACCCCTGCCAGCACTGAGATGCTTACACTGCCCCTGGATCCACAAGACTCTCCACCCACTGGCTGGTGATCTTCCTGCATTCTGCATCATTGCGTGTGTTTCGTGAGTCTTCAGAGGACTGTATAGACTGGTATTGGACACGTGGGCTAACATTGAATTTACGGACTTGATCTGGACTGGGCTGGGATCTTTTCTCAATATTCAACTGTTCTTGTATGTAAAGCTCTTTCTTGTACATATATGAGTGTCTATGAATTTGTTTCTCTAGTCTACCCAGACTAACACAGAGGGTCACAGGCTTAAAAACCTTCCAGAGTCCTTACCCCTTAGACCTAAACCACGGGTCTGAGTGGCCATAAAAGGAGGAAAAGTAAAACTGAGTGGACTTAGATTCTTTAGGGACATACAAGTTCATTTCACAGAAAGAAAGATAAGCCCATGGAGCTGTTCTACTCTGTCATGCGTAGGGTAGTGGAGGAAATGGCATAGAAGTCACATGTAACCTCCTCTGGCTTAGAAGGGAGAAGAAGAATCTAACCCCATAATCTGCTCTGAGATGGTGCCTGTGAGACTGGGGACACACATGCCTCCACTGTCCACCCTTCTTTACCTTACTCGAACACTAATTGTCCCCTCATGGCACTCTACTTCTCTACTGGGTCTGACAATTCCTTGCACACAGACATAACACACAGACAATACTCACGATGGGTTACAGAATGCTAGCAGGGGTCCTCAAACTGCGACCTTCCGAGGACATTTATCCGGCCTGCTGGGTGTTTTTGCCCTGTTTCCTTTTTTACTTCAAAATAAGATGTGTGCAGTGTGCATAGGAATTTGTTCATGGCTTTTTTTTTAAACTACAGTCCGGCCCTCCAACGGGTCTGAGGGACAGTGAACTGGCCCCCCGTTTAAAAGGTTTGAGGACCACAGACAGTTCTTTTGTTTGCAGCACCTTTCTTTTCTCAGTTTTGGTTCCTGGCCTCTGCTCTGCTTGGGCATGTGTTACAAAACTTTTTAGGTCCACAGAGCACCCACCACTCCACTCTCACTCCCTTGTCACTGCCCCTGTGTTCTGCCTCACGATCTCAGTGATGCTCCTCTGCTCTGCCTCACGATCTCAGTGATGCTTCTCTGCCACCCTCCAGGGAGGGGTCTCAGATGAGTTTCGTTCCTGATTCTTCTTGCTTGCTGGTCTTGAGATGCTCTCTTCCTGCTTCTGAAATGACTCACTTTATACCCAGTGGAAAGGTACAAAACTGACCACTGCCCTCTATTTCAGTTTCATACCCCCCTACTTGCATGCTCCTACTAAGCAAAGGATGAATAATCGAATTAAAAATGGACATGAGGACAAAGAAGTAGTTCACCCAAGAAGACATCCCAGTGGCCAACCAGCATATGAAGAAACAAATGCTCGTGTTCGCTAGGTGTAAGCGAGATGCGAATCACAACAACAATGTGATGCCATCTTACTCCAGAATTGACAGCAAAGTTAAAACAACAACAAAACCCCCCCAGAAAATAACAAATGCTAGGGAGGGTGGAGGGGGATTGGAACCCTCATACACTGCTGGTGGAACTGTAAAATATGCAGCCACTGGGGAAAGTGATATGATGCCCCTCAAGCAACTGGGAATAGAAATGTCGTGTGGCTCAGCAATCCCTCTACTTGTATGTCACCTACAGGAGCAAAAGCCACAGCACGGACTGACTGCAGCAGTCCCACAGTCCAAAGATGCAAACAGCCTGAATGGCCATCAGTGGGAGAATGCGCAACGGAACTTGGGTACATCCCCACAAGGGAGGACTGTGCATTGCTAAAGAACAATGAAGAAGCTGTGAAGACCAGCGTGGCATGGATGAACTTGGAGAATATTATGTGCAGGGAAGTTAGTCCATCGCACAAGGACAAATATCCTTTGAGACTCCTATTATAAAGGAAAAGCCAAGACAAAGATTTCCATACCAAAAGACAAAACTTTGAGGGTGCTGGGGAGGTTGAGGGAACGGAAGGGAACTAAGCAGGGATGTGTATGTGTGTGTGTGTGGGGGGCGGGGGGGAGTGCAGACAGGTGAAGGGGAAGATAGTATTCCACATGAGGAAGACGGGAACCCAAAAGAGGTAGGGGGCAGGTAAAGCGTTTAGGAGCTTTGATAAATAGTTTAAGGTGTTGAACACAAAATTATCTGTAATGTAACTCCCTACCTAATTCACAACAAAATGTTAAGAAAGCAAAAAGGTGTACCCATTTTCATCAATCTTTTTGGATACAATGGGTTGTAAATATAAATATATCTCTATAAATATATATATTAATTATATAATATATGTGATATAATATATAATACATTAAAATTTAAATATATTTATGTAAATATAAATATGTAAAGTGCTTCTAAAAATGTCTAACTCATAATGGTTAGAGTTGTCCTTTCTAAGGACACTCTTAATGTTTCCAAGGAGCATGATTAGAATGGTAATGGGTGCTGCATCAGTGTGTTGATAGAATATTGGAAGAACTATTTCCTTTGGAATCAGGAGACTGAAGCAGAATCGATGCACTTGAATTGTGGTGCTGGAGCAGACTGTTGAAACTCCCACGGACTGCAAAAAACCAAACCAATCTCTCCGGGAAGAAGTACGGCCAGAGTGGTCCTTAGAGGAAGCATGCTGAGGCTTGGTGTGACATACTTTGGACATGTCAGGAGAGACCAGTCCTTGGAGAAGGACCTCATGCTGGGTAGAGTAAAGGGGCCGTGAAAAAAAGGAAGGCCTTCAACCAGATGGAGGGACCCCGTGGCTGCAAGAATGGCCTGAGCACAGGAACCATTGCAAGGATGGCGCAGGACCAGGCAGGGTTCCATTCTGTTGTGCATGGGGTTGCTTTGGGTCAGAATGGACTCAAGGGCACCTAACGGCATTTCTTTTCTAAGATGCCCTGGTGGTTCAGTGGTTAAGCATTTGACTGCTAACGACTAGATCAGAGGTTCAAATCCACCAGCTGCTATTTGGGAGAAAACTGTGGCAGTCTGCCTCCATACAGACAACAGCCTTGAAAACCCCGTGGGGCAGTTGTCCTCTGTCCTACAAGGTCACTATGAGTCAGAATCAACTTAATGGCAAAGAGGTTAATATATATATAGATATGTAAAATTATTATTATTCCCCTTTCTATCCTCCCCACTTTTTACTCCCAACACACACCATTCCCCTGATAAGGTTAAGCCTTCACATTTTGGGGCTCTTGTCTAAATTGGAGTGCTTGATCTTATAGTTACATGTTGGCTGCTAACTGCAAGGTCAACAGTTCAAAACCACCAGCCACCTCCAAGGGAGAAACGAGATTTTCTACTCCTGTAAAGAGATACATTCTTGGAAACTCACAGGGTCAGTTGTACACTGTCCTATGCGTCAGAATTGACTCGATGCAGTGAGTTCACTGGACTTTAGAACCCAGGCTTCTCATTTCAGGTAGACACCGTCCTCACTCATCAACCTGGCTAGGTTCCAAATATCAGACCAGTATGCAAAAACGGGTCTTAAGTGAAAATGGAGAGCATGGCATGGAGGATGATTACATCATTACACATCATTACACAACGCCAGACCACCAAGAGTCACGCCCCAGTCAAGGTGATGCATAATGATTCTCCTCTCACACCTCGCTATTCCATACTGCCAAAGCTACTGTGTCCTGAAAGCACAGAGCAGCTGGATGATAGAGTCTGAGTATGTTGGTGAATAGGCAATGTCAGCTAACGAGCTTGTCCACAAGTAAGGAGTTGGTGTGTACTCAAGGTCAAACAGGAAGCTGAGGACCAGATCCTATGCCCAGGCCCTGTGTTGGTTCCACTAACCCAGTGGTTCTCAATCTTCCTAATGCTGTGACCCTTTAATACAGTTCCTCATGTTGTGGTGACCCCATAATGGGGGCATATCTGCATGTGGGCAGACCCGCCTGGAGACGGATTGAGGAACGGTGTCAATTCCTAAGACCATCGGAAATATGGTCTTAGGCGACCCCTGTGAAAGGGTTGTTCGACCCCCAAATGGGTCGCGACCCCCAGGTTGAGAACTGCCGCACTAACCAGTTTTCTCCTTCTCCACATCTCTTTTTAAAGTTTTTCAAACTCCATCTCATATCCCGTCCCATCTCAAAAGCCTCACTAGGTCCCCCCCTCAGCCAGTGTGCAAAATCCCCCACACCTCCACCATAGCAAGTTTTGAACATTTATTGTAGTACTTACCAGTCTTCCTGTTATTAGAGTCCGCCATCCATGTTGCCGTCTTCCACTTGCTGACCTGAAGACCAAGGAGATAATGTATTCACTGTACGATCCCACTTAGCACAGGCTGGGTGCTTTACAACACAAAGTGCTCATTGAATTGGTTATTAAGGTTGTGTAATGTGGAATATTTGCTCTCCAAAAGAGAGTGAGTGGAAATGAAACTGACCTGGGGAGTTCCCGTTCCCTCAGGGAATCATTACTCTGAGCGGCACTGTTTTTGAAGGTTATCTGTCTTGGCTTTCTTGCATCGAACAAACTTAATTATACAAATGAACTTATGCAGGTCTAACAAGATTAATGAGGTAAAACAAAGACCAGGCTAGTGAGGGGAGGAAACATTAAAGAACTAGAGGATGGTTATGTGTTTCATCGGTGCTATACTGCAACCTGGATATGTCATCCCTTCTGCGTGGCAGTTCTGTGAGGGACTGCCCAATTATCTTACAGGTGGGCTTTGTCCATGTTCCTTCACATCAATTTGAGTTCTTGTTTTTGAACTTCGGATCCCTATTCCCTTCGACACCTCGTGATCACACAGGTTGGTGTGCTTCTTCCATGTGGGCTTTGTTGCTTTCCGGCTAGATGGCCGCTTGTTTACCTCCAAGCCTTTAAGACTCTGGATGCTATATCTTTTGATAGCCGGGCACCATCAGCTTTCTTCACCACATTTGCTTATGCACACGTTTGTCTTCAGCAATCATGTCAGGAAGGTGAGCATCATACAGTGAAAGGCAGTCATTTTAATAAAAAACAAACTTCCCGCTCACTGCCATCAAGTTGATGCTGACTCATAGTGACCCCCCTGTGGGCTTCTGGGACTGTAATTGTTTTCAGGAGTAGAAAGCCCAGTCTTTCTCCGGAGAAGCTGCTGGTGGTTTTGAACTGCAGATCATGAGGATTGCAGCCCAACGTGTAACCACTACACCACCAATTCCCTTTACTAACTATACTCAAGCAGAGGCTTGACAACCATGGTGAGGGACGCAATCCTGAGATTCCCTGTTTGCTGGCTGGATTTCAATACCGCGAGGAATCTTTGTGATATTTAAGGGTTCACGAGCAGTGCAATCACAGCATTGACATCCAGTTGATTCTGATGCATTCTACGCTGTAGGTCAGAGCCGACTGCTCCATGTCGTTTCCAAGGCTAGCATTTCTACAGCCGAGCATTCCCACATCTTTCCCCCTGGCCGCAGCTGGTGGCTTTTGAACCACCAACCTTTTGTTTAGCAGCCAAGTGCGTAACCACTTGTTCCTCAGGGATCCTTGCAGAGGGCACTCAGCATTGGCCAGGTAGACCTGGCTCTCCCTACGGGTTCATTTGCGGCTTTTGCTCAGCCAGTGTGCAAAAGAGGCTGGGCCTTCATCCAAAGTCAGCTCCGGCCCCCACCTCCCTTCTGTCTTGAAATCTCCCTTCCCAAGATGCTAAGCAGATTGCCAGAGTTGAAGGCAACAGAGGTAAATACTTTTATATGCACAACCCTTTTATAAAGAAGATCTACAAGTAGATGCATGGACAGACAGGCTGAACAAGGGAGGGAGGGAAATTGGGAATATACCCACAATATCATATAGGTTTGATAGGGGTTTGGTACATGTGTGTATACTTTAGCTGGAAATAGATCTACGAATGTGGTGGGACATAGCAAAGTTATGAAAACTTTTTAGACATAATCAAACTCTATAAGGGAGTGAATTGCTAGGCCTGGGTCCCAGGGCCGTAGTCTCGGGGGACACCACAGTCCATTGCCATCAGAAAGTTCACAAAGACAATGTTCTTCATCCTCCTCTGCTGAGTATCCACCGGAGCCTTAAAGGCTCTGGATTGGCTATCGAAGGTGCAACTATTGGTCTGTCCCCATGCAGAGGACAGAATGATGCAAATTAAAGACACAGGGAAAAAATTAGTCCGATGGACTGATGGACTGAGTGAACATCAGTCTCCGTGATCCTGAGACCAGAACTGGATGGTAATTGCCACCTACTCTGAAAGGGATTACATCCGAAGATCCTCTACAGAATGGGAGAAAAATGTGAAACAAAACTCAAAATCGTAATAGAGACTAGGTTTCAGGGCCTGATGCAGGCTGGTGGAGTTCCCAAGACCACGACCCTTAGTCACCCTTCAGGTGTGGAACTGAACCCACCCCTGACTCCATTTTTATACAAATCATGGATAAGTCTATGTGGGGAACTATGACACTAGTTTGGTATAGACACCTTAGAAAGATCAATGATTCCAAACCCAAAGGGCAGTGTTCCCCCAGGGCTAGGAAGGCGGAAAGGAAGCTGGGATCCCAGGAGGAAGTGGGCAAATTGATGGCCCATTGCTGGGTTGTAAGGACTGAGGGGAAACAAAATATCGATGAGCGGCTGGATATAAAGGGACGATGCTTTGTACACGTTCATTAACCAAGTCACACTCGAGAATATTTGAAAGGAAAATCTCTCTTCCCTGGCCTGTCCCTCTTTGCTCCTTGCTTCTCTTTGCTCCCAGAAGGTCCCTTCCATGCTGCAATGGGGGACAGTGGAAAAGCCCGGGTTTTATCCGAAAGGATTTGAGGTGTCTCATCGGCATAGTCTGACATCTCTTCACCTGGCTTCAGTGGAAAGCATTAGTCAGTCTTTATCAAGCACTTCCAACACACAGGTCTTTTAGGTCCCGAGGCGGTCTTTTCTGGGATCTTAGATGGAGGTAGAGTTCTTGTACTTCTTCTGACCGTTCTACTTTATCCTACAAGTATGGAGCTACTGGTTTCCCCCCTATTTATTTAGGCCCGAGACACACACAGTCCTCTAAGGGTCTGGTTAAAAGCCTACCTGTTCTCACATCTTCCTTGTCAGTAGGTTGATGCCCCTCGGGCATTGCCTTTGGCGTCCATTCTCCCCATCTTTGAGTTTCCTCTCCACGATGCCTCCACCAGTCTGTGTACTGAGGGATGGATGGCGACCTTCCACCGACCCCTGCCACAACTGTACCTACTTGGCGCTGCAGCACAGCTTGGCCTCTCACCCTTGGATTTACGATCTCACCACCCCTTCCCCGCCTCACGCCTAAGTATCCTGCTCAGGGAGGTTGCTGGAACCACATATCAGTCTAACGAATCCACAGTCTCCACTGTAACTTCCCTTACAACATTACACTCGAACCCATGCCAAACCGTAGTGGCATCTAGTCCATACGTTCATTGACAAGGGGCTTGTTTAGAACTCACCCTGTCCCTTGGCAGCAATGCTCTCCGTGGTGGTTAGGTTTGCTGGCCCCATGCCGGAGAAAGCATGTCACCTGTACTATTGAGCCGGAGCACTGGAGCCACAGAACCTTGGGGGTGGGGGGGTGGGTAATAATAGCTGTATGAAATATAATCAGAGTGTAGAACCACCGTTGTTTCCAAGGGAAAACATTTTCACTGTTCCAACATGGAATGCTGGGAATGCATTCTGTTAACTGTCGCCAGTGCCCCTGATCAACACCCTTTGCCCGGATGAAAAGAAAAAGAAGACAAAGCAACCCCCCTCCAATTTGTTAAGGGATTCCTACCGCCTGGGCGGTGCACGTGTATGACCCGAGCTGCTGCAGTCCGTCCTCACATCAACACGGTGGGGTCGGTCAGGCTCTTAGCTACAGTTGACAGGTGAGGAAATGGGGGCTAAATCAGGGCTGCTAGTGACTTTGTACCGAGAATCTATAAAGTCAACTAGCAAAGTAATGGTCCACCATTACAGGCCTTCGTTAGAGCGGAAGAAAATGTGGAACAGAACTCAAAATCATACAAGAGCCCAGGCTCATTGATCAGAGAGACAGGTACAGAGAGACTATGACCCCGATAGAATCAGCACCCATTTAAGATCGGAGGTGCAGCATTGACCCAAGGACAAAGTGCAGAGGGTTAGGAAAGAAAGAGGAAAGGGCAAAGGCAGGGCGAAGGTGTACTAGGGCGTGCTCCTGAGGGAATTGCGATGGAAGAGTTGAAGGCAGCGTGCTCTAACAGCACCAAGCGCTATGGCTGTCTTCCAATGGTGCCATTCTGTTGTCGTCAGTTTGTGTGGATTGGCCTAACATTACACTAATGATTCTTTTTCAAGATAAGCACACACACACACACACACACACACACACACACATAAACTCTATAAACTGTTGAATGTAATAATCTGCTCTACCTAAATCCCAATCAACAGGATCAAAACAACAATTCTAATAAGATAAAACAACAAAACAAGAAGGAAGGGACAAGAAGAGAACGGGAGCTAGGGCAGGCGTGGGGAAGGTAGAGACAGTGGCAGGCAGGCGGGGGCAGCTCGGTGTGCTGTAGGGGATTGTAGACATTTTATATTCTCCTCCGTGTAGGCTGTCATCAGTGGACAGACACCCAGACCTTGTATGGTTTCCGAGACACTAGACAATAGTGACAGCCAGCTTATGAGGAGGAAAACTGTTTACATGGTAGTTCCAGGAATCCAGGCCTTGCAAGAATTCCACGGATCTCCATAGCACACACAGACACATGCACACATATACCCAATATTGTTTCTCAACTTCTTTCACCCCCACCCCTTACTCAGGTGAGGGAAAATGTATAGGAGAACAGGTAAGAGTTGTGATAGTAAAAAAGAAAAATGGCCATAGGATATTTAGGAGGCAGTAAGGTAAGGTGGTAAGGATAAAAAGTTCACTGCCATCTAGTCGATGCCGGCTCATAGTGACCCTACATCAGAGGGTAGAACTGCGTGCGTGAATTTCCCAGACTGTAACTCTTTATGAAAGTTGGAAGCCTCATGTTGCTCCTGAGGAGCAGCTGGTGGTTTTGAACTGCTGACCTTGCATTTAGCAGCCCAACTCGTAACCACAATGCTGCAGAAACCATCAATGGCCCCAACTCTTCACTCCTTCTTATATCCATGCCCTTTGCTATGAAATTTGCAGGAGTCTCACCTTGAGTAGAACGACCTATCCTGCCCCTTGATTGGTTCAGCTACGTGACCTGTTTTGGTTACCATAAAAGACATCGAAGAGATTTGCACAGGCATAAAAGAGATTTGTCTCTCAGCGTCTGCTTTTTCATGTACCTCTGCCAGAGCCGTGAGAACAGGCCTGGCCTACCTGCTGGGGAGAAGAGACCCATGGAGCAGGCTCAAGCTCCCCAGTTGCTCCAGAGGAACCCAGCCCAGAGCTGCGGAATCCATTCCACATGCGTGGGGAGCCCAGTGAAGATCAGCAGAGCCACCCAGTCCACTCCACACCAGCTCAACTCTATGGACTTACAGAAATGACTTTATTTTCATATGCTTTGTGTTTCAAATTAGATTTTAAAACTTGGAGGTAGTTGTAGATCATATGCAGTTGTATAAAATGATAGCGATTCCATATACCTTTTACCTAATTTCTCCCAATGGTAATCTAAGGTAACATCATGCCAGACAATTGACTTTGATTCAGTGAAGATATAAAACGTTTTCCGCCTGTATTAGTCTGGGTACTTTGGAGAAACAAATCCACAGTGACTCATGTATAAGAGAGAGTTTTATGTAAAGAAAATGTGCATCACGAAAACATCCCAACCCAATGCTGCCCAAGCCCACAAGTCCAACATTAACCCATTAACCCAACACCAGTCCACAAAGTCTTCCACCTCACAAAACAGAGGCAATGATGCCGACTGCAGGAGGAAAGCTGAGTCAGTGAACGAACAAGCATCTCAGCACTAGCAGGGGTCTCCACACGGCTGCTCCAGCACCCAGGGCTGCATCGGGATAGGTCCATGTAGCTTCTCCTTGGGGATGTCTTGTAGGAAGTCAATCTTGCAAGCTGAAGCAGGGAACTGCTAAGGCAGCTGCACCCGGTGCAACCATCACAAAACAAGAGACCTGAGAACCAGAAAGGCGAGGCTCACCACCCATTTATCCCTCCACCTTTCAATTAGCCCCACATGTGATTATCGGCCAGGCTGGCACAATTAACTAACTCACCGCCACAATTGGTTCCCTATTTGTCTGGAGCAGCAGATGAAGGAGAGTCAGGAGTAGGAGAAGGAGATGGCATGTATGGCAGTTGCCGCCATGAAAAACTGCACATTTTGCCATGAGACCAGAACTGGATGGTGCCCCACTACTGTTACTGGATATTTTATCAAAGATTCTATAGAAGAATCTTGATCAAAGAGGGGAAAATGAGGAACAGAATTTCAAATACTCACTCCACCCCCCGCCCAACTGGAGCCAGGCTGGATGCACCTGTAGTATTATTGCCTTGATATCATCTTTTAAACTTAAACCAAAAAACGTCTCCTTCAATCTTTTTACAATAATAGTTTAATTTACCTCAAATATGTCCGCCGTGAACAAAATACTCTTTTAAGATCTATCTACATGGGATTTAAGTAATAACAGCAATCCAAAACATTAGATAGGAACTATAGGGGACCGTGAGTTTATGCTAATGAAGGGAGGATAACTCAGGAAAGAGGGAGAGGATGGCTGGCCAATGTGAAGGATGTGAGCGATGTCACCGATTTGGACAGGAAGAAGTGGTTGATTGGCGTATGGTTTGCTGTGTATGGTCTCAACCACTACAAAATAAATAAAGTGTAAAAACAACCACTACCAAAACGTAAAACTGGAAAAGGTCACCACAAAGATCCCGCATGTTGCCCATTTATCACAATGACCCCATTCTTCCCCTGATCCTCCCACCGTGTTGTCCCGGCAACCACTGTTATCTTCTCCATTTGTATCATTTTGTCATTTCATGAATGTTTTATAAATAAAATGGGCACTGACTTTTCTCAGCAAAATGCTTTGTTTCTTTTTATTTCGTGACGTGGCTGTACCACAGTTGGTTTAACCTCTTGCCCATTGGGAAAAGGTGTTTTTTTCCAGGTTTGAGCTACTAGAAATCACTCTTGTTGGCATTACAGCAACACGTGCGCCACTATGGTATGGCGAATGGATAGACGAGTGGTCGAATGGAATATTGCTCAATCGCCAGGAGAAAGGAAGCCTCGATGCAGGCAGCAAACGGCATAGAGGTCTTGAAAACGTCACGCTGAGTGAAGTCAGTAAGACAGTGACAACTATTATGATGCCATTTAGATGAGATATCTAGATTAGTCAAGTGGGTAGAGATCCAAGTTTGTTAGCGGTGAGG
Organism: Echinops telfairi; assembly: GCF_000313985.2. NCBI lineage: Eukaryota > Metazoa > Chordata > Mammalia > Afrosoricida > Tenrecidae > Echinops > Echinops telfairi. Next base: position 2,618,926 of record NW_022105855.1, read on the forward strand.
AGGGGTAGCATGAGGGGGAAAGAAGCTGCGATGTTTTAGGGACAGGGACTTTCTGTTAAGCGTGTTGGGAAATTTGGGGAATGACTAAAGATAAGAAAACAACATGATGAACCTATTTAACGTCACCGGACTGTACATGAGGAATTGTTTAGAATACCTATGTATTGACCACAAAAATAAGTCAGCTCAGAAACTAAGTAGCTCCCAGCCGTCATCAATTCTGACTCATCGTGGCACCACAGAACAGCGTCGCGCTGCCTCTGCTGGTTTCTGAGACTGAGAGTCTTCACAGAAGCAGAGAGCCTCCCAAGGGGCAGCTGGGTGTTTCGAGTTGCCAACCTTGTGATTAGCAGCCCAGCGCTTAACCCACAATGCCACCAGGGCTCTCGCAGGGAGTATCAGCAGCCCCAAAAAGTCACTGTCAGGAGTTGGCCCCTTACAGCTGATGAGTCCTTGACCACCATTGTGGTAAAGACCCTGCTGGGCCTGAACCCTGTTCTCCCTCAGATGCTAGGTTTGTGCTCACAGTTGAGGTATCATTTCCACAGACACTGGCAACCTGGGTCTGACGGGCTTTATTAGATGATCAGTAGGCTGTTTTGTGCTATTATCCCCTTTGGCCCATTTTAAAGATCTTTCCATTAAAAAAAAGGGGGTGGTGGACTATATGTAGAGTAACCCCTGTGAATCACCGCTGGCTGTGGATCAGGGTTGTCAATAGCTTTGCTATTGTGCAGAATACATTGGAAAGTGGATTGTTCCAGATGCACTTGGGTTACATTTACATCTCTTTTACTTTGTTTTACTCTGTTATTGTTGCTAGTTTTTATTTTGTTTTTGTTTTTTGTAGTGTTTTTCTGTGTGTGAAATCCAGGTTAGGTAAATCTATAGACACAGTAACTGGATTAATGGTCCGTTGTGGGTGTGACAGTGGAGGCTGGGGGAAATGGGGAGCTAATAATGATGAACCCAAGAATGAAGACAATTTTCCAAACTGACTGTGGTGATGATTGTACAACTCTTCTTGATGTGATTAAACTACTGACCTGTGAATTATATGCCAATAAAACTGTTGGGAGAAAAAAGGATGAACGATAAGCATCTTTGCATATTTGCAAATGTATAGAGATACAGTCACTTGAGTGACTGGGTTTATAGAACAACCCCCTAGAAGTAGAGTAGATCGATTCCACGTAAAGGTTGTACCACAAGAGACTAACCCTAGGAACATTAGTTTTATCTCTAGAGAGTTTCCAGCAAAGAGTGGTGAAGACCCCAGATAGTGCCCAGTTGTCAGAAAAAAATATCATGGGTGGGTCTTAAAGGCTTGTCTTAAAACTATCAGCCATCTAAGTGAGGTATCAACCAAGTCCACGCAGAAGAAGCACAATAGTCGTGTGATCCAAGGATGATAAATAATAAAATTGAAATCTGAATGATGGAATGGTATCAGAGCTTACATAGTGAACAACATAGCAGAAAGCTATGGATGAGAGTGGAAGCCCCAAATCCACTTGCGGGGCACCCATATGGATGAAGCCTCGGGTGAATCCCCTCTGACCAGGGATGTGATGGCCTTGCTATCAGACAGAGTGCATTGTAAAGTCGATTATGGAAGGTGTCGTTCAGTTGAAATATAATACCTAATCATTTGATCTCTGTTTCAACTCATTCTAAAGTTGCTTCAGGTTTAATATTTTCCGGTTTCTTTTTGATTGAGGTTTTTCTCTGTCTTGTCTAGTCATTGTTGTTGGTTTGTTTGCTTCTTGTTTGTGTTTTGTATGATTTTCTGTATATGAAACCCAGGACAGGTCGAACTTTGAGACAATAACTGGATTGAGATCATTGCCTAGGGGTGTGGCAGGGGAGGGTGGGAGGAGTGGGGAGCTCACAGCAATGAGACAAGAAGAAAGGGTTCTGAAATTGATGATCACGATGAGTCCACAGACCTTCTTACTATGACCGAGTGGTTAAGTCGTATGCTATGTGAAATATATGCCAATAAAATGATTGCATTTCCTTTTTCTCCATAGAGCCAGGCTGGCTCTTTTCTGTGCCTGTCAGTATCTGAACATGTATTTTCTTTTAGGTAACCACTCTGAGGCTGTTTCTGAAATTTCCCAATTTGGTTTCTCCTGAAAAATCATACTTTTTATTGTTCTTCAGCCACATCTTAAAATGCAAGCCTAACTCGCTTTATCCCACCACATCGGAAGACCAAAGTTTACTATTTAAAACATCTCTCTTTGACTTAATAGAATTGACACATAAGCTGGGCTTATTTCATCTTCGTTCTTTTTAACAAAATTATTTACTTTGGAGATTCCGTGGGGATTATAGACCAAACATGAGTTTCTTCGAATTGTATTTCTCAAACCTTTCCAGCCTGGCAGATGGCTATACACTTGTTAAGCTAGATTAGCACCAGAGGCAGGTGCCATGCTCAGAATAAAAAGCTATGTGGATTTAAAAAAATGTGCTCTGGAATTAGAGAAATTAACATATTGATTTAGGCTTCCAGTAGAACATGGCAGATTAAACACACACACACACACACACACACACACACACACACACACACACACACACACACCCCTGGCTCAACCCTTTCCTGACCCATCCACCCAACTTACAGTGAAGGAATCCAAAGGCGAATAGACCCGTGAGGACAATTAGAATCGGAGTGGGGACATGAACAGAGAGCTGGGAAATCAAACACAGCCACGGCCGGCAGCTGGCTTCACAAAGCAGAGGATCCGACCGAGCTACGCACTGTTTTCTGGTGAACGCTGAGTCCCACCTGCAGAGAACGGTGACTCTGACCTCATTGTTTCTGAGGACTGGGCTCTGGTCGGAAAGTGTGCTTTCAACCGTTGATTTGGTTGGATATCGATCTCCAGGCCTTTCTTTTGAGGTGCCTCCAGGGACGCGGCAACCCGCAAGCTTTCAGTTAGCATGTTTGCCCAACAAAACTCTCAGGGTTCGTGGACTTGGGGTCTTTAGGGCTGTGGAAGAGGTGAGGCAAGCAGCTGAAGACAGGAAATTGTTCGAAATACCTCTACGACCCTAGTAAATCTTCATGCCTTCCCTACAGAGCCAGCACGACGTCTTCAGGGAATTCAAAGCCTTGGCTTTTCTGATGCAGCTGCAACCCTCTCCTCCTGTTTCCCTCTTCTTCCTATTTCTGCCTTGGATGTGGGTGTAATGACTGGAGCTACAGCGGCTAACTTGCAGCTGCCCCAAGAGATTGGCGCCCTGGTATTCGTAAGCCCCTGAGATAATTTCAGTCCAACGATCTCTCAGCTTCTTGTGTTAGGAAAAACAATTTGTTTACACTACTATTTAATTGGATATCCTTTTACTCCTAGTTTATCACGCTCCTGAATCTAGAAAGAAAAGTTAAAACACTAGAGTGTCTGTTCAGGTGGCCCAACGTTCAACTGTTAGGAGCTTCAGAAAGAGAAAACCGAAATAAGGAGTGCAAGAAAACCATCAGAGGAGTCAGAGAGGTGACTATCCCAGACTGAGCTTCCTTGTCCTTGAAGCAACACATTACTCTACATTACTAACTATCAGCAGCATGCAGAACGGAAGTACTTTACAATTTCCTTTTAGATAAATGGACCAGAGGCCAGGAAATTGGCTTTTGAAAATCATATCTCGTATCTCCTAAAAGGAATGCATATTTGTGACAAAATGAGTTTATGTGTCTCTTTGCCTGGATTCTGTGAAAAAGAGAGAAAAAGAAAACTGGCCGGGAGATTGCCCCCTGGCTCCCGAGGAGTTAGTTGTTACGGCTGCTCCGGGCCTGTGGAGAAGACTGCTACCACTACCAAGAACAGAGGCCACCCTGCTGGTAGGCAATGTCAGTTATTATTCAGAGGGAGGAATGGATCAGTTTTAGTCCAGAGAGGGGATTGGTCACTGTGTATGCGAATAAAGCGCATCAAATCTGTCCAGTAGGATTGAGCCACTTGCCAACCCCACCGCACAAGAGGTTGAGGAGGACCCCACCATCACCAAGAAGAACCAGGAACAGAGCACCTCCTTTGGACCCTGGGGCCTTGCTCGAAGAACTTCCTACGAATGTCCCATTGGAGCGGGGGCTGCAGAACCAGGAGATCAGCTCCAGCCAGTGTGGTCAGCTTCCTGGACCATGGAATGAGGCTGATACAGTGGGCTTGTTAATCCACACACTGAGGGAAATGAGGATCATCAGGCAAGAGGCTTGCCGGTGGAGTGGCATGCCTCTGAGCGCTTGTCATGGAGCTAAAAAGAGCTGTAAGGCTTACCCACGTGAGGCAGGGGCCAAGGCCTGCCCAGGAGAGGGATGAGAGTGGCCTGAGGGGACCGAGAGAGCCTGCTATAAAGGATCCAAGACGAGGCCTGCATGAGGGCGAGAGCTCTCCTCCACAGAAGAAGGGAGGATGTGCTCTTAACTTTGGGGAGTCCTCCAGACTTCCGGTGTGCTTCCTGGCATTGATCCTGCTTTGATGATTTCCAAGCTAATCCTCATCCTCTCTTACTTCTCTAATCGGCCCTGTCAATGTGCATATGGCCTGTGCGTTCGGTGTGGCCATGGCCATGAATGATCACATCTGCAGAGAAGTAGAGAGGGCTGCAGGAGGGCAGCTGACGTGAGGACTGGTGAATGGGCTGGAGAGTGGAGGCCTGTCTGCTTCCCAGCTCAGAGGAATCAGCCTTGGGCCTGGGCTGAGTCTTTCTCTCATGTTACACAAGGGACAGCACTACCGGACTGCAGTATTGCATATTTAAAAGGTTTATCAACCAGCATGAAACCCAAAATACTACATTTTAAGAAGAGGGATTTGTGAAAACATCTCATTGCCATTGATTCTGATTCGTAGTGATTCCAAAGGCCCGGGTAGAAGTGCCCCTGTGGGTCTCACAGACTCTAACTCCTTCCAGGAGTACAGAGCCTCCTCTTTCTCTCGTGGAGTGGCTTGTGGTTTCAAAGTGTGGACCTCGTGGTTACCCTCCTGGACTTGTGTAACTATCTTGTACTGTCTCCTGGTTTGGCAGCCCGGACTCCACAGTACTGTAGGACTCAGGGTCTTCATTCAACAAAGGGGTCTTACTTTGGGCTGTTGGCTCATTCATGATGTGCTTTATTTTTAGAGATTCTGTGTACTGAAATAGTGACCAGGAATGTAAGATGCCAGGAGCCCTGGTCATGTAGTGGCTGCACGTTGGGTTGTAATCAGCATGTAGTAAGTCCTTGTTGTTGTTTTTGTTCGGTGCCATCGAGTAGGTTCTAACTCTTAGGGACCCTTTGTACAACCGAGCAAAACCCTGGCCGGTCTTGAGTCACCCTCAACATCATTCTTGTCTTTGAACCCATCGTTGCTGCCATTGTGTCCGTCCATCTTGTACTTCTTTGTTATTGCCCTCAATTTTGCCAAACATGATGTCCTTCCTTCTCCAGGCACCGGCCTTTCCTGATAACACGTCCAAAGTATGTGAGACACAGTCTCAGCAGTCTTGCCTTTGAGGAGCATTCTGGCTGTACCTCTTCCAAGACAGATTTGTTTGTTCTTTTGACAGTCCCTGGTCCTTTCAATATTCTTCACCAGCCCCACAATTCAAACGCATCATTACTCCTTCCGTCTTCCTTATCCAATGTCCAAATTTCACATCCATATGAGGGAATTGAAAATACCGGGGCTTACGTCAGGCACACTTTAGTCCTTAAAGTATCTTCCTTGCTTTTTAACACAGTACAGAGGTCTTGTGCAGCAGATCTACCCAAGGCGGTTGCTCTCATGAGCACTGAATCCAAGCAAGACAAAATCCTTGACAACGGCAACCTTTTCTTCCTTTGTAATGACGTCACCTATTGGTCCCATTGTGAGGATTGTGGTCTGCTTTACGTTGACTTGTAACCCACACCGAAGGCTGCAATCCCTGGTCTTCATCAGCCAGTTCTCCACACGCTCTCGCCTTCAGCAAGCGAGGTGCGTCATCTGCATATCACAGGCTGTTAGCTAGCCTGCCTCCAGTCCTGATGCCACCTTCTTCTTCTTAGAATTCCGCTTCTCTGACGATTTGCCCAGCACACAGATTGAATAAAGATGGTGAAAGGATACAACCCCGACAGACTCCTCTCCTGATTTTAAAGCATGCAGTATGCCTTGTTTGTAAACTGCCTTTTGATTCATGCACAGGTTCTCCATGAGCACAATGTGGTGTTCTTCTCAAGGCTGTCCATAGTTTATTACACGTAATCGAGAAAACACAAGGAAGCATCTTTCTGGCAGCCTCTGCTTTGAGTCACGAACCATCTGGCGTCAGCAATGTCCACATCCTCTTCTGAATCCAGCCAGAACCAAGCAGTCCCCTGTCAATGCACTGTTGTAACTATTGTTGGATGAGCCTCAGCAACATTTTACTTGCATTTGATATCAGTGATATCGGTTTATAGTTTGAGCCTTCTCTTGGGTCACCTTTCTTTGGAATGGGTACAAATATGGATCTCTTCCCATAAGCTGTCTTCCAAATTTCCTGGCACAGGAGAGTAAGTGCTTCCAGGGCTTCATCAGCTTGTTGAAACATTTCAGTCGGTATTCCATGAGTTCCTGGAGTCTTGTTTTTGGCTAATGCTTTCAGTGCAGCCGGGGACTCTTCCATCCTCAGTGCCATTGGTTCTTGCTGCTGTGCG
>NW_022105855.1:2628544-2629860 GCF_000313985.2 Echinops telfairi
TTGGTAGAATTCTTCAATATTGTCATTACTAACCTTTGTGTTTGGTGCATCAATGTGAATAATATTTGTATTGATTGGATATCCTTGAAGGTGGATAGATATAACTTATTGCAGACAGTATTGTACTTCAAGACAGATCTTGAAATATCCTTTTGATGCTGAATTCAATGCCATTCCTCTTGATTGTTTCATTCCCAGCATAGTATGACTGCCACATGACTTCTTGATTCAAAATGGCCAGTACCAATCCATTTCAGCCCACTAACACCCAGAATATCGATCTTGATGCATTGTTTCATATTTGAATACAGTACTTCCAATTTTCCTAGAATCATACTCCATACATTTTAAGTTCTGATTTTTAGCATATTATGCCCCATTAGCCTTTCGGATTCTCCAGGCTGTAGATTCCTAAGCTGGAATTCTCCCACACTTGTGGGAAAATTATCTCTTGGGTCTGTGAGCTGATATTCTATTAGCTCAATATTCTAAAAGCCTAGCAGTCATCACATGGTACCAGGGATCAGGATAAGAAGGATCAAGTATTATTGCATTTATGACATAAACATGGCTGGGATGTTTTTTCAAAATTCAACCGCTCTTGTATATAAGCTCTCTCTTATACATATATGCGTGTCCATGAATTTGTTTCTTAGTCTACCCGGACGGTTTCCATTTCTTCTTCTCATCTAACTCGCTGAACTTTGCCTTGGTAGATGTTGCCCTTTTGATCTGAAGTGGTTGGTCATTCTAATTGGAGGTGACTTCTGTACTGCACTTGAAGGCCTTAGTCTTACACTTACTTCCCCCTAGCTTCCAACCAATTGTTAATTCTGTTCCACGTTTTCGTCCCTCTTTATCCAGGACCTCCGTATGTGAGTATTTGCAGGGTAGTTGGTAGTGATAGAGGGCTACCGTCTCGTTAGTCTGGTTTCTGAGTGTGGAGACTGAAAGTTGCATTGTTCATTAGTCTACTAGACTAAATATGTCCACTTGGCCTTTTGGCTTTCTTTCCTCATTTTTCCTCTAAACCAGGAGAGATCAATAGCTGCGTCTTAGATGGCTGCTCATGAGCGTTCAAAACCCTAGTCCCTACCTTTAAAATAAGGATTTAGAACATTGTCTTTGTGATATTTTGGGGTTAAAGATCATCTCAGGGTAAGAGTTTTAGGGGTTGCTCTACCTCAATGGTTCCAGAAGGTCTGGAGTCCCTGAAATTTGATATTGTCTTCTGTGTTTATCCCATTGTGATCAGGATTCTGTCATCAAAATGTTCAGTGAGGATAGCTGGGTGAGATAGCTAAGGTTTATTGTGC
>NW_022105855.1:2630384-2632242 GCF_000313985.2 Echinops telfairi
GTCTCATGGCACAGGAGTCAATGGTTCACGGAGGCAATTCACCAAACACTTCATTTCCTCCTGCTATTCCTGACTCGCCTTCCTCTCTTGCTCCAAGGGAGCAGAGACTGAGTTTTGTAACAGGGACAGCCCCTTGCAAGCTTGTAAACACTGAGCACCATGCAATGAGCTACGAGGTAGATCAGCTGCACTCAAAACAGTATTAGGTCAGTTAACTTGGATGGCCTACGAAACCATTACCCTAAACTTCCAGACCAAGAGGCGAAGTCCCATGAGGTGTTCAGGGAGTCCCAGCAGCTGCCCAATTTTTGTTGCTGTCAGCCTAGGCTGGGCTGCTCTCTCTCCATTTGTCTTTTCTAGACATTTTGTGTAAGTGGAACCATACACCGCATAGCCTCCTGTGAGGGAGGGACTTCACTCCACTTTCAAGGTTCATCCATGTTGAGGTCAATATAAAGACTTACTTCTTTTTATGGCTGAGCGATCTTCCATTGTGTGCACGTACCACATTTCATTCATCCACCAATCTATTGGTAGGCTTTTGGATTGTGTCCACCTTTTGACTCCTGCGACCAAGGTGCAATTGAATGTGGGTATACAAATATCTTTTGCATTTCAGCTGTCAGTCTTTGGGGTATATGCCTAGGAATGGAATCGCTGGGTCACATGTAAAATTCCATGTGTACTTTTTGAGGAATGGAGGCAACATCTTTTAAAAGCATGGAATTTATAAGAAAAAGATGGAATAGGGTAGCCGAGTTGGGCACTAAGGCACAGAGAGGCTAATTGTCTGACCCAAGGTCACACAGTGGGTTCGTGGCAGAGCCAAAGCCAGAGCTGATTTCTCCTGAGACCTAGTTGGTCAGCAGGGTGCACTCTCTACTGTCTCCAGGTACATTTGCGTCTATCAGCTATGTCCTCCACGGCTACCAAATACTGCTTTATAAACGCGAAGAATCCCAGGATGTGTCGAGCCAAAAGCGCTTCAAGTTTCTTATATACGAGACCCCTGACATCACAATAAGGGGAAAAGGCACCTGGCAGCCCAATCGCTCTTGATTGATAGACACAGTGAGAAATTTCTCTCTTGCCTCCTTTTGTTAATTAGAGAATGTGTATCTTAGAAGATTTTAAATGCTTGGTTACTTAAGAGAAAAAGAAAGCTCTGTTCCTCGTTCGTACTGTTTGAGTCTGTAAAGAAAGAGGAGATTTTCACCCATGGCAGACCAAAGTGGCGGCAACTCCCACAAGAAAGTCCACCAGGCATGAGAACTGAATGTATACCTGTTTGGAAGCTGGAGCCTTTGACAGACGGGAAGACAACTGCTTTAATGAGCAGTGATCACTAGGTGGCAGTATACCCACACTGTCACCGCCAACTGTTTCTTCTCCAGACCTGGTCCGGTCCCCCCTCTGCCAACATCCTCAGTTTTCTGGTGAAGGACAAAAATCTCGGATTGGCATTTCGGCTTGAAGCAGTTGAGCTAAGAGCAGGCCGTGAACCCCCTGAAGGACTTGACCTCTTCCATTGGGAGACAGAGGATCCACGGAGTGTCCGGATTCATGGAGTAAACCCGGAGCTGAGTGAATGAGGAGTCAGGAAGAAAGCCTAAGGGGTTCTCAGAGCAGAGAGGAGCTTCAGGTGGGAGCCCCAAGACAAAGACTAGCACACCAAAGGGAACAGAGTTAGAAGGTTCCCTGGGAGGGTGGGTGGAGGGTGGGGGAGACGAAGCATTGGCCTGGAAGGTCGACAGTGACTTGGGTGACAGGGAGGACAGGGAACCACAGAAGGAGAAGCGGAATCAGGGGAGGAGTGGGATGGAGTTCGGGGTAAGAGGGGCTGATAAGTGGTTTGAAC
>NW_022105855.1:2633681-2639129 GCF_000313985.2 Echinops telfairi
AAACATGCAAATTCTCAGGTCCCACCCTAAGTGTCTGGGTAATTTGCATAATCCACAAGTTATCCCTTGCAGCAGATGCTACTGGTCTGGGGCGCACCCTTGAGGACTGTTTCAGAGTTCCTGAGAGCTGGGGAGGGGCAGCCAGAGAGGGCTGCCATGATTTGGCTGCTCTGTGGGGGGATGGGGAGTGTGTGAAGGATGATGGGGCACCCAGAAGGCTTGGCACAGCAGGGTTGCTGCAAATGCCATCTCTTTTTTCTAGACTAGTGTTTCTGAGACTTGGCAGCACATGGGCATCACTTGGGGAGCTGTAGAAAAACACTGATGACTGGATCCCACCCCCAGAGATTGTGATGTCATTGGTCTGGATCATGGTTTGGGCATTGGCCATTTTAAAAGCTCTCCCGGTGTTTCTGATGTGCAGCTTGGGTGGAAAACTACTGTTCTAGGTCCTCCTGTCCTTGCTGTTTTATATCCAGTCCCCAGTGAGTGAACGTGCCAATGACCAGTTCTGGAACGCAGTTCTCATACTTCCTTACCTCTGCTCATTCTCAGCATTTCTCCCTGCTGACTAAACTCCTACATATCCCTCACAACCCAGCTCAGGTGTCTATTGTATTGTGGAGACTTTCCTGGTTTGCCCCGATAATCAATTCCTCCTCCCCCTATATTCCTAAAGCACTCTACACCCACTTGAATGATCATCTTTATTTCATTGCATTTTCATTCTTTGCCTTTATATTTCTTCTCTCTACTAAATGGTGTTCCTCCCCAGAGAGCTTAATTAAACGTTGTGCCTGAACAAATCCCATATGAGATGTAGTGCATTTAGATGACTCCTCAAGCCACAGCTCCTTATGGGATGGATTTTAACTCTGGACTCTGTGCCTATGGTGATAATCACATTTTGCGGGGTGTTCTCTGTTACACGAATGGGCAGGATTAAAACAAAACTCACTGCTATCAAGTTGATCCTGACTCACAGCGACCCTACAGGACAGGGTAGAACTGCCCCTGTGAGTTTCCGAGACTGTAGTAGAGGGTGTGATTGAAGACACTGTTCTTTGTTTCCTTGGGGGTTTGTTCAGCCAAAAGAATCACACCCCCGGCCAAGCCATTCCTCAATGGGTAAGAGTCATGTAGGGCACAGAGAGAAATCACAGAACCATCTGGAAGAGCATGTCTCCAATCTGTGTTGAGAGTGGAGGAGTCCACGGACACCAGAGGCACCAGGGGCTGTGGTGCAGACTCAGAGGAGCAGTGGTGAGGCTATGGGGCGTCTTCATGGTGGTGGCGGCTCTAAGACACCGTGAGACAGACTGAGAAGGGAGGCTGGTTTCCTGGCCCATGGAGGCAAAGGTCAAAGGACCACATAATAGAGACAGAGGACCAAAGAGAGACTTGCTGTGGATCAATGATGGTACCCTTACTATTTGCTTATCCCAACATGTGAGAGACCCTATTAAGTTCCCTAATAAACCTCCTTAATTGTGAGCATCACCTATGAGTTTTGTGTGGCCATTGAAACCAATTATCACTGGTCAACACATATTTTGGTGCCTAAAATATTAGACTATTTTCTGAATATATTGGACCTGCTGATTCAAAAAATGGTACCAGGTTTCCCCTATCAGCCCTAGTTTTTGAGATACTGAATATATGCCATATCATGTACTCTTTTTTTTTAAAGATCATTTTATTGGGGGGGGCTCTTCCAGTGCTTATAACAAGCCATACATCAAGTGTATCAAGCATATTTGTACATATTGTGGTAGTTACATAATCTGGTGTCAACTTGTGAAGGGATGGAGTCTAACCTGTCAATCAGGTCGCAGTTTGATGACATCATTTGGAGACACTAAGGAGATAAATAGCTCGCTGGAGGCAGGACACACATTCACTCCCTAGGAGACATTCCTGTTGACAAGCCATTGGAGACAGACTGAGGGCAAGCCAGGGCCCTGGAGTGGGAGGGCCCACGTGGAGACCCAGTGCTACAATGCTTCCACCACCACTGGATCCACAAGACTTTCCACCCACTGGCCTGTGATCTTCCTGCATTTGGCGTCATTGCATGTGTTTCGTGAGCCTGAAGAGGAATTTATAGATTGGTATCAGACATATGGGCTAATATCGGATTTAGGGACTTCATTTGGACTTGGCTGGGATGTTTTCTTAATGTACAGTTACTCTTTATATAAAGCTACTTCCTATACACATAAGAGTGTCTATGAATTTGTTTCTCTAGTCTGCCCAGACTAACACACATATGTTGCCATCATAATTTTCTAAACATTTACTTTTTATCTGATCCATTGGTATCAGCTACTCTTTTCCCCCTCCCTCCCACCACATGACCCCTTGATAAATTATTAATTATTATTGTCAGATCTTAAACCTACCCCTGGCTCCCTTCACCCACTTTTCTGTTGTTCATTGCCCTGGGGTTGGGGTTGAGGGGTTATGTGTCCATCATTGCGATCAGTTCCCTGTCTCCCCTCCTTCCCCACCTTCCCCCCTTCCCCCCCCCTCCCCTGGCATTGTTACTCCTATCTCTGTTCCTGAGCAGTTTTTCTCACCTAGACTCCATGTGTCCTGAGCTCTTATCTGTACCAGCATACATGCTCTGTGCTAGCCAGAACTGAAAAGCAGGATTGGGGTCATGATAGTTTGGGGTGGGGAAGCCTCAGTGAACCAGAGGAATATTGTGTGTTTCATCGGTGCTACACTTCACCATTGTTGACTCATCCCTTCCTTGTGACCCCTCTGTGAGGGGATATCCTATTGTCTACAGATGGATTTGGGGTGTCTGCTCTGACCCCCTCGTTGTCAACAATGTTTTTGTTTGTTTTGGTCTTCTGATGCCTGTTTCCTGATCTCTTCAACTCCTCATGATCACACAGGCTGGTGTGCTTCTTCCATGTAGGCTTGTTGCTTCTCTGCTAGATGGATGCTTGCTTAACTTCAAGCCTTTAAAACCTCAGATGCTGTATCTTTTGATAGCCAGGCACCATCAGCTTTCTTCACCGCATTTGCTTATGTACCCATTTTGTCTTCAGTGATTGTGCCGGGAGGGTGAGCATCACAGAATGTCAGGTTTTTAGAACAAAGTGTTCTTACATTGAGGGAAGGCTTCAGCAGAAAACCAAATTTCATCCACTACCTCAGTGTCTTGCCATATAAATATATGTATATAGGCCAATATCTCTATTTTAATGAATTAATATATTCACATTTGTACACACCTATGCTTATACTTCTATCCACAGCTTTGCGTCCTAGATCTTTCTTTTGACCTTCCTCCTGCCCCACCATCGTGCTCGCCCTTCTGCCTCTTAGTAATTCCTCTCAGCTAGATCACTGTTGCTCCAAAACTCCCAGGATCTCTACGTTGTCCTCCTTGTTGTTGATCTTTAATTCCCTAGTTGTTCCTCTGTCTAGGCGTTGTGTGCTCACAGCTCCCTTTCCCCACCCCTTCCTCCCCCCAAGTCCCTCTGGAACCATCAGTCCCGTGCTTTCTCCTGGTGCTTGCTTCCCATGCCCATCTTATATAGACAGGCGAACCAACAATAGCAGAGACAAAACAAAAATTAAGCAAAAGATTGAAGAAAAAGTGAAACAAAAGAAAACAAAACGAGCAAAAAACACCTCAAAAAAGCATACATAATCCCAAGTCTGTCCACTGACCTTTATGTCTGTCTCCCCACTGCTCCTGGGGGGTCCTGAGAACTGCCCCTCCTAGCCTGAAGTCTATTTGGGGAGCTGCTCAGGGGCTTTGTGGTTTGGCGTTGCTCCTGCTGCTGATCAGTTATGTTCCCTTCTTGGTTCACCCTACTGTGAGTGGGAGGTCACACCGGGTTTACTCTCCACTGCGTGTCCCCAGTATTGTCCTCTGTTGTACACTCCAGCAACGAACATCATGTTGGCCCTACAGTCCTCCCTGTGCCTTAGCAGCTCTGTGCAGGGATGTCATCCTCAGGGCTTGGTGTGCCAGTGTGGGGTCTAGTCCCTCACTCTTTTTTTCATACCTTTGACTCTGATCACTCACAGAAAATCAGGATATTTTGTTGTCTTCTGTAGCACATGCTTCTGGGGAGGGGTTTAGTTTGGCTCTGATTGCTGCCAACCCTGGAGACCTGTCTGTTCAGGAGTTGCTCCGTGTGGCTACATGGCCCTCAAGGTTTGGTGTGCTGTGGTGGGTCTGTACTGACACTCCCATTTCTGTGGAGACATACACAATACCCGCCCCCCGGTGGACTAGTGCCCTTCTTCTCCGATGCCATCCTCTCCCCCTCTCCTTTTTTTAAAGCCCTCTTCTCCCCTCTCCCACCCCATTCCCCTTCTTTGTGTTGGGATGACATGTATAACCTTAGTCTGTCCCCCATCCGCGCCCACCCCCCCGCCCCGACTCCTGACTGCCTGTACCTCAACCTGCATAGTGTAAGATAAGTGGCCTCAACCACACGTCAACAAACCAAGAAGGAAAAAGAGAGTGAGACTAGACCCCACACTGGCACACAAAGCCCTGAGGATGACGTACCTGCACGGAGCTGCTAAGGCACAGAGAGGACTGTAGGGCCGACAATAGCCGGAGATATGATGTCCCCTCGCTGGAGCATACCGTGGCAGAGGACAATACTGGGGCCACACAGCAGGGAGCCTGGTCTGACCACCCCCGACCCCCTCACAATGAGGCGAACCAAGCAAGGAACATAACAGATCAGCAACGGGACCAAAGCTAAGCCACAAAGCCCCCCAAAAGCCTCCAAAGTAGAGTTCAGTCTAAGAGGGGCAGCTCTCAGGACCCCCCCAGGACAAGTGGGGAGATAGTCATAAAGGTAGTGGACAGACCTGGGATTATGTATGCTTTTTTGTGGTGTTTCGTGCCAGTCTTTTTCCCTGATCTTTTGTTTTATTTATTGATTGATTACCTCCGTTATTGCTGGTTTGCCTACCAATGTAAGACAGGCCTGGGAAGCAGGGCTAAGGAGAAAGCAACAGGACCCACAGTTCTGTAGAGAACTGGGGGGAGGAGGAGAAGGCGGAAGGGAGTGGTGAGCAAACAGTGCCATAGACAGATGAACAACTAGGAAATTAAAAGCAACAAGGAGGAGGACGTAGAGATCCTGGGGGTGTTGGAGCAACAGCAATCTAACTGAGAGGAATTACTACGAGGCAAAAGATGGGTGAGCGCGATGGTGGGGCAGGAGGAAGGTCAAAGGAAACAGAGGAAAGATCTAGGAAGCAAAGCTATGGATAGAGGTATAAGCATAGGCGTGTGCATATGTAAATATATTAATTCATAAAAATAGAGATATTGACATATGTACCTATATTTATATGGCAATACATTGAGGAAGTGGATGAATTTTGGGTCTGGGCTCAATCAAGTTCTTGCTTAATGCAAGAACAACCTGGCATTCTGTGATGCCCCTGTTTCCCCCCCCC
>NW_022105855.1:2639229-2644644 GCF_000313985.2 Echinops telfairi
AAGCAAATGTGGTGAAGAAAGCTGATGGTGCCTGGCAATCGAAAGATACAGTGTCTGGGATCGAAGTTAAATAAGCAGCCATCTAGCAGAGAAGCAACAAGCGTCGATGGAAGAAGCACACCAGCCTGTGGGATCATGAGATGTCGACAGTATCAGGTAACAGGCACCAGAAGACCCAAATAAACAAACAAAAAGCCCCATATTGTTGAGAACAAGAATGGTCAGAGAAGAGACCCAATACTCATCTGCAGACAATAGGACATCTCACAGAAAGGTCACAAGGAAGGGATGAGTCAACAACGGTGAAGTATAGCACTGATGAGACACAATCTTCCTCTGGTTCTTTGAGGCTTCCTCATGCCCCACTATCATGAACCCAGTCCTGCCTTTCAGTTCTGGCTAGACAGGAGCATGTACATTGGTATTGATAAGAACTCCTGACACATGGAATCCAGGTCAGATAAACTGCTCAGGAACAGAAATGGGAGAGCAATACCGGGAGGGCATAGAGGGAAGGGGTAGGAGAAGGAGAGGATTGACACATAACCCCCCCCTCCCCCAGGGGGAAGAACAACAGAACTGTGAATGAAAGGAGACAGTGATTGGTGTAAAACAGGAAAATCATTTATAATTTATCAAGGGGCCACGAGGGTGAGAGGGTTGGGGAAGGAAGGATAAAAGAGGAACTGGGAGTAAGGGCTCAAATAGAAAACAAATGTTTAGAAAATGATGATGACAACATACATACACATATGCTGGATACGATTGATACATGGATTGTTATAAGAGCTGTAAGAGCCCCCAGTGAAATGGTCTGAAAAAAAATCAGGATACTCTAATGTCCTGTTAGCTAGCCTGAGATAGAGGACGGGCACACTGGTTTTACTTAAAGTAGTTTGTGCTGTGCAAAATACGTGGCTCAGCTGTACTTCACACAGTGTCCTTTGATCCAAAGATATATTTGAACAATTTAAATTACACGAATGTGGAGTGTTTCCCAAGTATCAGTTCCCCTTTATTAGGAACTGAATAGCAGGCAGCTCCAATCTGTTAGCTTAAGGGGGGAGGGGAGGAAGGCCAAACCCACTGCCATGGAGATGATTCCAAACCACAGCGACCCTGTAGGACAGGATAGACCAGCCCCCGTGGTTGTCCAAGACTGTGGCTGTCATGGGAGTAGAAAACCTCATCTTTCCCCCGAAGAGTGACAGGTGGGTTTGAACTTCTGACTTTGTGGTTTGCAGCCCATCTGAAAATCCCAAGAGGTCACCAGGGCTTTTGTTCACTTAAAAAGGAGCCAGAAACAGACGCACTGTACAATACAGATGGAGCCCTGACGGGGTCGTGGGGCATTTGTTTGCCTGCTCACCACAAGGTCAGCTATTCGAGCCCACCAGCCCCTCTGCAAGAGAAAGACGAGACAACGTGTGCTCCCATGTGGACTGACAGCTTCACGGGACCCCCAGGAGAAATTCCACTCTGCCCTACAGACCCACGATGAGACACGATCAACGATCAACGGACGGGGAGTGATTTGGGCACACGCCATCGAGATTCTGCAGCACACAATGTGTGTGCCAGAGTTCAAACTCCCTTATTAAAATTTACATGCCCCAGTCTAGTTATCAGATGGCACAACTTCTCCACGCGGCACAGAAACTCTTGAAAGAAAAGTTAGAATTTTTCTTATAAAGACGCTTGGAGCCAACCTCACCTTTGAAACATTTAACATGAATTATCCATTGACTTCTCTATATTATAACGTGTTCTGAAATGTCCACTGCAAAATTTGAAGAAGAACAATTTCGATCTCTAAAATATTGATGAAGCTTGCCATGGAGCCTACGTTTCCAGCACTCTCAATGGCCCTCACACCTTCCATACAGGTGCCTTTTCATTTTTACTTTCCACTCTCCTCCGCTGGGTTCTGGCTTTGTAGAATCTAACTTGGAGTCTCTCTCTATAGCATAGCCTCCCATGCCGGAAATACAAAAAATCCATTGCCCCCTAATTGATTCGAACTCACTGTGACTATAAGACAGAGAAGAACTGCCCCCTTTGGGCAGTTCCAAACCTTTACATCTTTTAAAGACTGAAGAGTGAGTGGTAGGTTCGAACCACTGACCGCATGACTTGGCAGTTCAAGGCATAACCACCTAGCCACCATGAGTCCTTATCCAGCTTCCTTCGGAAGGCCTTGAATACTTAATTCTTTTAAAAAACCCAAACATTTCTTACAGTTTTTGTCTTATCCTGTAACATCTGGTCTGAATTATTCTTATATTAAAAATAGGTTGATAAATTAATATAACTTAATAGCTGAAAATATAGTGGAATACCACATCTAAGGAACTAGATCATGTGGTCTGTCCAACGTGATTTTCTGAATCAGTGCCCCCAAGTAACCACAGGCCCCCCAAACCAAGACAACAAAAGAAGCAACAACAAAATAGGCTGTTGCTCTGTGTTGTGGAAGCAGGGCACTGTGGGAGCAGCGGTTGGGGTCGGCAAAGGTAAAGAAGCAAGGGACGTGCAGGCGGTCTGACTCCTGCCTGGGGGCAATAGGGAAGCCGGAGAAGGTCAGATGTATCTAACCCCAAGCCATTTATTGTACCTTAGCGGAGGAGAAGGTTTAAATTGCAAATGTTTCTCCTACAAGTTCATGAGCTCCAGCTGGATTCAACACACCAGCGCCTATTGGGTCTTGCTGGGGAAGCCCTGAACTGGGGCCTGCCTTCCTACCCACCCTTCCGTGGCACCCAGCACCCACAGCACGAAGAGAATTTCTTGCATGTCCTTCAGAAACTTGCCGTTGTCCGCTTCACTCGACATCCCATCACTCCGCATGTGGCCTGCTTCAGCTGTCGCCACTTCTGCTCCCGCCCCGCTGCCGCCAGCTCACCGCCTCTGTTCCCTCCTCTTCCTTGTTTGCTGCCAAGCCATGGCTTTCGGGTCTTGCCTGACCCCTAGACGATGTGCCCCGCTTAGCAGTTTAAACCACTCTGAATATGTTGAAATAATATTAACCTCTCCCTTTCTGGGGGAACTGTGCCCTACCGGTTTTCCTTTTATTATTATTCTTTTAAAAACAGTTTTATTGAGACATCCCCGTATCACATAATCCCAAAGTTCAATCACATCAAGAATTGTACAATAATTGCCTCAATTAATATTAGAACATTTTCTTCTTTCTTGTACCCTTGTTATTAGCTCCCCCTCACCCCCAGCTTCCCCTGCCCCACCCCCAAGTGACCAGTAATCTAGCTCTGTCTGTATAGATCCATCTAGCCTGGATTTCATATACTGAAAAACATACAAAAGCATAAACCAAAGAAACAAACACGCTAACAACAATAGCAAGTAAAATAGAGAAAAACCGTAATGGAAATAAAAGCAGAAAATATTAAAAACTAGAACTACCTTAAAATAGGTCACAAGAGAGATCAGATAATCCAGTGCTAATTTTTAACTTAGCTGTAGCTGCCCTAATTGACTTTCCAAGATGCACTGCATGATGACAAGGCTGCTCACACCCCTGGTCTATGTTCAGAGGAGATTCACCAGAGGCTTAATTCATGTGTATTTATTTCCCTTTCATTTTTTTTCAAGACTGATACATCATTTAAATGGGTCAAAAGGGGGATCAAATAGGATGTTACATTTTGACCGACCTGTACTTACTATCATCATCTCTACAATACGCGCTGACAAGACTATTCACATCCTTTGACTGTGGTCACAGGGATTCACTGCAGCCTTAATCCATGTGGGGATCCTGCACTTGGAGTTTGTTCTTCTAGTTTCCTCTATAGCCTTCTGCAACCCAGATTTTCACAATTTAAGCTCTGCCAGCATTCTCTCCTTCAGATTTGGATTACATTATTTAATAATCCTTGGATCACACGGGCTGGTGTGCTTCTTCTATGCGGACATCTCGCTTAGGTAGCTGTGATTTTTCTTTCTAAAACCTTTGTATTACCCCTTCCCTAGAGGTATGTGCGACAGAGAACAGCAGCAAACCTACAGGATGGGGAGAGGGGCTGGCCTGCCACACTCACACAGAGGCAAGCCAAGGAGCAAGAAAGGGACGGTCTAGACCCCGTGTCGGCACACCAAGCCTGGGGGATGCCGTCCCTGCAGTAACTGCTAAGGCACAGAGAGGACTGTAGTGCCGGCTATGGCTCAAGACATGGTATCCCTTATCGGAGTAAACCATGACAGAGGACAATACTCGGGACAGACAGTGGGGAGTTAGTGTGATCTGACACTCTGCTTCCCCTGCCTCCATCCCCCTGTAACAGGGCCGACCTAGACGGGAACATAACAGATCAGCAATGGGAGCCAAGCCATGCCATTCAGTCTAGGAGGGGCAGCTCCCAGAATCCCCCCAGGACCAGTGGGGAGATAGTCATAAAGGTCAGTGGACAGATCTGGAATTATGTATTTTTTTTCAATCTTTTGTTTGGTCTGTTATTGTTGATTTGCCTACTTACATAAGATAGGCATGTGAACTAATCACCAGGAGAAAGCAATGGGACCAACGGTCCCGGAGGGACTTGTGGGGGAAGGAGTTGGGGGAAGGGAGTGGCGAGCAAACAATGCCATAGACAGGGGAACAACTAGAGATCCTGGGAGTGTTGGAGCAACAGTGATCTATCTGAGAGGAATTACTAAGAGGCATAAGAAGGGCAAGCGAGATAGTGGGGCAGGAGGAAGGTAAAAGGAAACAGGAAATATCTAGGAAGCAAAGCTATGTATAGAGGTATAAACATAGGTGTATACATCTGTAAATACATTAATTCATAAAAATCGCGGTATTGGCCTATGTACATACATTTATATGACAATACACTGAGGTAGTGGATGGACTTCAGGCCTCTGCTCATACCCTCCCTCAATGTATGAACACTTTGTTCTAACAACCTGGCATTCTGTGATGCTCACCCTCCCAGCACAATCGCTGATGACAAATGTGTGCATAAGCAAATGTGGTGAAGAAAGCTGATGGTGCCTGGCTATCATAAGATCTAGTGTCTGGAGTCTTAAAGGCTTGAAGTTAAACAAGTGGCCATCTAGCAGAGAAGCAACAAGCCCACATGGAAGAAGCAGACCAGCCGGTGCGATCATTAGGTGTCGTTTGGACTTGGTAACAGGAATCAGAAGACAACAAACAAACAAACAAACAAACAAACAGTGGCAGTTACATATTTTGTCAAGTTGAGGAAGGGGTGGAGTCTGGCCTGTCAATCAGGTCACAGCTTGATGACCTCATTTGAAAGTGTGGCAGAGATAAATAGCTCACTGGAGGCCAGACACACACACTGTGCTTGGTTTTCCTGCTGATAAGACACATGGAGCTATGCTGATGGAACTAGAGCCCTGGAGCTGGAAGAGCCTCTCTAAGCACTGAGATGC
>NW_022105855.1:2644744-2651687 GCF_000313985.2 Echinops telfairi
CCTCTGGTTCCTTGAGGCTTCCTCACCCCCCACTATCATGACCCCAGTCCTGCCTTTCACTGCAGGCTAGACTGGAGCATGTGCACAGGTACAGATAAGAGATAAGAGCTCATGACGCACTGAATCCAGGAACAGGAATGGGAGTAGCGATACCAGAAGGGTAGGGGGAAGGTTGGGAGAGGAGGAGAGGAAAGGGGAACCAATTGCAATGATCAACACACAACCACACACACCCCTCCAAGGAGACGAATAATAGAAACCATTGGGGAAGGGAGACTGTGGTCGGTGTAAGATATAAAAATATTAATTTATTATTTATCAAGGGGTCACAAGGGGGAGGGAGGGAAAAAAGAGGAGCTGAGACCAAGGGCTCAATAGAAAGTAAATGCCTAGACAAGAATGATGGCAACATATGTACAAATATGCTTGATACGATTGATGTATGGATTGTTATAAGAGTTGTAAGAGCCCCCAATAAAATTATCTTTTAATAAAATTTTTTAAAAAGAATTAAAAATACAAATCAAAACTTTTTATTGTGAATTGGGTGGAAATTTATAGAGCACAACCATAGTTTTACATTTCAAATTCCATACATATTTTATTCAACTCACCCATCACAGTCCCTTCAGTGTAGCGTTACGTATTACACTTCCTCCCCGTGCTTGCTGTTTCCGTTCCTCCTCCTTTCCTAACCCTCTGAGTTTTGTCCTTGGGTTGAGGTTTCCCTTTGGACCGTAACTGGTTGATTATTCTGACACAAGGGAGAGTTCAGTTCTAGCCCCGAAGGGTGACTCATGACCATAGCCTTGGGGGTCCCACCGGTGTCTATCTGAACAGCAAGACTGGTTTCTTTTATGACCTTGAGTTTCCCCATTTTCTCCTGTGCCTGGCATACAGCACGTATGGAACTGTTTGCTTTCACCATGATCCAAACTTTATTATATCTGTGCCATTCACAGGCAAAGCACACACCGAAAAGGTATATCTCTCATGGCACAGTGAGTGAGACAAGGCATACAATATAGGCCGTCCCCAGGTCATGTAATGATGCCCAACCTGTATTATATATAAACCAATGGCTGCAAAGCCATGACATTAAAAACTGAGGCACGTACACTGATTTGTAATCAACTATGGACACTGCTTGCAAGGTTCATCAAAGCATCACTATTATTGTGATTAGTATGTTAGAAGGGTGTTTTAGAGTGTCTGGAAGTAGTTCTTTAATTTTTAAAAATATATAGAAAGGCACACTGCTTACTAAGACAAACATTTGCCTAACAGATAGTAATCATGCCTGACTGTTCTTTTTATTATTATTTTCATACCTGACTGTTCTGACTTATGTACAAGTTCAATTTAAAGACAGAAGCACAATTTGTAAGTTAGGGACTGACTATGGTTGGGAACACTCTCCACTTGTTCCCTACATTCTACTCTCAAAGTGAGAGTCGTTGGATTACCGTAGCCCAGGCACTATACAAAGACGCCTGATGGCACAATGGTGAAGTGCTCAGCTGCAAACTGAAAGGTTGGCAGTTCGAACTCTCCCAGAGACTTCACAGGAGGAAGACCTGGGGATCGGCTTCCACCAAGAACTCAGCCCAAGAATCCTGTGGCACACGGGGGAGTCTCTGCGTTGAAAGTGACTTAATGGCACCAAATAGCAGTAACAACGGGGTATTCTTCTAAATATTTTGCATAGCTGTCACAAGAATCCTGCCAGGCGTTATTGTTAAGGGAGAAGTAAGTTTGAGTCATTTGACCGAAGTCACACAGGTAAGTGGCAGATGGCCTACAAGGACTAAAACCTTAAGGAGCCTGAGTGGCGCTGTTGGCTAAGTGTTGGATTGCTAACGGCAAGATCAGGGGTTCAAAACCACCACCCACTCTGCGGATGAAAGATGAGGCTGTCTGCTTCTCTGCGAGATTGACAACCTTGGAAACCCTATAAAGAGTAGCTATGAGTCTGAGTTAACTCAACGGAAGTGAATTGCATTTGAGTTAAAGCTATATTACTTTCTGATTTGTTTCTTTGTACCATTTCTTTCCCTCTTTTCTCCACTAATCAAAAGCAAACGGAATGCATAGTGACCCTACATGGGGTTTCTGAGCGCGTAATTATTTAAAGGGACAGACAGCTTCATATTCTTCCTTCAGAGCAGCTGGTGGGTTTGAATGACCAACTTTGAATTGACGGACCAATGTCAAATTCACACCACCACCAGAATTCCTTCTTTTCCCCATTCCAGAAAACCCAAACCAAGCTCACTGCCATTGAGGTGATTCCAACTCGCCGAGACCCTGTAAGATAGAACGTGACTGCCCTTGTGGTTTCTGAGCGCTCCGTCTTTACAGGAGGAGACAGCCTCATCTTGCTCCTGCGAAGTGGCCGAGGGTTTCAAACTGCTGACCTTGAGGTTAGCAGCCCAATGCATAGCCACTATGCCACTTTCCCAAGTAGCACGGGGTATTCTTTGTACCCCAAGACCTGACGATAATTGCTGAAATGAACCGAAGTACATCAGTTTACTCCTGTCTGTCATTTGGCTACAGATGTGTAGGACAAATATTCAGACCTGAAGTATTTCCATCCTCAGTGTCTTCAAAACCCAGACTCACTGCCACCAAGTCGCTCTGACTCATAGCAATGCTACAAGGCAGGCAGAACTGCTGCTGTGGCTTCTTCGATCTTTTTCCCTGGGAGCTGCTGGTGCTTTCGAACTGCTGACTTTGTGGTTAGCAGTCCAGCAGTTACCCCGCTCCACCACCAGGGCTTGTTCAAATGATTAGCAGTTGTTCCTCATATCCGGGAGTCCTGTCTTTATCACTCTTTTGCCCAGGGCTTATTAAAAATGGCATCAGATTCTAATTTTACAGTTACTGGTTTCCTGTGTTTGATTATAATTTTCATTTCTAGGTCCTCTGCTTTGTTTCCTTTTGTTATTCTTTTCTTTCCTTTTTCAACGAACAGTCTGTTTTCTTTTCTTTTGTAGGACATGCTCTTCCCACGTTGCCTCCAACATTTGAAACATGTCTGCTGCCTTCCTAACACCTCAAACAGCAACACTGTCAAACTGCTCTGTGCTGATCTGCTGGCTCTCCTTCGGTGCAGCAGACACCCAAGGCCGCAAACCTGGAGCACAGAGCCCGTCAGCAGGGCCCCAGGCCCCTTAGCTGAGAGCGGGGATTAGCTGTTCACACCTAGAAAAATCAGTGTAAGGAACCCCGCTGCTGAGAACCTGTTCTGTTTTCATTTCCACTTCCCTAGACTTACTTTGCCACTTCCTTAACGAGCCCCGTCCTTGCCCCCATCAGGAAGCCTGACAGCTGCTGAAAGGAGTTTTTGAGGAGCTCCACTTTCATGATTTTCTTCCATTTTCACGGCCCCTCTGTGAGTGGCCTGGAGATAGGGCTGCCATCTTGCTATTCCTTAATGATTTTCCCGTCGACATCTTGTTTCTTCCCCTCCTCTTTTCTTTCTCCTTTCGGAGTAATCCAATATTTTTCAGCGTTTCAGTTCACTTCCTCTACTGACTTTTCGTCAGTAGATGGCAAGGAGTTCCCCTTGCTTGGATCCACGCTCGATGCTTGTGGAGGCAGCAGTGAAGAAATCCAGTGAAGGGCTGCACTGGCTACATCTGCTGCACAAGACTTCTTTAAAGTATTGAAGAACAAGGTGTCTCTTTGGACTGAGGTGTGCCTGCCCCAAGCCATGGTATTTCCAATCACCCCATATGAATATGGAACTTGGACATGGAATAAAGGAGACCTTAGAAGAATCGATGCATTTGACTTTGGATTGAGGTGCTGGTGAAGAATATTGAAGGCACCGTGGGCCACCAAAGGACCAACGAATCTGTCTGGCAAGAAGTGCAATCAGAATGCTCTTTAGAATCAAGGAGGTGAGACTTTGTCGCTCACACTTTGGACATATTATCAGGAGGGATCAGTCTGTGGAAAAGGACATCATACTTGGTCAAGTGGAAGGGCAGCAACAAAGAAGAAAACTCAAGGATGGATTGACACAGTGGCTAAACCACTGGGCTCAGACATAACAGCAATTGTGAGGGTGATGCGGGACTGGGCATTGCTGCCTTCTGTTAGCTTTAGGGTTACTGTGAGTTCGAATTGACGGCATTTAACAACAGGACTTAAGAGAAACAACAATATTGACTTTGGGGGGCTCCCGGGGAGCCTCGGTATTGTAGCGGATTGTGTAGTGGGCTGCGAACCTCGAGGTCAGTAATTTGGAAACCGTTGCTGGAGAAAGATTGGGGTTTCCTACTTTCCTGGAATTATCATCTAGGCTGGAGCCAGTTCTACTGAGTTTGAGTTGGGTTTGGGTGGAGTAAATGCTCTGATGATAACTGGAAACCTGGCCATTTGAGTGCACCCAGAAACTATGTGCTTCTGGAAGAGCAGCCAGTGAAACTCCTCTGGCGCACAGGGCGTCGTCAATCAGAACCCACTCCATGCCAACGTGTGTGTGTTTTCGTTGGTCTTTTAGCTTCAATTCTTTATTTTGTTTTCGTGGCTGCTGTTCTTGTTCTTAGTGGGCTTCTAGGCAATTCCAACTCCTGGATGTCGGGATCACAATCAAATCCCAACCCACGGCCCCGGCGGCAATTCTGACTCCAAAACACTCGACGGAGGGCTTCTGGGCTTCTGGCAGTATCCCTCGTCACAGGAGCAGACAGCCTCACCTTTCTTCTGTGGAGCTGTTGGTGGATTTGAAGCCCTGATGTTGTATTTAGCAGCCCAGTGCCTAACCCACATCACGATCAGGGTGACAAGATAACTCCTTAATTAACCACAGTGCGGTCTGAATTAATATTATAAGACTTAATGTATAATATGTATAAGAACTTCACAATTATATGCTTCTATTTGCCCCTTTACCATGATATTGTTATCACACATTTTACGTTACATATAAATCCTGAAATGCGTTGTCATTATTTTTATTTTAAGCTGTCAATGTATTCTAAAGAAATTTAAAAGTGAGGGAGGTGTTTTTATGTCTACCTTGAATAATTTACCATACCTGTCACTGTCCATTCCTTGCTGTGTTTCTCTGGTATCATTTCCTTTCAGGCTAAAGAACTTTATGGTGCAGGTCTGCTGCGGATGAATTCTTCCAGCTTTTGTTCACCCGAACATGTTTTATTTTGCCTTCATAAAAAAAATTCTCAACAGTGAGAATATTCAGCGATCTTCCATTTGGGGAGATATTTTCCCTACATACATAATTCTAGTTGAATGAGTGTTTTTCCTCTTTCAGAACATTAGGGGTGTCATTCTATGGTCTTCTGGGCCACACTGATTCTGATGAGAAGCCAGTAATACATTCTCTACCTGAGTTCTCCTGTAGTAATGTGCCTCCCTTTCCCCAATTGCTTTAAAGATTTTCTCTTAATATCTGCCTTTCAGAAATTTGCCTACAATGTGCATAGGTGTTTTTCTTTGCATTTATCTTAAGATATACTGATATATATCTGTGGATTGCTATTGTTCATCATATTTATGTCACTGTGTTTCAACATTTTCC
The DNA here is from genome assembly GCF_000313985.2 of Echinops telfairi. Classification (NCBI taxonomy): domain Eukaryota; kingdom Metazoa; phylum Chordata; class Mammalia; order Afrosoricida; family Tenrecidae; genus Echinops; species Echinops telfairi. The sequence goes on from NW_022105855.1 coordinate 2,650,299, forward strand.
CCTGCCCTCATCTCTATTTGCTTACTTTCTGAAATTTTATAAATAAAGTTTTGTTACTAGTGTTTTAGGCAGGGTTCTCTAGAGAAACAAAACCAGGACACTTATGATTATATATATATTAAAAGATTGGTTTATATAATGAGAAGGAATATAACGGCTAGTTAGTCTGCACAGCAGTACAGAAGGCTCAGTTCAACCCATTTTCCTGCAACAGTTAATATACTGAACGTCCTTCAGCTCACACAGGCCAAGGTCAAGGAAGGAGACAGTGGAGTCTGCTCTCAGGCAAGACAAGCAGGGTGGGGCAACAACAGCAGGAAGGTGAGAAATAGTAGCTCGGGAGTGTAGCAAAGTATCCAGAAGCATGGAAAAGCAGGTCTCGATGGAACCTCAAGCTCTAGGATACATAGCAAGGTGACATGATCTATAATCTATGGGTTGGCTCATCCCACAGTAGTGCAACACATGGTTGAGCAAAGGCCTAGCTCAGGCAGCAGAGCACTGGTCTGATCACCAGGCAGAAAGAAGAGAGGCCATTCTTGGAAAGCCATTTATCTCATTGCCCTCCAATCAAGATTCAATCGCATTAAACTCCATCCACATGTTCCTATGGAAGCCTAGTTGACAAAATAAACCTAACTATATATAACATTAGGTTCCAGCTCATACATGCATATGTTTATTCCAAATAAAATGTGTTTGAACAGTCAATATCTACCAACAAGTGCTCTCAGTAATAACCCTTGGTCTCATTAGGGTGCCTTCCAAAAACAACCCATCAAAACATTGGCTTTTAGGACACCTGATGGGCTAGGAGATCAGATCAGAAGATTATGGCAACTATTCACTGGGATTCCATAAGGGGAATCTTGGTGGATTTTTCTCAAAGGCAATCATGGGAGCTAAGAAGAAGAAGTTTTAAGAGAACTGAAAAAAGCTTTGGTGAGAAAAACACCAGGACAGCTGCACTGAGTCGTTGCTTTCCATTGTGACAAGGAACCCCCTCCTTCTTTGAGGGTCGCCAGGCTGCCCCAGGAGAATGCCATTGGGAAGCATTACTCCATCCTCCCCACAGCCCTGATTCATCCCCTCTGGATGTCTTTTTAATGCCCCCAAATCAAAGAATATTTAAAAGCAACATGATTTGAGTCACTTAAGGATGCGGAATTGCCATTTTGACATGGTATCAATGAAGAGTGTTGACTGGTGTCAACGAAGGGTGTTGAACGCACCATGGACTCTGCTAAAAGGACAAACAGGTCTCTCTTGGACGAAGCACAGCCACGGTGCTCCTTAGGGAGACTTTGTCTCACGTACTTTGGGCATGTTGTCAGGAGAGACCAGTCCCTGGAGATGGACATCATGCTTGGTAAAGTAAAAGGGCAGTGA
>NW_022105855.1:2651787-2657298 GCF_000313985.2 Echinops telfairi
TCAGCTATTCGAGCCCACCAGCCCCTCTGCAAGAGAAAGACGAGACAACGTGTGCTCCCATGTGGACTGACAGCTTCACGGGACCCCCAGGAGAAATTCCACTCTGCCCTACAGACCCACGATGAGACACGATCAACGATCAACGGACGGGGAGTGATTTGGGCACACGCCATCGAGATTCTGCAGCACACAATGTGTGTGCCAGAGTTCAAACTCCCTTATTAAAATTTACATGCCCCAGTCTAGTTATCAGATGGCACAACTTCTCCACGCGGCACAGAAACTCTTGAAAGAAAAGTTAGAATTTTTCTTATAAAGACGCTTGGAGCCAACCTCACCTTTGAAACATTTAACATGAATTATCCATTGACTTCTCTATATTATAACGTGTTCTGAAATGTCCACTGCAAAATTTGAAGAAGAACAATTTCGATCTCTAAAATATTGATGAAGCTTGCCATGGAGCCTACGTTTCCAGCACTCTCAATGGCCCTCACACCTTCCATACAGGTGCCTTTTCATTTTTACTTTCCACTCTCCTCCGCTGGGTTCTGGCTTTGTAGAATCTAACTTGGAGTCTCTCTCTATAGCATAGCCTCCCATGCCGGAAATACAAAAAATCCATTGCCCCCTAATTGATTCGAACTCACTGTGACTATAAGACAGAGAAGAACTGCCCCCTTTGGGCAGTTCCAAACCTTTACATCTTTTAAAGACTGAAGAGTGAGTGGTAGGTTCGAACCACTGACCGCATGACTTGGCAGTTCAAGGCATAACCACCTAGCCACCATGAGTCCTTATCCAGCTTCCTTTGGAAGGCCTTGAATACTTAATTCTTTTAAAAAACCCAAACATTTCTTACAGTTTTTGTCTTATCCTGTAACAAATCATTTTACTGGGGCTCTTATAACAATCCATACAACCATCGTATCAAGCACACTTGTACTTATGTTGCCATCACCCTTTGCAGTACATTTTCTTTCTACTTGCCAAGCTTCATAGTTTGATATTTTTGTTTACATAAGGGTTTTGTTGATTTTGTAGCAATACTTTTGACTGATCTGTGTACACTGGACTGCTTAACCTTGCCCTACATGGTAGTAAGACTCTGCTTATTTGTTTTCTCAACCCTTTTTACTCACTCTGATTCATTCGTTTACGTTTGTCTCCACGTCCCCTGACTTGTTCTTCTGCCGTGTTCAATCTGCTGGTAAGCTTAACTAGTCAAGTTCCTATTTCAGGTATTTTGTTTTGTCAGCCCTAGAATTTTCATTTTGTAAATAAAAAAATAAACAGGAGTGAAGCCTCACAGCCTCAACAACCCCCCAGACCCCTTAACCCCTCCCCGCCCCCTCCCGCTGCCGATCCAAACATTGTTCTAAGCCGCTTAAAAAGGAGACAGAATACACATGTACTGGACCTGGAGTGTTTAGTAAAATACTTGTTTATTTCAACCTTAAAAAAGAATTTTCATTTTGTCCTTTTTTTTTAAGGGGGGGGTGTCTTCGGTGATTTTATTTTAACAGAGAAACCAGGTTGCACTAAGCCTACATTAGAGCAGATGGTGGCTATCTTTCCAGAGGGGGAAGCCTGAGCCCTCCTGGCAGTACCCACCCAAGGTAGAAGGCACAGCCCCGAGCGCCCTCTCCTGGTCCTTCCCTGCACTGCCTGGCTCACGGGGTGAGATGAGCGCCTGCACAACCACTGAACAAGGGAGGAAGTCCCAGTGGGCAGAGGAGGTAATCAAACTGACTCACGGATGCTGGGATGAAAGTGCGGGAGAGGGAGTTCTCCAGGGGCGGGTATGGCATGTGCATTCTTGACATAAGTATATCTTGACGGGGGCTTAGGGGTGGTTGTTGATGGGACAGGGAGCAAGGCAAGCGAGAGGTCTCTGTGTCTAAGGAAAAGAACAGCAATGATTAGGGCCGAGAGGGAAGTGTTAAAATGCCTCTAAGTATGAAAAAGGAGAGTCTTCTTTCTTCCTTTCTCTTAAACAAGCCAGGAAAGGGTGTCTTTTCCTTTCCTCGCTGCAGCGGCAGTGGGCTCAGTGGGTTGCCCCCGAAGTGATTTCTGTACTGTGGGCTCTTGTCGGGAAGGACACGGAGTCAGTGTCAGAGCAGGCTTCTCTGTACAAGGTCTAGTTTGTGCCAGTTCTTAGGCTGCATGAACAGAGGAACCTCAGCACGCAGGGTGCTCCGGTCAAAGCTTCTGAAATATTGCAGTTGTGTGACGGACAGATTGTTGGCTCTTTCTCGTACGCATAAACTCATTGGGAGACACCCCAGATAACAGGATGGGGACCAGTTTGGTTTGGGAGCCACAAAGCTCCAGCCTGCAGCCACGGGTGCCTCTGCCCCAATTCACTACGTGTTCTTTTCTGAGAAACACATTCAAGAGCTGAGTGTGAAGCACTCAGAGAAATAGCCTGCCCTCCACCATCCGCCTGCTCTCAGGCTCCCCGCGAATCCCACAGCAGCAGGGGCTGAAGAGGCAGGGCGTCTCTGCTCCCTCATTGGGGAAATCACTTGGGGACCTCATGAATGGCGTGGGCAAGGTAGCCCACGTTGCCAGAGGTGACTCCAGCCACAGAGATACGGCCGTCCTTTGTCATGTAGACGGAGAACTCCTGGGTCAGCCGCTCCACCTGTTCAGGCTTGAGCCCCGTAAAACAAAACATGCCAATTTGGTCAGTGATGTGCTGCCAGTGGTGGGAGGCGCCCGCCTTCTTGAGGTTGGAGACCAGCTGGGTCCGCATGCCGATGATGCGGTCTGTCACGCCTTTGACTTCCTGCGGCGTGGCCAGGGTGGACGAGGCAATCCGGGCCCCGTGGAGAGGGGGGTTGGAATACATGGGACGGATCAAAATCTTCAACTGCGACTCCACCCTCTTGGCGGTTTCAGCATCTGCGCAGACCACGGTGAAGGCCCCCACGCGCTCACCGTACAAGCCCATGTTCTTGGCATCGGACTGGCAGAGGCCCACGTCAATGCCCTGGTCGATGAAGTGGCGCCCGGCCCAGGCGTCCCTGTGACCATGCCCACTGGCGAAGCCTTGGTAGGCCATGTCAAAGAACGCAAAAAGATTCTCTTTCTTCACCACGCTGGCCATCTCCTTCCACTGCTCAGGGCGGGGCTCCCCTCCGGCGGGGTTGTGAGCACGCTCTGCTCGGGCATTTTTGAGGTGTCATCGACAGCACCTGCGCAGTCCAACCGCAAGTCTTGGGGTCGCAGCGCCGATACCCAGGAAGCTGCATGCAGCGTCCCTGAAGATGGGCGTGCGGTTTCCCCAGGAGGGCTTGGCCAGAAAGACGGCTCCCCTGAACTTAAACAATCTTTTCAGGGAACTGGCTCTGATCCTGAGTGCGCCAGTCCAGAAATGGTCTGCACGGTGATGGACCGGCCACTTGTCAACACCCCGCTGTTCTCGCCCAGGGCCAGTGCTGCAGATGCCAGTCCCCCAACGGGCAGGTATTCCTTGTCCCGATTTTTTGCAGCAATCTGGGCCTCAGCCTTCCGGACTCTAGGGCGCACATAGGGCTTTCCATTGGCATCCTGGTAGCCCCGACTCCCAGGTTCATCCTTTTGCTGTTGGTCTCTCTCTTAAGAGCTTCAACGACCCCCAGGATGGGATCCGGGGCTCCATCTCCACATGGGCCCACCAGGAGCCGGCTCTGGCAGAAGCCGAGGTGACGAGTCCTGGGTGGAAGGTGACGGCGGCTCCACAGAGGATGCGACCAGAGTGCAGCAGGGCCATGGTGGGCGGCAGAGGGCAGTGGCTCGCGGCTGGCGGCAGGACAGACCCGAGGATAAGTCCATTTTGTCCTTCTTCTAGCGAACTATATTCCAACAAAATTATTCACGTATTCATCTTTATGTCCCCTTCCCCATCTTATATTCATGGACATGATTATTTTAGTCATTTAAAAATCCTGTCTGCTAATTATAGCATTTGTATCAACACTGCATTTAAAAAATATATTGACCAATCCCCCCTCCCCATCCCATCCCATGTCACATTTCCCTGCTTCTTTGAGTGTCTAGTAATGCTTTATTTCCTGCCAAACATTATGGGTTGTACTGTGACCCTTCAAAGAGTTTTGAGCGGTGTGGGAGGTGTACTGATGGACCATCTTGCTCCCCTTGGGGGTTGGTTGGGCTTTGTTATGGGGGGCACAGCGCAGCCTTTCTCCAGGGCTGGGGAGGCTCCACACCTAAGGGCTGACCTTGCCTCAGTCTCAGCTGAATGTCCAGTGGTGATCAAATTCTCTCTCCCACGGCCTCTGGGAACACCAGTGTCTCCTAGCTGGAGTCACCTTGGGAATCTGTGCCAGGGCACAGCCCTCAAGTAGCTATTCTCACCAGGATGGGTGACCCAGCACATCCACAGCTTTGCTCTCAGTCAAATCCTCAGGGGCTCCCCTGTATAAAGTTTTTACTTCCCTGGGCTGTTTCTTTTTCTCTAGTAGCCTGCCCTGCAATATCCACCACTCAGCAGCCTGAATTCTGGTCTCTCTCTCTCTCTCCCCTGGATTTGGGCTCTGCTTCACCACGCAGGGTGGGCCAAGCTCTGGGATCAATGCGCATGGATTTCCTCCCTTGGGGCCCATATCCCCTCACCCGCGGAAGACTCACTCACTCACTCACTCACTCACTGCCTTTGAGTCGGTGCTGACTCACAGCGACCCCCTGTGGGTTCCTGAGATGGTGCCCGTTGACAGAAGTAGAAAGCCCGGTCTTTCTCCCAAGGAGCTGCTGGTGGTTTCGAACTGCCCACCTTTTGGATCGCAGCCATTGCACCATGACACCACCAGGGCTCCATAGCTGTAGACTAGGACCTGCAAACAGTTGTTCCATTTTTGTTTGTTTGTTTGTTTGTTTTTTATTTTTTTATTTATTTTTTCCCCCATATGTTCTATAAATCATTATTATTATGGAGACAGGGTCCCTCCAACAGGCCTTACTCTGTCGTGACCATAACCAGAAGTCACAGAGACGTAATGTGTCTTTAATCACCGAGAAGACGGAGTTCAGTGTACGCAAGCATTTAGCTCCAGACTACCCCAGAGCCCATGGCCCTGGGTTTTAGAGCCGGGTTCTTAGCATTACTTACTCTGCTTACTTCCCGATTTCCTATTCCCTCTTGGTCCCCCTCAAAGGGTACACAGAGAACATACAGCCATCTCCTTACACCCTTCACATCTTCATCTCTTGTGTACCTCACAGTGGCTCTCATTCTGGCTTGGAGCTTGGCTGAACTTCTCTGGCAAACTCTTTGCCCGTTTTAATATGCTCCCTTTCCTTGGTGCTTCTAGTCTTTAAAAAATTTATTTTATTTATTTTATTTTTTTGTGCTTCTAGTCTTGTCACACTCTCTCGCCATGTTTCTTATTTATTTTCTTGGCATGTGTTCAATGCCTAGACTTCTCTCTATAAGTGTTTGGTGACTGAATCAAAGAAAAATATATTTTCTTGGATTCATTCCCCCTCTACCTCCCCCGCGCCCCCCCC
>NW_022105855.1:2657398-2667041 GCF_000313985.2 Echinops telfairi
CGTTAGTGGAACCAGGTGCCCAAGGAGCTCCAGGAACAAAGCCCAAGGCCACAGGTGTCAGTAGGCGCACTCTTCACACTCAGCTTGGGCACCCTCTCTCTAGACAGGGGGTGTGGGCTGGGAATTCGTGCGTGTATTACTCATAGTACACAGGAAGGAGTCCACTCTCACTCTTCACGCTCAGCTTGGGCAGCTTCTCTCTAGACAGGGGGTGTGGGCTGGGAATCCGTGCGTGTATTACTCAGGAGTGAGTGCAGGTACACAGGAAGGAGTCCACTCTTTCTCCCCCCGCCCCCCCCAGCATGCTCTAGGAACTTTGTGTGCAATGTCTTCATTTGCGCCATAACCTGGTCTCTTTTCTTGGTATTTTCTCTTTGGACACACTCCTCTGGGTTTCATCACGTTTCCTCCTTTCTGTCCAAGTCACGTCATCCTAGTCCAGCGGTTCTCAACCTGTGGGGGTCGAACGACCCTTTCACAGGCGTCGCCCGATTCATAACAGGAGCAAAATTATAGTTATGAAGTAGCAACGAGAATAATTTATGGTTGGAGGGGTCACCACCACTTGAGGAACTGTATGAAAGGGTCGCGGCCTGAGGAAGGTGGAGAGCCCCTGTCCCAGTCTCTCTGCTCGTTGCTTCTATAGTGTTTGAGGGACTTTGGGTTTTCCCCCAAACCTTTGATTTTAGGGTCACTTTTCTTGCACACTTTCTCGTATCATTTTCTGACACCCCCACCCCCACACTGCCAGCTCGCGATCAGAAGCCCGCCTGCCCCTTGATCTCTCCTCTTTTGTTTTTAATCCCTTTTGGTTCCACCAGGAATTTACTCCCTTCTTTACACCTCTGCCAAACATCTTTTTCAGAAGTGAATTTCGGCAATTACCACCGTGAAATAAAAATGGAGGTGCCATTCATGTTTCATGTCAGCCCCTCTATTCTGTTTTTGTGTATAAACGATGTCAACCCTTCCGGCTCACTTTCCATTTTGCTAAGCACATGTCCGACAGTTGGCACGTGCACGTAAACAACGCTCTCTCCATCCCATCCGCTTGTAACCTGGGGTCTTTGGTTGCTGGGCGGCTCTTGTTAGATCTTCAATTCCATTTTTCCTTCAAAAATTAGTACAAGTCTCCCTTTCTGCTCCACATCTATATCCTTCTTGGAGTGGTTAGGAAGTGAATTATATAGTTTTATATGACTTTTTGTCTTCAAAAAAAATTTGGGGGGGATTATGGAAATTTCGGGGGGGATATATATATAGCCAGTTAGTGAATCATTTTGCTTCTTCAATTCACAAGCATCAGCATAAATAATCAGCTCCTACAGAGCTTGGGAAAGTTCTCACTATGAACTCCAAACAAACAAACAGGAATCTCTCTCTTTTAAAGTCGTCGCATAAGGAAATCTGGAGATTCTGTTTTCCCCCAGGTTCTAGTGAATAATTTGTTCCAAACAGGTAAGATCCAGACTTCTTCTTATGCAAATTTATGTCCAGTCTTTCTTTAAGGCCTAGAGTCTTTTAGGTGTAACTTCTTGCCTTCCTCTAGTTGTAGTTTTTAAGTTCGATTTTGATTGTTTTCCTTATGTGGATTTAACTAGTCTTTGAAGACTTCTGTTACGTTTCTCTTCCTTTGCCTCTTTTCAGCTCATTCATTCCGGCCTAGAGGTCCATCCGCCACGGGTTTGCTAAACCTCTCTCTCAGTTTCCCCCACCTGTGCTCCTCTCCATGGACCTGCGAGGACTTCCCCTGGACTCAGGCTGACCAGCCTTGGTGGCTTTGTTTTATAGGAAGCACACTGCTCCTGGGTAGCTCCTGGCAACGACAACGATTCCCTGGCTGCCGTCTCTGTTTTTTGTGCCCCCACCCCCCCCCTTTTTTTTTACTAGCACCACCTGAAACCAATCCTTTTTATTTCCCCCAATTTCTCCCTGAAGCTGTACTAACCACCTACCCTTCCCTGCCGGGGCCAGGTGGCTTCTTTGAATTCACGTGAGCAGATGCCCCCAGCTCACTTTTTTCATTTCCCCTTTCATTCTGTGCCTTTGAAGCCAGCCCAGCTGGTCCAGCCCCCGTGTTATTAGGACCTGCTCTTGGGCAGTGAGCCTAGCCTCTCACCAATAAGGGACACATGCTAGTTAATTAGGGTTTTATTCTCCACACCTGAGTGTGAGGTGTCACATTCCACGCTGATGATTATTTGAGCTTCATCTTTATTTCTTCTAAAAATGGAAAGTACCTCCTATTTTTGCCTAAAGACAGTTCAAGTTCATATCTCCCTAGCCTAAAACACATAATGGTGAACTATTGTTAGCTCTGCCAAGATGGTTAAATCTCATGAATTGACCCATAACACCTTTTCGTTTTTACCAGCCTGAGTTGCTGCTGCATTGGTTCGGACTCATGGAGATCCCAGGAGTGTGTCCCCTTGACCTCTGGGTCAAGGTGAATTGTGCTCCACAGGGTTTTCAGGACAATGACCTTTTGGAAACAGTTTACCTGGCCTGTCTTCTGAGATGCTTCTGGGTGATTAGAACAAACCAGTCTTTTGGTCAGTAGCCAAAGGCTCAATAGCTTACCGTACATTACCTAGCGACCTGTTGCCTTTCAAAGTCACTGCTTTCTACTTCTTTACAAAAAGAGTAATTTTATTTTTCTCATTGGAAATACACACAGCAGATCATGCACCCATTCAACAATCCCCACATGTACAATTCAGTGACATTGATCAGACTTTAAGTTGTGTAACCCCTCTCACCCTCCTTTCCCGGGGTCTTCCTCCCCATTTAACATAAACTCACTGCCATCCGCTCCGCGTTTCCTATTTAATCTTTCAGGTTGTTAGATTTGATACCACCTAGACACATAGTCCTTCTTTTGATACTTCTTGCAGTGCTCAACATTTTGCCCTTAGAATCTTTCAATATTACAACTCAGGGCTTGAATTTTTTCTTAGTTCTTTCAGTTTAAGATATGCTGAGCATGTTCTTCCCTTGTACTTTTCTCCAGGCTTTTGCACATTTAATTATATTTTACTTTGTCTTCTTAGGCTGTCTTTTGAAAATTTTCCATTCAGCTCTTTTACTTCATTATTTCTGCCGTGTCTTTTAGCTTCTCTGATTAAGAGCAAGTTTCAGAGACTCTTCTAACATCTATGTTAATTTCCGTTATTTCCTGTCTTTTTAATGACCTTTTGTTTTCTTCATGCATGATGTTCTTGATGTCATCCCACCGCTCCTCGGGTCTGCTGTCATTAATGTCCAATGAGTCAGGCCTACTCTTGAGATGTTCTTGAAATCCTGGTGGAATATATTCATGCTCATGTTTTTGTACGTGTGGACTTATTTTAATTTTCTTCCATTTCAACTTGAACTTGCCTATGAGTAATTGATCATCTGTTCCGCAGTCAGCTCTCAGTCTTATTTTGACTGTGTGAGCTTCTCCATCCTCTCTTCCCACAGATGTAGTCAGCTTGACTTCTCTGTATGCTATCGGTGGCGATCCATATGTATGCAGAATCGCTGCTTATGTTGTTGAAAAAAGTATTTGCAATGAAGAAGTCATTGGTCTTACAACAGTCTACCGTGGGACCTCCTGCTTCATTTCTATCACCAGTGCCATATTTTCCATCTACTGCTTCTTCCACGTTGTTTCCAACATCTGCATCAACAGCACACCACACTAGCTAAATCTGTTGAAGAGCAAGGACGTCCCCTTAGGGCCCGAGGTGTGCTTGGCCCAACCCATTGTACTTTCTCAATCACCTCGCGGAAGTCGGACATTGAATAGGAAGACACTGAAAAAGAATTGCTGTCTTTGCATTAGAGTCCTGGCAAAGAATATTGAGAGCCCACGGACTGCTGAAAGAACAAACCAATCTTTCTGGAAGATACCAGGAAAAAGCAGTTCCAGGAAAAGGACACCATGCTTAGCCAAGTAGAAGGGCAGAGGAAAAGAGAGGCAGACGCTCGCTAAGACAAGCAAAGATTGACACATCGGCTGCTCATGCTTTAGAACAGCGGCGAGGATGGCGAAAGAAGGGGCATTTTCATGACATTGTACAAAGGATGGCTAGGAGTGCTTGGTGGCACTTGACGACTGTGTAACAGATAGATTTTAAGAGAGACCAATGCTCAAGGCAGACCTTCTTGCCTAGTTATTGTTTGGTTTGGGGAAGGCTTCCAATGGTATTTCTACTTTCACACTGAAGAAATGATCGAGGTCTTTAGGTTTGACCTACCCATTGGAATTAGCCAGATGGTTGTGATAATATCATATTCCATTTTTACTGATAACACCTCTAAAAACAGACCCAGTTGCTCTGATGGGCTAATGGTACGTCAGACGAGTTATTGCTCCTTTAGAAAGGCCTGCACTCTGTGCTTTCAGGTCATGAGTTGAAAATCAGGGTCTCCGTGGGAGTTTCCAATGGCAGGAGACGTTACAAGTCTGGTGCCAACAACGGTACCACACAAATGGTAGTGGTAAGTGCCATCGGTTGGCTGTCACTCCTAGAAAGCACTGGCTGGTTTCTATTCCCAGAGCTTGGGAGGCATCCGAGGACCCCTTAGTATGCATGTTCTTTATAATAGCGGAATCAACTCTGGTACTTTGGTATTTAGTTCTGGACCTTCATTTTGGAGTTGGAGCTTCTCTAAGTTTGAGAGTTTTGTCTTTATCGGTCTTTAGACCTAAAAGTCTGAGGTTTTTGTTTATATTTATTATTATTTATTTATTTTTAACTAGCAGTGCTGGTAGACTAAGTTCAAATTTACTGGGTCCCGTGTGTGATTTCACCAACAATTACTGGCTATAGATCCTTAGAGTGGGGTTGACTGATGTGTTGGGCTTTGGCTGTAAGACACTGCCGTTAGAAAGCAAACATTCCTAAAGATGGTTAACAGGTGATTTCTTCAGAAGGAATATCAACATGCATTCCTATTCTGGGGCTGTGCTTACTAGCTGAAAGACCTCGACAGTCTAAACTTTCCTTCCAAACATAAAATCCATCCAGGTTAAGACACTTTTTAAAGGAATGGTGCCAGTCATGTAGTTCATCCCTAAGCTATTGAGGGTCCTGGGACTTTCGCATGTCCGTGCTTCTTTCTCATATTATGAGAAAGCTCTGGTGAAGCTTTCCTGGTGTTTCTCTGCTAAAGCTTTGGCTAACTTTCTCAAAAACCCTCTAATCGCCAACGGATATGACCATTCTATGACCCTCCCAAAAGTCAACGAGAAAAATGCCTTGAGCATCCCCGAAACGACTGCTCCTGCCCAGGCCACTTTTGCTTTGACTGGACCACTTCGACCTCTTGGGACCATCGCTTTCCTTGAGTTTTGTCTTCAGGCTCATGCTGGCAAAGCCATGTGCCCTCTCCTTTTACAGTTCTTCCAAGCAACGCTTCAGGATCTTGATCCCACTTCTTTACAATTCCCATGGGAAGCTCTGCTCTCGTTTGCAGCTGAAGAGCTGTAGAATTTTGAGCCTCAGTTTCCTCATCTGCAAAAATGGATATAACAGTGTCTACTTCCATGGATTGTTCTCATTGTCAAATGAGGGCAGAATGGTACTGCAGAATGCGAGAAAAATGGTTATAAATTGCTATGAGTCAGAACCTACTGGACGGCACCTAACAGCCACCATCTCCACCACCACCCACCAATGGTAGGGGATTGGTCCTTTCCCTGCTCTTAACCTCCTGGGAAGGGCTGGGGAAGGGCTGCATCTTGGTCACCAGACAACGAGAGAGTGATCCTACAAGCAAAGGCCCAGGGTAGGTGAAAAGCAGTCTCCTTTGAGGCAGAGGGAGTATCATAAGACAGACGATGAAAGCTATGGATAAAGAAGTAACAGAAAGACATATGTCAAGTGAGAGGAGAACGCTTCTCTCCTCTTTAACGCAGAGCCGAGTGGACATGAACATGTGTCTTTTTCATAGGAAGTAAGGCGGGAACATACCCTAAACATATATATTTTTAGCGTATGTATTTTAAATTTATTTTAGGTGGCAATATACGCACCCACTCACAATTTCTATATGAACTTTGGGTACATTTTCCTTTGGTGCCTCCATTCTATCTCCACCCATTTTACGTTATCACAATTAATTTAGGCTTTTTGCCCCCTGAAATTCTTTTCGGTGCTTTAGAATAACTATTGTCAGTTTATACTCACAGATAATCCTTTATAAGAGAAGATAGCTCAAGGCAAATATTGTTCTTTACTAAATAGGCTACATTGTTATTTAGTTTAATGATGGTGTCAGGTAAGAGTTTGGGTTCAAGGTTAAAAGATGATTTCTGGGCAGTAGATTTGGGGCTCCCTCAGTCTCCGCAGATCTGCTAAGTCTGTTTTCCATATGAGTGTGGGGTTCCCGTCTATGTTTTTCATCTTCCTTATAAGGATCCCTCTGCTGGGTCTTGGAGGAAAAGAGTCAGTAACGCTTGCTGCATCTCGTGAGATTGGAGGCAGTAGTTGACAGCACAGGCTTTGTGACTGAAGTGTTTTCTTTTGAGGGGGCCAGGGCAGTGTTAATTTGGTGAAGCGTGTCAGATTCCATTGGTATAAGACTTGAAAATGTGGACAGGAGGTCAAGGGTCACTGAAGGTGACCTCTGGCCTCTTAACTACGTTGGTTAGGGCCGATCCTAATTTTATCCCTCATGTTGAATAAGTTCACACTGGTCACCAGCCTGGGAATGCAACTAGACTGAATGGACTTTGATGGGCTACATGGTGAGCTTATGGGACAGGAACGTTAAGACAGGAAGGGCGCCATGCTCAGAAGAAGCCCGGGGAAACGTTGTGGGGCTCTGGCGTGGTCTGCTACTGGCAGCACCTCACTCACAAGGTCTGTGTGTGGGAGCGCTGGCTACCAGGGTAATGGAGCTAGATTTAGCTGAGTTACCTCTTAGCCACAAAGCATATTTCCAAACATCACTGAACCTCCATTGCCTAATATTACTTAACATTACTATGAATTCCACATGTGGTTATCTAAATTACCTCTAATGCCACCTGCAGTTTGTTTACATGCGTGTGAAGATTTAGTAAAAGTACTTGGAAATTTTAAAAGGTCCACACAAATCTTTTTTTAATACAAAATCTGTGCGGAACTTTCATAATTTTAAAGTTCAACCATTTTACATAACAGATAAATTATAGTCTAAAGAAGATGAAAGAGCAGCTTAAGTTGATTAGTGGTTGAAGTGGAGAGAGACGTGACCGCCCACTTCTCTGAAGATCACAGCCTTGGAAACCCTGTGGGCACCTCTGTCCTACGGGACTGCCAGGGAGCCCTGGTGGCATAGTGGATTATGCTAACTTCAAAGTCACCAGTTTGAAACCACCAGCCACTCTGTGGGAGAAAGATGGGGCTTTTTACTCCCGTAAAGGTTTGCTGTCTCAGAAACCCACCAAGGTAAGTTTACTCTGTCCTGCGGGGTGGCTATGAGCCAGCCTTGACTTGACAGCACGAGTTTGATTTGATTTATAAGGCCACTGCGAGTTGGAATCATGAGTGTGTCCAAGGGAATGAGCTGGAGGGAGATTAGAGGATTGCAAGAGGGTCCTTATCCAGGTTAGTAGGTTCTGGAAGGCGAAGGCATTGAGGTTGACAGTAAGGGGGGAGTTCTACTGAGAACTCAACTGTGTCTTAGCCTTTAGGTGAGGGGAACAGGACACAGAATGAAGTCTTTCATTAGTGAGTTACCTCTTGGCCCTGCTCCCAGAAAACCTTTGTAAACTGGAACTGCCTTTGTTGATTCCCAAATCCTTAGAAATAAGCTGTGTGGGCTGTCAGGAAACCTAAGGGGTTGGTGGAGGTGAGGCTCTGCCTGCCTCGACCTGGAAGTCGATTGGATGGAGCCTGCAGGGAAGGATGCCAGGGAGCAGGGCAAGGGGAGTTGGGGAGTAGAGTTACAGCACAATTCTTTTTTGGTGGCTCTCGCCTTGGCCGGGTGGACAGAGTGGCTGTAAGTGTGGAGGGGACAGATCCTGCCTGTTGGCCACCATCGTTAGCATGCTCGAAAGTCAGGGCACCTTTTTTCATCCCTATGGGGTGCCTGCTTTCCAACATTCTTTAGTCAGACTCTCTTTGGAAACTGGTGAAAGAAGACAGGAAATCTCTCAGGAACAGGGAGGGGAGCTGTGAAACGTGTTGCAGTGTGTAGAAAGCACGGTGGCCTGGGACCTCTGCAGGATCTAGCTTCTCATCTCTGGGCCCTCACTCGTTGCACCTGCGTTCTCTGGATGTATGACTGGGTCTCTACTCAGCCAGTTGCTGGTCTTCTCTCTCACTACGTGATTCAATCTCGGAAAGCCTAAGGCTTCATCCTGAGTGCATCTTGGTATCTGAGCAGTCTTCTTGATTTCTGGTCTCTTCTTGGGCCCCAAAGGGGTTAGGGTAGGGGTGTGCTAGACTGGTGCATTCTGACTTGCAGCAGCCAGGTGCTAATTTTCAAGATTTTGGTGAGCCAGTTGGCATCACAGCGACAACTTGAAATGGACAGAGTGGCAATATTTATACCATGGAAATTGGCCTGAAAAACTCCTTACCATCCAGACAATCGAGACCCACAGTAACCTCTAGGACAGAGCGGGACTGCCCCCGAGGGTTGCCAAGGCTCTCAACATCCTTACAGTGAGGAGCTGCTCCACCATTCTTCTGTAGAGAGGCTTAGTGGTTTCCAAGCGCCAACCATTCAGGTAGCAGCTTAATCACTATGGACATTGGCCAAGGCTGCAAATCAGGGCCTTTTCTCCCTGGGTAGTTGGCTGTTACGTGTTTATTAACACTAAGGGGAGTGCAGATTCTAAAATAGTCTTTTGTTGTGGCTTCTAATTCACTTCCTAGAGGTCAGGAGAACTTCCCAAGAAGGGCCAAATCAAACCAATCTCACTCCTGTCCAGTCCGTTCGGACTCATATGACCCTGCAAGACAGAGCAGAGATGCTCCAGGGACAAACTTTAATTGGTGTTGGACACCTGGGGCGAGAGAACCGATACTGAGCAATACTCTGGGCTGCACAGGGACCAGGCCCCTGCGGCCCAGGTTCTTGGCCACCATTGCCCTGGCATGACCACAGAGAATTCTGGGGTTACTAATGAGATCAGTGTCCACCTCTGTCTGTAAGTCTTTACATGGAATTTGTAGGGAAGTTGGAATGGGCGCATATGGTTCTTGGCTAGCCTTACAATCAGTGCAGGAAAAATATCGAAGACTTTTCAGTGACTTAAAAACTGCATGTGTAGCTAGTGAAGAGTAACTCAACCCTTCACAACAAATTCAAGTGTGGACAGATAGATATCTGTAACATAAAGGGCAAGCACAGGTTGTCTGTCTAAGCCCCTTAGAGCAGGGGCTGCAGCAGGAAACTCTCTGGGCCAGAGAGCACGTTCTCCAGTGTGATGGCCGAGACAGGCTCTGGCTCTGAGTGCTCAGAACTCCTTGCCAGCCTCTCCCTGCCCCTTAACTGTGGATGGCAATCACACAAGAGCTACATGTCAAACTGTCGCTAATCTTCCAACCGGAGCAGCTGGGGTTTGGCAGGTGCCCAGGCATCTGACTCTGTGGCTTTAAGCCACTTTGGCCTCTTTGCGTGATCAGACCCCAGAGGGACCTTGTGTGAGCAATGCATGCCC
>NW_022105855.1:2667141-2677625 GCF_000313985.2 Echinops telfairi
CCGATCCCCGAAAGATTTCTTTTCTCATCCTCTACCCCAACTCATGGTGAAACCAGATCACCACAAAACAGCAACAAATACCCCACAAACCAACCAAACAACTACATACTCACAAAACCACCGCACAGCAACAAAATCAAGCCCCTCTACAATAGGAAGCCCCAAGCAGCATCCTCAGTCACCGCCCCTAACTTACTGCCTTCCAGAAAATGATAGAAACACCTTCTTCGGAAAGCACTCGACCCATGAATCCTATTCTCCTCCCATGACTTCAACTGCATGGAAATAGACACTCCACTGGCCTCCATTTCTAGCTTTCCTGCCTAGAAGTCGTCATCCTCTGGTCACATCAGAACTGGTTGCTCAGAGCGATGGCTGATCGTGGGGCCAGCAGGCAGTGTGGCAGGGAGTGGATCTGGGAAGGCAGGACAACTCTCAGATGACACACTCTCCAACATGACACAGCCTACATCCCATGTTTGTACTTAACCTGTACAGGTAACTAGCCTGTCCAAGGTCACTCAGAGAATGAGTGGAGAAATGAGGCTGAGTGTCATGGTCAAAAGTTCTCAACCAGGCCCTGTAGTTGGCGGGGCTTGGACCAGACTGTTACCCTGGTAGTACGGGCACATTATAGACAAGGGATGGAGACAGCGGAAGCACTACAGTGCGGGGAGGAGAGAGCAGAACGCTAAGATGAAAGAGGTGGATTTTAATCCTGGGCCACCAGCCAGGCACTGCCTCCTTGAGTTTCCGATCTCTCACATGTACAAGAGGGCTTCAAAATGTTCGTGGAAAAACTGAATGAAAAGGTTCTGGAAGGTTTCCATAAATTTTTGAAGTTCTCTCGTGGGAGGAAAGGGTTGGATTGGCAAACCTTGTCCCACTTGGTACAGCTGCCAAACCAACAATGGATTTGACGTCTTTTAAATGGCTGGGGGAGGGAGGGAGAAGGATAACACCGAAAATGACATGAAATTCAAATGTTGGCGTTCATGAATCAAGTTTTATCAGAACACAGCCATGCTCATTCGTTTTAGTGTCTAGGGCTGCTTTGGCACCGTGGTGGCTGGGCTGTGTGTTTGTAACAAAGACCCACAAAGTTGACGCTGTTCACAATCTGGCCCTTTACAGATCAAGTGTGGCAATCGGTGGACAAGATGGTTCTGAAAGGTCCTTTTGGCTCTCACATCCTAGGTAGGACACTAAATGTATGAATTTGCCATCGTTTCCTTAGCTCTGTTCCTGTCTCTTGTTGTCTGGGACCAGGTTGGATTCAGATAACCCCCAAAGCTCCAAGCCCACTGCCACTGAGTCGATTCCAACTCACTGCGGCCCGAGGTAGGGTCCCTGAGACTGTGCATCTTTATGGGACAAGACAGCCTCAACTTTCTCCTGAGAAGCGACTGCTGGGTTTGAACCACTAACTCAGCTATTAGCTGTCAGAGCTTACCCTTCTCCCCCCAATGCTAGGATCCCTTCTTGTCTGAGTCCAGGTTAAATTCAGTCAAAGGGAAATGATATTCAGATCCCAAGGACGATGTCTTGAGAACTTGGGCTTCCCAGCAGGGGAAGACAGAGGAAAGTGGGAGGTGGATGTAGCTGGACGTGGAACAGAAAACCATTTCGTAGTCATCATAATTGTTCTTGGATCACCCCCAGTGCTGAGCCCCTGGATGGGGGCACGCCGTCATCTCTGAGCCTACTCAAACTTCGACTCTGGGCAGAATGCCCAGTGCGGACCAAGGCTGAGAAAACAAGTCATGCCTCACCTGTAACCGAGTAGACTTTCAAGACAGAAGAAGATGGTTTGACTGCGAGTTCTCTTTCTATTTCTGTCCTCATGTGTGAATCAGACACACACCCGAAGGTTCCTTCATCTAGCCTGGAAGAGGGTCCCACATTAAGTGCTACCCTGCAGTACAGGGCAGTCCTGTGGCCAAGCCCCCAGCCAGGGCATCTGGCCTCTGCCTGGTGTTGGTGCCTGTCCTGAGCTCCTTTCCTGTGTGCACTGGGCCTGTTGACGGCAGGAGAAGCTGCTCCCCCTCAGGCTATTTCTTTAACCTTAGAAGCCAAGCCAGTTCTGAAAACAATGCCAACCACCACTTGTGGGCAGCAGTGACAACACTGCTATTGTCAAAGGAAAACAAACCAGTAAGTAGGGTTGGGCCTGCAAGACGCGTAATGAAGAGCTGGTGTGTGACACTAAAAGGGCTCAGGAAACCGCCCACCCTCAAAGTAGCGGCCAGTCCAAAAGCGCATGGGATTTCAGGACTTTGGGGACCCATTCTCTGCCCCTCCAGGAATCTCCTCTACCCTTTACCTGGTAAGTGACCGTGGATCTCAACAATGTCTCATGGTCTGCTCACCTCTCATTTGGTTCTTCGCACTTGCCTGGCCTTCTCCAGGCTACACATCTTCCTGACCATTGCTATACCTCTACACACTCCACGTGCCCGTCTGTGAGAGCCTGGTGAAGGGGAAGAGACCCAGACTCTGGCAGGGGCTGTTCCTGGCTTTGAATCTGGGCCTTTGCCAGTGTGGCTTTGGGGGATATTACTTGAACTCTGAGTCTCAGTTTCCCTAAATGTAAAATAAGTGTTGTAATTGCTTAATAGCATAGTGGGGTGATTAGATGAGAGAGATGTATAAGCTATTTGGCACAAAGCACGCCTTCCAAAATATTTATATGCCCCTGTGGCCTTGTTTCTCCCATGCTGGGTAGGGAGTAGGACAGTTGGGTTCTTTTCTAGTTCTTTCTGACCTTCACCACGCCCCCTGCACCGGGACGCATGAACAAAGCAAATGCAACCTCTCCGGTGAGGAGCCAGGTGATGTACAAATAGTCAAACATGTGCTGGAGAGGGAAAAACAACGATTACATAAAGCTAATGGGTTGAAGGGTTTCCAAGCAATGCTGGCACTAATTGGTTGTACAGCCTTGGATGTCGCAAAGAGGTTAATTGAACCCTGTTGTTTTCAAATACTGCTCAGAATGACCCCAGGTGTCTAGGAAGGTGTCTCATAGTCTCTGTCAGGTGGGCATGAGAGACAGAGACACATAGTCTTTGTCAGGTGGGCATGAGAGACAGAGACACATAGTCTCTGTCAGGTGGGCATGAGTTTTCAGATCCTTAACCTGTATTTTTAACCGTTATGTTTTTTTCTTGTATCTGCTTGGCTTTTGTGTGAGATTCTAATAAATGAAAATGTTCTATTGTTTTGAAAAGATCACATCAAGTTCTCTTCTTGCACTTGAATTGTGGTGCAGGAAAAGAATATTGAAAGTACCATGGACTGACAAACCAATCTGTCTTAGAAGAAGTATGGCCAGAGAGCTCCTTAGAGGCAAGGATGGGGAGACTTCCCCTGACATCTTTTGGACCTGTTGTCGGGAGAGACCAGTCCCTGGAGAAGGACATCATGCGTGGCAAAGCAGAAGGGCAGTAAAGGAGAGGAAAGGCCACAGGAGATGGGTTGGCACCCTGGCTGCCACAATGGACTCAGGCATGGGAACAATTGTGAGGATGGCGCAGGACTGGGCAGTGCTTTCTTTGCTGTTTATAAGGTCTCTGGGGATCAGGACCCACTCGATGGCATCTAACAAGTTCCCTCCTAGCTTAAAGACGGTGAGAATTGCGAAGTTAGCTTTCCCTCACAGTACTAGTGCCTGCTGCAGCTGCAAAGGCAGCCTTTACCTTTATTAGTGTGAGGTCTTATCTTATCTAGTCCTTTGATCTAGTAGGTCAAGATAACTGGAATTTAAAAAAATCATTTTATTGGGAGCTCTTACAGATAATATAACAATCCATAATTCAATCAGATCAAGTCTAATTGTACAATTGCTGTTCCCTCATTTTCAAAACATTTTCTTTCTTCTTGAACTCTTTGATATCAGCTCCCCTTTATTTCTTCCCTCTCTCATTCTCCCCCACAGGAACCCTTTTATTACATTATATATTATTATTTTTGCTGTATCTTACACCATCTCATGCATCTGTTCATCTACATTTCTGCTATTCATTCCCCTCCAGTGGGGTTATGCAGTCATCAGTACTATCAGTTCCACCTTCTCCACCTTCTCTTCCCATACCCTCAGGGAATCATTACTCCCATTACTGTTTCTGAAGGGTTTATCTATCTTGGATTTCATGCATTGAACAACCTTAATTATACAGATTAACTTTTACAAGTCTCACAACTTTGGAATTTGATCCTATGAATTTGATCCTGGCATCCTACGTATTGTTCTTGGAAGCAGCAGTCAAGAAATCTAAGTATTGCATTAGGAAAATATGTTGAAAAATACCTCTTTTAAACTGATGACTAAGGTACACTTTACCCAAGCCAAGAGCAGTTTTAATTGTCTCATATACATATGAAAGTTGGAAAGTGAAAAGGAAGAGTATTAGAAGAATTGATATGTTTGAATTATGGTGTTGGCAAAAAATATTGAACATATTGCTGATTGCCTGGAGAATAAACAAATTAGTTTGACAAGAAATGCAACCAGAATGTTCCTCCAATGCTCGGATGGCTAGACTTTAGCTCACTCACGTTGGACACATCACTGTTGTTATTGTTCGTTGCTGTCAAGTTGGTTCTGACTCGTAGTGACACTGTGCACAACAGAATGAAACACTTCCCGGTCCTGTGCCATCCTCACAATTGTTATGTTTGAGCCCATTGCTGCAGCCACTGTGTCAATTTATCTCATCAAGCGACTTCCTCTTTTTCATTGCCCTTCTGTTTACCAAGTGTGATGTCCTTTTCCAGGGATTGGTTTCTCCTTCTAGCACATCCAAAGCATTTGAGATGAAATCTCGCCATCCTCTCTTTTAAGGAACCCTTGAACTCTACTTCTCCCAAGACGAATGCATTTATTATTCTGGCAGTCCATGCTACTTTCAGTATTTTTCACCAGCACTATCCTTGAAATGCGTCATTCTTCTTAGTCTTCCTCTTTCAATTTCCAATTTTCATATGAAGCAATTGAAAATGAAATGACTTGGGTCGGGTGCACCTTAGTCCTTAAAGCGATATCCTTACTCTTCAACACTTTAAGGGGGTCTTTCAAGTCTTGACACATCTTTAGGAAAGTCCAATTGCTAGAAAGGACATCCTGGTTACCAGAGTGGAGGGTCAATAAAATGAGAAACCCCTCAGTGAAATGGATTGACACACAGTCACAGCAATGGACTGAAAAATCCCCATGAGCATGACCATGAGGGCGGACAGATGACCCTTCCTTCTGTTCTATTCAAGACCTGCGAGAGTTGGAGCTGACTGAACTCTAACTCCCCCACTGACCTCCTGTCTAATAAGTAATACTTCCATTTTTGGACTATCTGCTGATCTGTTCTGCATGCCTCTGATACCTTCATCCAAGATGTCTATAAAAATGTTGGTTAGGATAGGGATCCGGGCAGACAGTCTTGGTTTTCTACTAGAGACTACCTCGAGATTGAATGGACTATTCATAGAAAGCATTGAATTTCATATCATTTCAGATGTTCAAATGACCATCTGAGCACAATAGCATCCAATCAATATTCTTTCTTATCTTCTTAAGACAAAGCAACACACATATACAACCAATAATCAAAACAAAACATATAGCTATTGAGTTGATTCTGATTCATAGTAACCATTTAGATCTGGCTAGATCTACCTCATGGGGTTCTCAAGGCTGTAAGATTTCTGGAAGCAGACTTTCATATAGTTAGTTCTCCTGTGGTATGGCTAGTGGGTGTAAACCAACAATCTTTTGGTTAGCAGGCAAGTGCTTAACTACTGTGGTAGCAGGCCTCCTGCCCTTCCTTATTTTATATACTTATTTAATTGTTACTACCTGTCAAGGTCTTGGATAGACCCCTGGGAAAGAAGATACATAAAACACCCGCATTCACAGCTCATGGGGAAGATGGACGAATATATAAACCCATCGTCACAGCAACTAAGAGCTCCAGGAGGATGTGAACCAGGTACAAGAGAAGAAGTGCTTAACTTTGCCTGGAGCTATCAGAGAAATGTTCTCAGACAACAAGACTTCTTGGATGATCTTATTTAAAACCCACCCATGCGAAATCATTCCTAATGTCCTTTGAGATCTAGATAAATGAAATCTATGACATCTCTAACCTAGGTTCAAAAATGCTCCTTGGGCTTAGCTGAATAAGGAGGTGCCGAGCGGGGTAAAGTGTAGATGAAAGTGAGGTTGGCAGTGCTGAGGCAGGGAATTTGAGAGTGGAGGCATTTCCATGCAGTAGAGGCGGAGAGGGCTGCAGGTTTTCTAATGTGGCCACTCAAGGGACTAGTGGTGCTTTTAAGGTTGTGGGGAATAAGTTTGAGTTTCAGAGGTCTACAAGAAATCTGGTAGGAAATGTATTTTTCCTCCATAATCTTGTCTTTTCTTCTCCAGCATGGATTTCTTTGATGTCAGATTTCCTGTTCTGATAACTGCTGAGTGAGGCGAGGATTCGTCCTCGAGGGTCTTCTGTGAGAGGCCAAAGTTTGTGGAAAAAATTCCACTATATTTTCATCCTCTTTTCCCACAAAGTTTCTGACACTCCTTCCTATTTGAGGGAGTAGAAAATCAGTGATTAAGGAACCCTTAATCTATGAGATTCCCTTTTCTTTCTTATTTAAAAAAAATCATTTTATTAGGGGCTCATACAACTCTTATCACAATCCATATATACATCAATTGTGTAAAGCACATTTGTATATTCATTGCCCTCATCATTCTCAAAACATCCGCTCTGCACATTAAGACCCTGGCATCAGCTCCTCGTTTTCCCCCTCCCTCCCCGCTTCCCCTCCCTCATGAACCCTTGATAATTTATAAATTATTATTTTGTCATATCTTTCACTGTCTGACGTCTCCCTTCACCCACTTTTCTGTTGTCCATCCCCCAGGGAGGACGTTACGTTAGATCTCTCCGGGGAGAGATATACCTCGGTCCTTGGCTCCGCGCGAGAAAGAATTCATGCCAAAGCCTGGTTTGTGATCCAAGTGAGCTTTATGAGAGTTAGAAGAAGTTTCAGGTTTACACAGGCACAGGCCCCCACAGGGCTCCTAAACGAACGTGCAGCCTGCCTAGAAGCTGGTTGGAAAGTCACACAGTCAGCTCTGGGCTCCTGCCTTTTCAATTATTCCTTGGGGAGGTGTGGTGGACAACCCTGGTTGACCCCATTGGCTGAATTGAATTTACCTGGCCTAGGTGGGTCAATCCAGGTGCAGTGCTCACCCAGGTGTACCTCCCCTTCCTGCCCGGAAACCTGAGCCTGTGAGCATGTGCAGTATGCCACTCCTTCATGGGCCAGTAGCTCGGACCTCTGAACATGTTTAATGGACATCCCAGTCCCTAAGCTAAGCTACCTAACATTCCCCCCTGAAGAGATATGGGCACAAATCTTTGGGGTACTGGGCGATGACATCTCTAGCTACTTTCTGCTGACAAAAGGGGTGAAGTGGGGTTTTGGGTCCACATCCTTCCTACTCTGTTAGAAGGGGTTGTCCATTCAGGGCCCAGGATGGATAAGGTCCAGGAGATGGTGGTCCTGGAGCTGGAACACTTGGTTCAGAGGACTTGGTAACCTGAGAACTTCTGGAAAAACAAACAAACGGACAGACAGGTGAACATTTTAAGTGAGACAAGGGTAAGATTGTGAGGTGGCAGTGCCCTTGAAGTTAGGTTAGTGTCACAGGAAATAAATAAAAATCTTAGGATTATCAGGCATGAGTGTTTGTTCACTGTAAACACAGGAACAGGGTAAAAGCATTCGCAATTTCCCCTAGGAGAGTACAGGGGTGTGGCACTACTGGGTGCAGTGGGATCACTGCTTCATTTATTATCCTGAGGTCTTGGACCAGCCGATAAGACCCGTCTTTCTGTTTAACTGGTAATATGGGGGTGTTGCAGGGGAATTAACAGGGACCAAAAGTCCATGTTGGAGGAACTTACCAATAAGAGGTTGTAATCCATTGATGGCCTCAGGCTTCAAAGGATACTGTCACTGAAGGGAAACTGGGTAGGATCTTTTAGGAAAAGCTTTACAGGGGTAGCATACAAAGCTTTGTGGGGGACTCTTGTGTCCCAAACTTCAGGAGTTATGGGTTGTTGCCACAGTTCCTGTTGGGGAATCTGTGGCTCCTCCACTGTGAGGAACATTTGGAAAGTTGTAGAGGGATGAGGATGAGGCCCAATGACCATGCAGGTGTGCAGCTTGGACAGTATATTTCAGCCTAGGAGTGGAGCTGGACATTCAGGGATTACTAGGAAGCTATGAGAAAAATACAAGTTATCCCACAGGCACCTGAGAGGTTCAGTAAAATGTTTAACTACAGGTTTTCCTGACACTCCCAGGATGGAGCAGGTGCGGGGTGCCAGGAATCTGGGGAAGGAAACAAGGACAGAAAAAGTGGCCCCAGTGTCTAACAGGAAATTTACTGACCTTCCTGCTCACTCTAAGCTCCAGACCAGTAACAGCTATCTCTTGCTGCTGGGCCGTCAGGACCAAGCGCCTTTAATCCTCCTCCTCTGTTAGCAGCCTCACATTGGCCTGTGGACTCCCCTCCTCCAGGTTTTTGGCCTTAGGACAGAGGCCAGTCCAGTGGCTGGTCTGCTTTCAATGGACACATGGCATTCGAGGAGGCTTGTTCCGGTTAGGGCAGTTCCTAGCCCAAGGACCCGATCGCCGACAAATGTAACACTTGGTACCTGGTTCAAAGGTCTGAGAAACCTGGGAGGCATTCGACGGGCATCGGTTATTGAATGCAGCCAGTACCTGAGCATGCCTAATGTCCTTCCTTCTCTCCTGCTCCCGGGCTCGAGCCTCCCCTTCCTGCTCCCTATTGTAAAAGGCTGTATTAGCACAAGCAACCATCTCCTATAGGGTAGCTGCTTCAGGTTTCTGCACTAGTTTTTGGAGCTTCTTGCCAATGTCCGGTGCAGCCAGTGTGAGAAACGTGTCCCTGATTAAGACTTGCCCCTCATAGGATTCTATGTCGACAGCAGTATGATTCTCCAGGGCCTCCTTTAGCCGCTCTGAAAAGCTTACAGGAGACTCCATATGTCCCTGGTGAATCACTGTCACTTTGGCATAATTAATGGCCTTTTGCCTACCTGACTTTAGTCCATTTGTGATGCACACCAGGAAATGTTCCCGTGCCCACTTGTCCTGAGGCTCACTATGATTCCAAGCAGGGTCTGTTAAAGGTACAGCTGTTTCCCCTACAGGGTGCTTTTCACTCATCACGTGTAACTCCTCTGCAAACTTCCTAGCACCTTTGAGCACCCGTTCTTTCTCAAAGCCTGTCATAGTCTGTCCTGGTATGACCATTACATCCTTCCAGGTTAAATCATAGGCTAGAGTGAGGTGCTGGAAGTGTTCTATGTACTGTTCAGATTTGTTAGAGTAACTGCTTAAGTCATTTTTAATTTGCTTGAATTCAATTAGAGTAAAAGGCTTGTAAATTGCCTGGGGACCAAATTCCCCTGTGCCTCTACTACGGGCAGAATGTTCAGGGCTGTTTCAGGGCTGGGGGAATAGTTGCCCCTAAGTCCAGGGTCCTTTAGGGGGTCCTGGGTGCACTGGGAATGAAGATCTTTGCTGCTCTTCAAAAGGAAAACTGCTCTAACATACGGGATCTTAGCCCACTTCCCCATCATTCCACAAAAATGTTCTAGCTGGTTCAGGGTTGGAAGGGAAAGTGTACCATTGGCTGGCCACGATTCTCCTTTTTCTAAAAGATACCATGGCCAAATAGAGTTGCAAAGCGAAATCAGCGTCTGTTTGTCCAGCCTCTCCGGATCAAATCTATCCTAATTGGACAGGTTACATCCAAGGGGGCAATTCCTGGGTATCGAGCTGGTAAGTCCCATCTAGAAAACACAAAACTAGGAGGCTATTGAGAGCTTGATGCCTCACGGTCAATAACCTCAGCTTCAGTGCCCACCTCTGGGGCGCCGTGAATCTGAGGCCTCAGGCAGGTGCCCCTGCCCGAGGGAAGGGGTCAAAGGCCAGTCTCTGCAGCCAACGCTTGGTCCGACCATTTTCTAGGTCACAAGCTAGGAGGGCCACTCTCATGTGGCCCCATGGCCTTCAAAGACACCTGCCGGCAAGAGCAGATTACCAAATCTCTGAAGGGAAGGGACATCTACCCGGCAGCTCAGGGAACCTTTAGGGAAATTTGAATTTCTGGCTGGACCATCGTGGCGGCAGAGCTGTATTAAGAGCTGTCCCCAAAACTGCTTGGGCAGCATTACTGAAATGCGAAAGTTAACAGTTACTTGGGAATGGCTTCCACGCCTTTGACCTAAGCCTGGGCAACGGAAAACCAGCTGGTAGCAAGGAACAAACCCACACTGGTAGAACACTAAAGCAGCTTGTTTGAAAAACCAGGAGAGATCCCCTTGCAGAGGGGTCTCGGGGAGATGAGCCAGTCAGGGTGCGATGTAACAATGATGAGAAATACAACT
>NW_022105855.1:2681357-2682349 GCF_000313985.2 Echinops telfairi
CTGAGCTATTGCTGCTGCACTCAACTCGAAGACTAGTTTGAATGTAGAATGTTAGAGACTAGAGCAATGGCCGCCTTACACGGACTCATCCTCCTGTCCCCTGGGGCTTGTGAGGTTTTCTCAACACAAGCGTCCCATCTCCTGGAAGTCTCCTTCGGTCCAGGCAAGGGAGAACGCTTTGTGCATATGAGGAGCTAGGATTGGGCATGGGGCATCCTAGACAGTATCAGGCAGAAACAAAGCATGGCTCTGAAGTCTAGCATGCCTAGAGGGGTGCATGGGCCCTGGGAACCAGCAGAGGGGAGCACAGGGATCCTTTGTGTGTTGCTGTACCCAAAGGGGTCATAAGCATGGAGAGGGACTGGCAGAGCAGAGGGGCTAGAGCGAGTGGGCAGCAGTTGGTTTAGCTACCTCCCCCCAGAGCTTAGCTAAGGTAATGTCATGTCATGTCATGTCATGTCATGTCATGTCATGTCATGTCATGTCATGTCATGATGTAAAACAAGAAGGCACAACAAAGGATCCAGCAGGGCTTGCCCCCTCTCAGGCCACAACTACTCACACGTGGACATGTCCTAGGAGTATTGCTCTTCTTCAATATTCTCTCTGGCCACCTGAGGGCTCTGGTTGCTGCAGGAAGCTGGGGACACAACGAGCCAGAGCCATTGCCCTCTACAGACATGCTGAGTCAATAAAACCAAACGCCCATGGACGTTCTGAGAGGTGGTCAAGAAGGCATGTGGGGATTGCAGCAATGGCAAATATTCTGTTACCTATGTATTTACCACAATAAAAAATATAATAAAGAAGACACAAGGGGAAAGGTTACCTTTGTCTCCTGCTTTCCTCTCTTTCTCTCTCTCTCTTTCTCTCCCACCCCCTCCCTCTCTCTCACTAGAGAGGGAGGTAGGGCAGTGAAATTACACTTCTCTGCACTTCTTGTATGAAGCATAAGAAAGTCTTTGGCAAATCAAGTCCTAAATTTATTTCCA
>NW_022105855.1:2682829-2691912 GCF_000313985.2 Echinops telfairi
ATGGAACAATATATCTGTTTTAGCTCTCCCCATAAAACGGTTTTGAAAAAAATTAGTTATAACAACCAAAGCATTTTTCGTAAGCCCAGCCTGCATGTAGCAGCAATACACCTACCCACGGGCTCAACCTCGATGCTGGTTCACGTTCTGAACCTGCTGCTACAGTCTGGTTGGCGCTGACCCTCTTACTCCTTTACAATGTCGCTTCGAATCACATGGTTTCATCGGCACCAGCCCCAAGCACATATGATTGCTTTCACTGTTTGCCGGTCTTTTTGTAGTTCCTGATTTTGTCAGATTTTCTGGTGTTTGACCTACAATATTGAAGTAAGTGTTATTTGTGATTCCAGATCAGTATTCATTTTGAGAATGAAATACCAATTCAAGGAAAAGAAGGAGAAAACCGTAAAAAAGGCATCTACTCAGTTACTAATAAAGTTGTGTAAGAAATAACGTGTGTGACTCAATGCAGAAAGATCTTATGAAACCATTTTGTTCGTGTTCATAAATAAACAAACCTCCCCCAAATCCAAACTCGTTGCCACTGAGTTGACGCCGACTCCCAGCCTAAGGCAGAATAAGGTCGCCTTAGTGACCCTGTAGCATAAAGCCCAGCTGCCCCTGTGGGGGTCTGAAACGGTAACTCTTTAAGGGAGTAGAAGCCCTCCTCTTTCTCGGAGGCTGGTGGTTTTGAACTGTTGGACCGGGCTGATCACAGCCCAACGTGTAACTACTGCGCCACCAGTCTAAGAAATATGACATTTCAGCAATTTAGAATTACACCGATCACATATTATTCCATCAGGAGAATGAATTATAAACCTAACTGCGGAATCTGTCTGGCCTGGTATTGACGTGTTCAAGGTCCTGGGCTAATGTCAGAGCCATACAGGATTTGAACCTACGGTGAACCCATCGACACGGCCACCCTGCCCTATGGACAGCTCATAGCAGGTGCAGTTCTGGCCCCAAGTCCTTGCCCTGCCATCTCTCACCCCCACCGACGGGATAGGGGATGTGGATTCAAAAAGGATGTGCCGATTCCCTGGTGGAGTGGGGTGGGTGAGATCAGACATTATATTGTGGGCAATGAACTCTGTCTTCACTTTAATTAGGGCTCAAGACCCTGTGGTCCATTTCCTACTCTCAGGGGGAACGAATATGACCCTATTTTTATGAAAAGGACCATTCAGATGAGAAGTCCACCTCCTGCTCTTCATCAGCCTAGAATCCTCGCCAGTCAAGTTCATCTTCGTGAACACTAGGGGGCAGGCTGGGACAGCGAGAGAGCCCTGCTCTGTGTGGAGGAGTCTGGTCAAAGTCCCCATTCTCAGTGGTTCCTTGCGGGTCACCTGTGGAGCTCTGCTCTGCCACCCTTCTTTGATGTGATTTCAGGTGAGGGCCACTCGTGGTCACTTGATACTCGTTTTATTCACTTGCATACTTGATCTGAAGATATAATGACTTCTAAAGAGTTCTGAAAAGGAAATTTGCCTTTCTGTGAAAGAGGGGTCGGTTTTTGTTTGACCTAACAGGACAAAGGTGCCTATGGGTGTTGCACCCTCGAGGGCTGGACCGACAACTCCAGCTGGGTGAGTTTTGCCCCAGAACACTTGCTGAGACTGACTTCCACCCATGCTCCCTCAGGGGTGAGCGGCGGGTCCTCCCCAGGGGAAGGCCCTCTTCAGACGCATCTCACCTTCTCTGCGTGCTCGCTGTGGAGCCTTTATCCTGCAGACACAAGTGGACTCATCAGAGAAGGAATTTTGCTACCTGTGCTGGGAACTAGGGCACAGAGGCAAATTGGGCATTTCTTCTGAGCTCAGGGAATTTACAGTCTAGCTCAGCAGTGTGCATCCCGGGATCCTCAACAGGACCATTCAGGGGAGGTCCAAAACAGCAGTGCCTAGAGCATCTCCTTTAGCTGCCATTCATTTGTTGTTGTTGTTTGCTTTACTTGCGACCCAGCAAAGGACAGAGTAGGTACATATTTGGCAGGCTTCAGGTGGGCCAGCAGAGCTGACCAAGAGTCACAATACAGTGGTTGACCATGAGCAAACAAAACAACCCCCCCTAAGTGATTCTGTTGTTCCATCAAAAATTGTTGATCTAGATCAGGGGGCCAGTTCATTGTCCCTCAGACCCATTGGAGGGCCGGACTACAGTTTAAAAAAAACTATGAACAAATTCCTATGCACACTGCACATATCTTATTCTTAGTAAAAAAACAAAATGGGGCAAAAACACCGGGCTGGCTGGGTAAATGTCCTTGGCGGGCCGCGTGTGGCCCGTGGGCCGTCGTTTAAGGACGCCTGATCTGGATGGATACATTTAAAAAAACCCAAAGGACAACAGTTTATTATATGCTCTAGTTGTGACATGACAAATAGAAGTGGTGATGTGTATACACAGTAAGGACTACTTACCCATCCATGGAGGAAACCCAGTGAATGGTATAGTGGGTTATGGGTTGGGCTGCTAACTGAAAGGTTGATGGTTCAAACCCACCAGCCGGTCTTAGGGAAAATGAGGAGGCTATTTGCTCCTGTAATGATTCATAGCCTCAAAAACCCTAAATGGGGTCAATAAGATTAGAACGGACACGATGGTAGCGAGTGGGTTGGCTCTTCGTACCGGCGGCCATTGAGTTGAGTCTGGTTGATTCTGACTCCGTGCATATGCTGGGGTAGAGCTGTCCTTCACAGGGTTTCAGTGGTTATGTTTTTGCAAGTAGATTGATGGGCTTTTCTTCAGAGGTACATGGTCTTGCACCACCCACCGTTCAGTTAGTAATCAAACTCATTAGCTGTTTGCACCATCCAGGGACACCTGGGACCATTTACCTGGCCAGGAAAGAGTTGATAAATTTTGTGAAGTAGGAAACAAGGCAGCTGGCATTTCAAGAGTAGGAATTAACCAGGTGGATCAGGAGGGAGGGGCCCTCCAGACTTTTCCTGTGGGGTGTCAACGGTTAAGTGCTTGGCCACCAGCTGAAAGGTGAGTTGAACCGAACCAGCGGTGTTTGGGAAACCAAGCCTGGCAATCGACTCACACAAGGCCACAGCCTCTTAAGCCCTAGGGGACAGTTCTACTCTGCACAAATGGGGTCAGCCTGAGGAGGAATCAGCTCAGCGACAACAAGCAACAGCAAAGAGCATCTCCCAGGAAAACAGGTAGCATTTGCAGAGATCACAAGTGAAAGAAAGCATGGCTCTGAAGTGAGGCTGAAAGTAGTTTAGTGTGATTGTAAAGAGGAGTGAGTGATAAAGCCAGAGAGATGTGACTGGAGGCCAGTTGCAGAGTGCTGAATGCAGTAATCAGGACTTTGCACTTTCTCTTGTGGGTGGAAGGTCGTGAACAAAGAGTTACAGTCAGAGGAAGGGCTATGATCACTCTTGCTGTGTGAGAACCAGATAGGAAAGGAGCCAGATATAGATAGTGAGGCTGGTAGAGCATGTATGCTTCTGAGACTCTTTCCTGAACTTTGCTAGTGGTTATGCGGAAAGCAAGAGGTGGGTGGGTTTGAGAGCTATTAGGAACCAGAATCAACCTTCAGGAAAAATGTCAAGGATCACTTCACGCTTTTGTCTTGGGTCATGGAATGGATGGATGGAGGTACTATTTCTGGGGATAGGCCACATAGGAAGATCTACATGCAACTAAGTGAACCTAATGGCTGCTCACACAGGGACCAGAAGCAGCCAGGAATGGGTGGTCCATTGACAACAGCTTTGGGTCCCTGGGGCCAAGGAAGTCTCCAGTGGGTGTAATGGAGGGAGCACCCCAGGAAGGTACATGGATCAGTGAAATGACTGTGAGTGAGTGTTTATTGCATTCTTTGCAGCTCGCCAGTCTACTCAGGTGTCTATTGTGTACCTCACTCAAGACACAGGCCAAACACAGACATGAATGGAATCTCAAAGATAATCAATCATGAATAATCTCCATTTTCTGTGACCCATTCATTATCAAATCCCATTGTATTCCTCTAAGTGAAATCGTAAGACTCCCATCTACAAATATCAGAAATCTTTTAATGCCAGATTCTTAAAAACATCCTTTATGTACTTGTTGAGAAGTTCAGGTTCCCGTAGAGTCCCTGTAGACTCATATGTCTTCCCTTCCTCAGGGACATGTCCCCTCTAATGACTTCCACCAATTTCTTATCCTGTATAATTAATTCATCTCCGTTTCCTACAATCCATTGATGCCAACATCAAAGACGGATGCTCTCTCTTCCCTGAATTGTGGACCACGCACGCATTACGTCCAAGCTATGCACCTTTCTCTTGCTACCGCTCTGTGAGAGTACTCAGTCTTCTGGTGTTTCTCCTGTTCCTCTGATACCCACTTTTCTTTCTCTTATCAACTTTTGCCTTCTTTACCTGTCATCTATGAAAAAATTTATTCTTCAAAGAGGTCAAAGTCTATCCCATGTGTTTAATCTTGATTATTAGGGTCCTTTAAGGCTAAATATAATGATACGAGGAGATGTGTTGTACATGATAAATCACAAAATATATGTTAGATAATGATAATAATGACAGGTTTTGAAGGTCTCTGCTGAATTAAAGAAGTAGTATAAATTACACCTAGAAATAAAGGTTGAAAAAGATGAAATTATATTTCTATATCCTCTTGGAAATCCAAATTCTCCTGAACTGATTTTGCATAATTCAGATTCTAAATGGAGACAAAGCTCTAGAAGATTTATGCAAAAATTGGCTGGCCTACGATGCGTTTCTTGTTGTTCATAAAACAAAACTTTGTTCTTCAGGCAGAGCAAACTTGTGTGCCTTTTTGTCCTTTTCCCTCTTTATTTGAGATTCTTCAATTCACTAACCATACCTTGGGAATCTCCCCTGTTCATTCATTCATTCATTCATTCATTCATTCATTCATTCATTCATTCATATACTAACCCTACTTTTATTGAGTCCTAGTGCTATTGAGTGCCAGACCAAATACTAACAACTAGTGATCCACTGGAGGGCAAAATCAGACATGAATGTAAAGCTTCAGGTCGAATGGGAGAAGGATATGGTCAGAGTCAGATACTAATTGTCCTGAGTGCTGTGAGGGAGAAGTCCACCGTGCTGTGAAAGCATGTGATGGAGGGACCTGGTCTGGGCCAGGGGTAGGTGGTAGTGCCTGGCAAGAAGACTTCCCTGAGGAAGTGATGCTCAGATTCGAGGGATGAGAAAGGAACAGTTAATTGAGGCAGAGAATTGGAGCACAGGGACAGAGGTGAAGATGATGTAGAAGGGGAAATTGTGACAGATTTGCATAACTGATAGAAGGCAGAGAGATAGAAAGCATGGTGCATATTGAGGCTAAGGAGGGTCAGATCAGGTAGATTTTAAGGATTATGTTAAGAATTTTGCTGTTCTTTTTAATCTTAAGGAGTGGCTATCCTTTGGGATATTTTAATCAAATAGTGTTAGATTTACACAAAAGTAGGCAAATTAAAAAAAAAAGAATCATGGGTGCATCTTCAATCTACTATCCCCAAGAGATCTTAGTTTACAGCAGGACTCAAGTTCATAAGCCAGTGAACAGCATGGCTTCAAGATTTGGACAGGTGGTCTAAGACCTGGATGTATTTTGTTCTGTTGTACAGCGTTGCTCTGAGTTGAAGCTGACTTGATGGCACTTAAAAACAAGAGGAACATGTACAGACTATCATGAATGAAAAGGAAAGGAGAGATTTTTTTTGGTAGGAAAATAATGGTCGCAAAGGCTTTAAAAGGAGGTGATACTTGAGTTGGGTATTGAAAAAATAGAAATGGTTTTCCAGGCAATAACGAGTGTGGGGAAAGGTTGGACACATGAAGAAAGAACACGTTTCAGGAAGAAGAAACTGATATTCAAATACAGAAGCCTAGGGTGTCCAGAGTGCAGAAAGATGAGTTACCTGGCATGGAGATGGTAACTGAGTGTTCTGGTATCCATTAGGATTGTTTAACAATAGTCCAGCCCTCCTCTGGGGTATGCAGCACCTTTGAGTTTAGATGTGGCTGATGAAAGTTAGCAGAGAGGAAGGGCGTTACTTGCAGGTGAAAGATTTAAGGCGCAGCCCTTGCTTTGTCATATTCTCTTTTGCTGTGGTCACTTGTAGGGCTCCTGATACTTCATCAGATGGTGTCCTACAATGATGACAATGCAAATGGGAGCAAAGTCAGGAGCTGATCTGTAAATAGTTTGGCAGATGAATAAGAAGCAAACCTTTGCTGTTGTAAACCACTGAGATTTGTGTGTGTGTGTGTGTGTGTATGTGGGGGGTGTCATTTGTTATTGAAGCATGACTTAGCTTATCTTGACTGTAAAGGGTCTGCAGTATTTTGCTGCTTGTAAGCTAACAAGCTAGCCTGTCAGTTTCATGGGCACTGGCAGCAGATAAGACTTCTGAATCAAGACAGGATTTTATTGCTTCGCTTAGCAGATAGCACGAGCTTTATATTTGCATTGCTTCCCTTCCTTCCAAGTCCCACAGGGGCCACGTGAGGCGGATCTGCATGCTGTGTGGGTTGTGTCACACTCGGTGAACTCAGAGTTTAGGAAACTCCCATCTTTTTTTAATGGGCTGCCCGCAAATATGTTTAACCTATGTCATGGACAGAAAAGAAATCTTCCTTCTGGTCTGGAAAGGGTCTCTATCTTTATCTTTGAAGGCTGCTTGCCCTACAGACATTCTTGGAAAGCTCACCCAGAATAACAGTTGCCAGGGCTTCTGTTGCAAGATGTGCAGAGATGTGAGGGTTATGGAAAACCCCAAAGTGCCTTTGGCTTTGGTGACATGGGGTGAATGGCGGGAAGTGAATGGTGGGAGTCGTTAGAAGGCAGATTAGAAAGAATTGTGTAGGTCATGGCAAGGAGATTGGACCTTATCCAGGAGGTCACAAGGAACATCAAAGGTTGGAAAACATGTGGTATTGAGAATGGAGGATGGGTTGAAAAAAGGGAGAGGAAAGCTAGGAGCAAGAGGGGAACCTGGGGGCTTGAGCACATTGAAAGGAGTCCCTAGATGCTGCATACTTGACTGCTAACTGAAAGGTTGGGGTCCAAGGCTATCTAGAAGAAGAAAAGCCTAGTAATCTACTTGTAAAAAATCAGCCACTGAAGCCCTGTGGAGCCTGATGCTCTGGTAGACAAGGAGTTGTCAGGAGTCAGAAGGGACTTGCTGACCACTGGTGTAACATCCTGAAGGGACTCCTACTTGGATAATGCTCTAATCTTCAAACCCCAGATCAAAGGGGATCTTGTTTAGTTGCTACATGTGTGCTTTTTAAATCAGTAGTGTTTGTTTTATCAAAAGGAAGACGTCTGAGAAATGCTAACAAATAAACTAGCTGGAAAGGCATGCTTAGGCTGAAGCCGTCACAGGGCTTCCTGCCCGACTCCCCACTGTTCTGGAGGACACACAGAGTCCTCCCCGAACCCTTGGAATCTGCAGAACGAACTTTGACTCTACTATTCCCTTTTCTGTTGGTCCCATCAGGATTCCTCCTCTCTGCTCTCTCAAGGATCCCTGGAGGCACAGTGACTTTCTTGTTTCCACCAGCTCCTCCACAGGATAAAGAGGAGGTTTTCTGCATCTGTAAAATTTTATAGTGTTGTAAACCCAATGGGTCACTGTGAGGAGGAACTGACTCAATGGAACAGGAATTTCCACTACTCTCTCAACATTTTTATCTTCCTATGAAAGCATCATTTATCACTTTAACCCAGGTTTGCTCATATCAATACTCACGGTCATCAAGTGGATTCCGACTCATAGTGGCCCTATATGGCTGGGCAGAACTGCCTCTGGGTTTCTGAGCCTGTAACTTTACAAAAGTAGAAAGTCCACACCAGCCTGTGTGATAATGAGGTGTCGACGGGATCAGGTATCAGGTGTCAAAAGATCCCAAACAAACAACTATATCAAAACGAACGAGGGGGGTTGGAGCGGAGACCCAAAGCCCATCTGTAGACAATTGGATATCCCCCCACAGAAAGGTTATAAGGAGAGGATGATTCAACCAAGTGTAGTATAGCATCAGGGAACCACACATCATTCCTCTAGTTCCTGAATGCTTTCTCCCCACCACTACCATGACCCAGAGAAATCTGGCTAGACAGGAGAACACACATTGGTACAGATCAGAGCTCTTAGCACATGGAATTCAGGACAGATAAACCCCTCAGGAACAGTAGTGGTAGTAATGATACCATGAAGGAAGGGGGAGGGCCAGGGAGAGGAAAGCAAGAGAAAGGGGGAACCTATCACAAAACGGTTGGATATATAACCCCCCTCCCCCAAAGGGGATGAATAACAAAAATGTGAGTGAAGGAAGACAACAGAGTGTAAGATATGATAAAATGATAACTATATATAATAGATCAAGGATTCGCGGGGGTGGGGGAGAGAGAAAAAAGGAGCTTATACCAAAGGCTCAAGTAGAAATGTTTTGGAAATGATGATGGCAACACATATACAAATATGCTTGAGATAATCGATGTATGGAATGTTAAAGAGCTGTAAGAACCCCCAATTAAAAAAAGAATAGTCTTAGCTGGTGGTTTCAGACTGCTCGCCTTCTGGTTAGCAGCCCGACGAGTAATTGCTTTGCCATCCGCTTTGCCCATAGAACCCTTAATCTTCATCTCTGGGCACCCCAGTGCCCGCACAGCGCCTGCCACTTGGGGTGGCGCTCGATCAGCATTTGCTGAATCGAATTGAAATCGATACATATATCTGGTTGTTGTTGTTTTCTCTCTGGTGAAGCTTTGCAATTTAAATTCCATTAGATATCATAGACCAGTGCTTCTCAACCTTCCTAATGCTGCGACCCTTTAATACAGTTCCTCATGCTGTGGTGAGCCCCCCAACCACAAAATTATTTTTATTGCTACTTCATCACTGCCATTTTGCTACTGTTCTGAATAGGGTGACCTCTGTGAGAGGGTCGTTGGACTCCCAAAGGGGTTGTGATCCACAGGTCGAGAACCGCTGTCATAGATAATCCCTGCGAGCTGACCATGTGCAAATGAATAAAGGAAACAACGAGAGACAAAACGAAACTGTGTGCAGTACAACACCC
>NW_022105855.1:2692805-2697153 GCF_000313985.2 Echinops telfairi
ACTTACTTATGCACACATTCGTCTTCAGCGTTTATGTGGGGTAGGTGGTCACACAATGATGGTTTTTGTTCTTTGGTGAACAAATGCTTCTTGAAGAAGCCAAGTGCAGTTTTATAGAAAGGGGACCATAGCCCAATACAGAACGTCCTCAAAGTGGATGTAGGAGAGGGCGACTGTCCGCAAACACACGAAGGCATCCAGTCCCTGTACTTCCACGGGCCAGCGAGGAAGGTCCTGTGTTGACTCTGCCAACTCATGCCACCTGGATGTTTACTGTTGAAAAAGAAGAGAGACAATTAAACACAACATACAAAAAGCCCCCCTCAACAACAGCCAAGAGGCTGACCATGTTCTATCTAGCTGTTATGTCCGTGGGGCATTTATAGGCATTTGGCAAAAGCAACCAATCCTTCGGATCCAGCTTCCAGCATGGGGCTTCCTCTTCTTTAGTAAACGAAGCTTCCTGACTGGTAGAGGAGAAACACACAGCGGGTAGAATCTCCAGACATCCTCATCTCTTCTGATTCTGCCCCAGCCGCTGGCTGACTGTCTAGACGAGATCAGGGTGGGGAGAGAGAGGGGAGCCACGAGCTCACTGTCAGGGTGGACCCAGAGTGTGCAGCGCTGGGACAGACCATTCTCGGAGCCCTCCTGAGGTAAGAGAATAAAATAATTAGGCATGTAAATAAGTATCTCATTAGAACAACAGAAAAATTTTTAAAATTGTGTGTGTGTGTGTGTGTGTGTGTGCGATTTACCTGACAAACCTGCATAATAGTTTTACATTATTTGGGCTGAGTGTTTTTTGCTTGTGATGTTTCCTATGGAGAGAATTGAAGTGAATTTGGTCTTTATCTAACATGGTTGATCAAAAAAATAATGACTTTTGCTACGGATAGTTTTTGGGAAAAAAAAAATGCTTCCAGTTTCCCTACTGTGGTTGGTAATAGCAAGGAATTGTTTGGAATTGTCCATTTGGGCAAACCAGCTTTAAGTATCTTTCATAATGGAGCTGTAGGATGTCAGGGCCTTTAATATCTTCTAGCGAGTTTCTATCTTAAATTCTCTTTCAATTAATGATAGCCATGCCAGCGTTTTTGTGGTTGTGCTAATATTATGAATTTTATATTTTTAGTGAGGGAGGCCAGTGTTTTGTGCCAGATCAGCAAGACACATAAATCTTTCCTCAATGTATGCTGATGGCTCACTTTTCTTCATTCACTGGTTTGTCAATCTAAGAGCTTATTAGTTATGATTACTTCAATATAAATGTATCCCTTCCTTTTAATGAATGACTTGCTGCCTTTAGAACGATTTAATTTTAATTTATGTCATTACAATTTGTTTCATCATGTTAGAATAATATCTACTGATTTTATTACTCATCGTTACCATGCTTATTTTACATCTCATTATTTTTCGATCTGAATGTTCTTACAGTAAACACATTTATTAAACTTTAATCGAAAGGCTGTACTTTCTTATTTATCTTATTTAAAAATTTCAAAGCATTTTTGGATGTTAGAGGGCAGGAGGAAGTAGGGTAGAGTATGACCTGAACTCCTGTGCTGATTGAGTCAAAGAAAGCTTGCTGGGAGACCAGGTGAGGGCCAGTGGGACCTGGTGCTATTGCATGTGACTAGGAAGACTTGGAGGAGGTAGGGGCAGTTAATTTAGGTTCTAACAACTATTACTAGGTTGAGCCAACCAAAGAAAGGGAGTACCAGGACAGGAAACCCAAGAGGTGGAAGACCCAGCTAGGATCTGCACCAGGTTGTTGTTAATTGCCATTGAGTCATCTCTGACTCACGACACCCTTATGTATAACAGAGCAACATGATTAAATTGTGGCCTTCATGATTGTTGCTATGCTTCAGTCTTGGTGGGGGAGGGTGCTATTAGTACCAACTTAGAGGCGCATCTTCTAGCCCCATCCTGGCCATAATCTCTGTGATCCATAGGGCTGGCCTTGGTTGACTTTCAGAAGTAGATTAGTAGGCCTTTCTTCCTAGCGTGGAAACTCTGTGGAAACCTGATTATAATAGGTGACCTTGCTGGTACTTGAAATAACTTCCAATATCAGAGCCGCATGCAAAGCACCATAGTCTGGCAACTGACAGTGGGTGGTGAAAGCAAGGCAGGGTCTTCTTAGAGAGCAACAGGGTTGCTTTGGCGAAGGAAAGAGGAAAATGTCAGAAGAGCTCTGGTGCGCAGGGAGACCTGGAGGAGCACTAGAGGACCCACACCCACCATGCTCACTGCTACCGAGTTGATTCCTGTGTAGGATTTACAACACTGTAAATATTTATGCCTTGTCTTTCTCCCTCTGAGTGGTTGGTAGGCTTGAACCACCATTCTTGTGGTTAACAGCCCAACACTGTACCCACAATGCCACCGGGAATCCTCTAAGAGGGGTTTCAGGTCAGAACACACTCAAG
This sequence comes from Echinops telfairi, assembly GCF_000313985.2. Taxonomy (NCBI): domain Eukaryota; kingdom Metazoa; phylum Chordata; class Mammalia; order Afrosoricida; family Tenrecidae; genus Echinops; species Echinops telfairi. The sequence goes on from NW_022105855.1 coordinate 2,695,244, forward strand.
GTGGGAAGGAGATACCTCTAGGAGACTCGCATGGGGCTGACAGCATTGAAATCAGGGTGCTCTTGCTGATGGGTTGATGTGATTCCTCCCAGTTGCTTCATAATAGAAAATGTCTTCCTTTCTCAAGAGACCATGATCAAAGGAGAATCCCACGTTTTTCTCAAGCACATTGAAGTATTTTTAAAAGAAGCAACAGTCTATAGTAGACCAATAATTCGGGAGTCAGAAAGACTTGGATCTGAATCTTAGTCACGCACCTCTTTATTAACTGTGTCTTTAGGTAGGTCCTAAATGCCTATGAAATCTAGTCCTTCCTCTGCAAAAATGCACACATTCTGGGAATACACTTACATAAAATAATAGACTTCATAAGATAATATGATAAGGAACATGATAAATTCCATCATTAGATAATCCAAATATGCGTGGTGGTTGCAAAGGGTTTTAAAAAAAAACATCAAATTTACTTTTTAAATTTTGATTTATTTTTGTTAATCTAATTCTTATTTTCCAAATAAGGAAAATGACATCTGAGTGGCTTATCTCAGAGCTTAGAATTCTCAATGCCTATGTGTCCTATATGGTCGTGATGCATGTGTAGCACACGTACACACGTGTACACAGATGGACACCATCCAGAAATACAGCAGAACCTTTTAAATGATTCCAGGATTTGAAGCAAAAACTGCTTGACCTCTGACTCCTCCAACATTTATTTCTTAGAATCTGTGTTTTAAGTAGATCAATTTTACTAGTCTGATGATCTCTTGAAAAGGGAAGATCTATTTTCATTTTCTGGTTATAATTTCTTGGATTGTGTTGTTGCTATTTCTATGCTAAACCTAAAACTCATTGGCAGCGAGGTGATTCCAACTCATGGTGACCCTATAGGACAGAGTAGAACTACCCCTATGGGTTTCCAAGACTGTAACTCTTAACGGGAGTAGAAGCTGTAGCTTTCTCCTGAGGAGCAGCTGGTGGATTCAAACTGTGCACCTTACAGTTAGCAGCCCAAAGCAGAACCACCACAATATCAATGATATTGCTCTATAATTTGAGAATTCTGTTGGGTTATCTTTCTTTGGAATGGATCTCTTTTCGACTTCTGTTCCTTCACATCGACTCCCCTTATGCTTCTTTCTGCGTGTCTAATCTGCTCTTAGGATCTAATCTCCCAGTCAGTTGGCCAGGTAGCTGTCTTTTTAGTACAGACAAGTGAGTGCTCCCAGTGCTTCATCAGCGTGTTGAAATCTTACAATTGGTGTTCCCTCAATTCCTAGAGCCTTGTTTTTTCTCACTAATGCCGCCACTGCAGCTTGGACTTCTTTCTCTATGACCACTGGTTCTTAATCATATGCTCCCTGTTGAGATGGTGAATGTCAGCCGGCCCTTTTGTACAGACGCTCTTCCTAGGCACTCCCTCTTCTTTGGGTGCTTCCTGCATCAGTCAATGCTTTACTCACAGAACCTTTTAACACTGCAACGCAAGGCTTGCATTTTCACCTTAATTCTTTCCGTTTAAGATATGCTGAACATGTTCTTCCCTTTTGGTTTGCTAGCTCCAGGTCTTTGCACATTTCATTATAATATTTTATTTTGAAAAAAACCAACAAGTTCATTTTGTCTTCTCGAGCTGCCTTCGAAATTTTCTGTTCAGTTTTTTTACATCCTCATTTCCTCCATTTGATTTAGCTATTCTATGATCAAGAGCTGTTGTAGTGCACTAAGAAGCTAAAACCTAACCCTTCCAAAAATTCTATTTCTGAAGGTATAGGAACTTCAGTATAATAAACCAATGTAGCCAATGACAATTATTTCTCTTTTTTTGTGTGTGAAAATTTCTTTTTTTTTTTTTCTTTCCTTTTTTTCCCCTTTTTAAAACATTTTATTAGGGGCTCATACAACTGTTA
>NW_022105855.1:2699885-2709783 GCF_000313985.2 Echinops telfairi
GGTCATGACAGTGGGGGGTGTGGGAAGGAAGCATTAACAAACTAGAGGAAAGTTGTATGTTTCATCAGTGCTATACTACACCCTGACTGGCTCGTCTCTTCCTTGTGACCTTTCTGTAAGGGGATGTCCAATTGTCTATAGATGGGCTTTGAGTCTCCATTCTGACCTCCCCCTCATGCACATCAATATGATTTTTTTGTTTTGGGTCTTTGATACTTGATACCTGATCCATTCGACAGCTCATGATCATACAGGCTGGTGTGCTTCTTCCATGTGGGCTTTGTTGCTTCTAAGCTAGATGGCCACTTATTTATCTTCAAGCTTTTAAGACCACTGACACTATATCTTTAAAAAAATCATTTTATTAGGGGTTTGTACAACTCTTATCACAATCCATACATACATCCATTGTGCCAAGCACATTTGTACATGTGTTGCTATCGAGCACCATCAGCTTTCTTCACCACATTTGCTTATGCACCCATTTTGTCTAGAGTGAACGTGTTAAGGAAGATGAGCATCACAGAATGCCGGGTTATTAGAACAAAGTGTTCTTGCATTGAGGGAGTACTTGAGTAGAGGCCCAATGTCCATCAGCTGCCTTATTACTTAACAAATAAACATATGTACACAGATATCTTTCCCAATCATTATATATAAATGTATTTACATATGTACTTGCCTGTATTTTGACTTCTATAAATGCCCCTTTTCTCCTAGTTATTTCCTTTAAATTTAAAGTTATTAAATTTTAAAGTTATTTCCTTTAAAGTTATTAAATCACTTGTTGTTCCCTTGTCCCTGGATTTGTTGGCTCCCTCCTACCTTTCTCCTGCCTCTCCCTCTCCCATGTTGCCTCGGAGCTGTCAGTCCCATTGTTTTCTCCTCCAGATTGTTGATCTCTCCTATCTTATCTGATACAGCGACAATAATGAGCACAAAACATGACAAAGCAAAACATAACAGTAAAAGAAAAAAAAACAGTAATAATAACAACAACAAAAAATCTAACAGCAAAAAAAGAAAAGCCTATAAATAGTTCCAGGTCTGTCTGGTGACCTTTATGAGTATTTTCCAGTCCAGTCTCATGGGGTGCCATGCTATGGCTCCAAAATCTGTTTTTGGTATTCCCTGGGGACGTTTTTGCTTGCTCCCCTTGCTGCTTGCTGTTTTGACCCAGTGTGGTGGGGTCAAATCTGGCATAATTCCCACACTGTGTCTCCATTGTTGTCCACTGTAGTGCTATGGGTCAGTGAGGGATGGAGAGTCCTGGTGGGGCCAGCCCTATGATCTTCTTTGCATTGGCTGCTCAGATATAGAATATTGTCCTCAGGGCTTGGTGGGCCAGGAAGTGTTCCACTCTCTCTCTTTCCCTCTTCATTTGCTCCTGATCATATGTGCCCCTCCCCCTGAGCTGTAGCTTCAGTGCTTGAAGTTAAACAAGCAGACATCTATCTCAGAAGCAACAAAACAGATGGAAATTAAGCTACCATATGATCCAACAATCCCCCTACTGGGCATATATAAGAAAGAAACCAGAGCCAGACATCTGTGCTCCAATGTTCATCACAGCACAGTTCACAATTGCAAGGAGATGTAAACAACCCAAATTTCCATCAACGGATGAATGGATTAAAAACTGTGTACATACATACAGTGGAGTACTACGCATCACTAAAAAGCAGTGATGAATGCATGAAGTACACAGCCGCATGGGAAGAACTGGAGGAAATCATGCTAAGTGAAGTATGCCAAGCTTGAAAGGACATGGACAACATGGGTCCACTGAGGTAAGCAAAAATTTAAAAAAGCAAAAAGGGGCAAATGGGAACAGCTATTATATACGTACATACCTGGGGTGAGGCCAGGTATTATAGCAGGTGCCAAACCCAACCCAGGGATGCATACGGCAGCCAACCAATAAGGAGGGAAAACAAAAAAAAACAAAATAAGAGACAGGGGTAGTGGGGGAACAGGGCACTAACCACCCAAGGGGAGGGTATTGTTTATATCTCCACAGGGGAGTGGGAGAGGGACTAGATTTCAACCCAGTGCACAAAGACATGGATGTAACATATAGACATGAAGCAGGGAACCAATAGAGAGGCTTGCAGGACCAGCCCCAATCCCAACTATGTGGGCACCCCCCACCCCAAAGGAGTGCACTTCAGAGAACAGCACTGAAGCTGCAGCTCAGGAAGAGGGACACATCTGACCAGGAGCAAGCAAAGAGAGAAGGAGAGAGAGTGGAACACATCCTGGCCCACCAATCCCTGAGGACAATATTCTGGCTCAGAGCAGCCAATGCACAGAGAGGATCACAGGGCCGGCTCTATCAAGAGACACAACGTCCCTCCCTGACACATAGCGCTAAGCGGGACAGCGCTCGGGACATGGTCAGGGAGATGTGCCTGATCTGACCCCACCACACGGGGGTGAAACACTAAGGCATACAGCGGAGCAAAGGAACCAAGTCCTGAGGAATGCCAAAGGGGGCCTTTGGGGCCAGGGTGTGGCACCCCAGCAGACTCAACGGGGAAACACTCATAAAGGTCAACAGACAGACCTGGAACTGTTTGAGGGCTTTGCTTTCTTTGCTGTTGGTTTTTTATTTATTTGGTTTTTTTGTTGTATTAGTTGTTGTTTACTTCTTTTGCTATGTTTTGCTTTGCTTTGTTTTTGCACATATTATTGTCTGTGCATGTTTATCTGGACAAGATACTGGAGGAGAGAACAATGGGACCAATGGTTCCGGAGGGGACATGGGAAGTGGGGGAAAGGAAGGGGAGCGCCAACAAACCAGGGACAAGGGAAGAATAAGTAACCTAAACTTGATGGTGAGAAAGGCATGGGATGCTTGGGGACATTCGATCAAGGGCAATATAACTGAGAGGAATTACCAAAACCCAAATGAAGGCCGAACATAATAGTGGGACAGGAGGAAAATAAAAGGAAATAGAGGAAAGAGCTAGAGGCAAAGGACATTAATAGAGGTCTAAATACAGGCATGTACATATGTAAATGCATTTATATATAACAATAGGGAATTAGATCTATATCCATAGATCTATTTGTTAAGTAATAAGGCAGAAAATGGATATTGGGCCTCTACTCAAGTACTCCCTCAATGCAAGAACACTTTGTTCTAATAACCCGACATTCTGTGATGCTCACCTTCCCTGACACAATTGCCAAAATAAAATGGGTGCAGAAGCAAATGTGGTGAAGAAAGCTGATGGTGCCCGGCTACCAAAAGGTACAGCATCTGGGTTCTTAAAGGCTTGAAGATAAATAAGCGGCCATCTAGCTGAGAAGCAACAAAGCCCACATGGAATAAGCACACCAGCCTGAGTGATCATGAGGTGTCGATGGGATCAGGTATCAGGCATCAAAGACACAAAACAAAACAAAAAATCATATCATTGGGAATGAGGCAGAGTGCAGACCGAAAGCCCATCAATAGTCAATTGGATATCCCCTGTCAGAAGGGCCAGAAGGAAGAGAAAAGTCTGTCAGGGTGCAGTATAGCACCAATGAAACACACAATCTCCCTCTAGTTTTTTAATGCTTACTCCCCCCACCCCCCAGGCCCACACTCTCATGACCCCAATTCTATCTTACAAATCTGGCTTGACCAGAACATGTATACTGGTACAGGTAAGAGCTCATAACACAGGGAATCCGGGACAGACAAACCCTTCAGGAGCAATCAGGGGAGCAACGATACTAGGAGGGTAAGGTAAGTGGGGTGGGAGTAAGCAAGTAATAATCGATGTATGACCACCCCCTCCTCGGGGGACGGCCAGCAGAAAAGTGGGTGAAGAGTTGGTGAAGGGAGACAGCAGTCAGTGTAAGACAGGTAAAAAAAAAAAATTATAAATTACCAAGGGGACACGGGGGAGGGAGGAAAAAAATGAGGAGTTGATACCCAGGGCTCAAGTAGGAAGAACATGATTAGAAAAAGGTGATGACAGCATATGTACAGATGTGTTTGACACAATGGATATATGTATGGATTGCGATAAGAGATGTAAGAGCTCCCAATAAATTAAAGAAAATCATTCACACATTAAAAGATTAGCAAAAGGATCCAGCTCTCCAGGAAACTTAGTGGCTGTAAAGCGTCTTGGCTGGAGAGGACTCTGTTCCCTGGCCGTGGGATGCTTAATCTCTAGTCTGTAGCAGTTTGGAGGTAAGAGCATAAGACACATCTTTATTTTTTCCCTCAAAACTATTTACTGGAACTAATAAATATAGCATATCATTCCATAGTTCAATGACATCAAGAGGCTTGTACAATTGCTACCAAGATCCATTTCAAAACATTCTCTCTCCTCTTGACCTCCTCGGTATCAGCTCCCTTCCCTCTTTCCCCAGTGTCCCTCCCTGGAAACATTATTCTACTTGTTGTCTCTGTAGTTTGTCAATCCTGGGTTTCAGATACCGGAAAGAAGAAAATATGTAGCAAACATTCAAGAGGGTTATTCCAAATGACAAAATACAACGGAGACAAACCTCCATATGGAAAACACACACACACACACACACACACACACACACACGAAGATTTGAAAATCAGATCAGACCCCACGTGCATAGAATAGGGAGGGAGGGCTACTGATAAGGTTTTAACCATTCAAGTCAGTTTTATCATTTTGATTATTCTTCCGTTTTCAAAATGAAAGATTTCATAATCACTAGAAAAATCCGAGGAACTATGAGACAGAATAGAAACAAAGGAATGGTCTTCCTCACCCGTTTGCCTCATCATGCGCCCTCGGCCCCCTGAGCTCACTGGCGACCGTGGCCTCTGCACGATCCTCATGAGCGTTCCCTTCTGTGTCTTCCGACCTCCGTCCCCAAGATAATGTAATTATAAATTTTTGTCCTTTTATAGAAAAAAGGTAATAGATAGAAATGCCCCCAAAACGTGTGTTTTAAATCCTAATCCCTAGATTTAATGTTCATAATCCCATTTGAAAATGAGCTAACTTTTTTAAGGTAATAAAGCAGGATTCGAGAAGGTGATATCTTGAGTCAAAAAAATTTTTTTTGAGATCTAGAAAGAATAGCTTGAGCATGGAGCCATGCCATGAGCCAGGAACGGGGGAGAGAGATGTCATCAGATGAAGGTCACCGAGGAACTCAGAAACAGAAGCAGAGAATAGACAATGCCTTCCCATCTGAAACCACAGAGAAAGAGACTTCCCCCTGGGCCCGCGCTCTGAGCTCAGCCTGCTAGTCTCCTAAACTGCGAAAAATATAAAAGTCACCCACTTGTGGTATTTCGCTTATAGCAGAAATAAGTATAACAACTACGCACCGTTTTATGCCACCTGTTTTTCTCACCTAACACTTGTTATAGACAGCCCTCCAGATCAAAACCGGAAGTCGTTCTTCGCGTCCTCACGCCGACCACGGCGCCGACGCAGAAAGGCTGATTTAATCGCCATTTGATGGACAGTCAGGACCTTCACCTCTAGAAAAAAACGCGGTCACGCTGATTCCTAAAAGACATCACTGTGATCTTGTCCTTTTGTTTCAATGGGATCGATGCCTAGAAGTGGGGATGCTAACTCAAACATAACACATACTTATTACAGCGGCTCTTTTCAGCTTGTTCCAAAAAAGAGGATCGCCGTGCCCATGCCAACAGCACCATGTGAGAGTGCTTATGTCTCCTCATCCTTGCCAGGACAGGATGCCACGAAAACCCAACCCCCTGCCATTGCATTGACACTGACTCAGTGATGCTGTAGGATAGGGTAGAGCTGCCCCTGCCAGGGTCCGACATTTTAACTCTTTATAGAGTAGAAAGCTGTGTTAGGCTGGGTACTTCAGAGAAACAAATCCACAGAAACTCATGTATAAGAGAGTTTTAGATAAAGGGTAAGTGCACATCAAGAAAACATCCCAACCCAGTGCTGCCCAAGCCTACAAGTCCAACATTAACCCATATGTCCAACCCCAATCCGCAAAGGCCTCCTCCATCTCACAAAACACACACAATGAAGCTGACTGCAGGGGGGAAAGCCAAGTCAGTGAACGTGTAATCATCTCAGCGCTGGCAGGGGTCTCCACATGGCTGCTGCTGCACCCAGGGCTGCATTGGGGTAGGTCCATGTGGCTTCTCCTCAGGGATGTCTTGCAGGAAGTGAGCCTTGCCAGCTAAAGCAGGCAACTGGCTAAGGCAGCTGCACCCTGGTCCGACCATCAGAAAGCAACAGACCTGAGAACTAGAAAGGCGAGGCTCACCGAGCCATTTATCCCTCCTCCCTTCAATTAACCCCACATGTGTTTATTGGTCAGGTTGGCACAATAAACTACCTCAAAAGCCCAATAATTCTTTCGCACAATGACTGGTGGTTTTGAACCATGAACCTTGGGTAACCACTCCAGAACCAGGGCTCCTTAGAAGATGCTATAGGTTTTAATTAGGTTTTTTTGTGTGTCTGTTTGTTTTTCCAATCCCAAGGGTGGAAGAATGTCACGTCCTTCCTATTTTCATTTTAATTCCCTGTCAATGAGAAGGAGCGTCACCTTCTGTACTGATCATCCCCCTGGCCACCGCCGTGTGGTCCATGATGTGGGGCTTCTGGCACGCACCTTGACCAAGGCCTTGCTGCAGCCATCTCGAGAGGCCTTCCAGGATAGGGATGACCTATTCTCTCTGCGGCTACGTTTCTTGGCTCATCAGTTAATTTTGAAATTCGCCATGGTATCTCAAAACGTTCCTGGCATGTTCTTTTCTGCAAACAGTCTATGCTCTCCTCCTCTTGCCAACACCTTCTCTCTCGGGCTGCTGGCAGCTCACCCACAGACACTGCTTCTGTAATACTCCAGGTGCTCAAACTTAACGGCTCCTGCCCCACCTTCACCCTTGGCAAGGTAGTACATGTGAGCGAAATTATCAGCTTGCAAGGTCAAGTTTAATTGCACCGTTATGCTTCAGTGACAAAACTGCTTTAATCAGGTTGAACACGGAGCAATAGACTACCAGTTTGAATTAATTTTGTATCTATGTGACAAAAACTCCAGAATCACAGTGGTTTAAACACAAGAGTGGCTTATTTCTCTTTGAGCGATAAAAGGCTCAACTCAAGGCACTTTTGGCTGTCAGGAATTCAGAACCTTTCTCTGTTCTTACTTGATCACGTCTAACCTTGGGCTCTTGGTTTAAGATGGAGGTGTTCATGTTACCGGTAGACAATGAATGAGAAGGCGATGATGTCAAGAAGCCCAGGAAGGAAAAGCACATTTGGAGACTGATACAGGAGCAATTGTACAATTTTGTTTGACATGATTGAACTATGGAATGATGTGACACATGTATTCCCAAGTTTCAGGGAAGAAAAAAAAGCACAGATCCAGGGATGAGTTCTGGGCTGACTTTGAAGCCTAGCTCTAATTTAAGAACAATTCACTCCTACACAATGGCCTGGCTCGATGCCTGCCTTTATGGGATGCTCGCTGAAGCTAAGGGCATTATAGCAAAGTGTGGTGAGGAACAAAGCTGCCGAGGAACCGCCAAAATAGACTTCAGGCTAGGAGGGGCAGTTCCCAGAAGCCCCCAGGACTGGAGAGGAGATAGTCATAAAGGTCAGTGGACAAACCTGGAATAATGTATACTTTTTTGTTTGTTTGCCTTTTTCCTCTTTTTATTTTATCTTTTGTTTTATTTTCATTTTGTCTCCATTGCTGTTGTTTTGCTTACCTATATAAGATGGGCAGGGAAGCAAGCCCGAGGAGAAAGCAATGGACCGATGGTTTCAGGGGGACTAGTGGGGAGCAGGAGGTGAGGCAAGGGAACCGTGAGCAAACAGCACCACAGACGGGAACAACTGGGGAATTGAAATCAACAACGAGGAGGACATAGAGATCCTGGTGATGTTGGAGCAACAGCAATTTAGCTGAGAGAAATTACGAAGGGGCAGAAAAGGGACGAGCATGATGGTGGGGTGGGAGGAAAGTAAAAGGAAACAGAGGAAAGATATAGGAAGCAAAGCTATGGATAGAGGTATAAACACAGGTGTGTACATATGTAAATGTATTAATTCATAAAAATAGAGGTATTGGCCTATATACATATATTTATATGGCAATACATTGAGGAAAACCCTCCCTAAATGCAAGGATACTTTGTTCTAACAACCTGGCATTCTGTGATGCCCACCCTCCCAACATGATCAGTAAAGACAAAAATCTGTGCATAAGCAAATGTGGTGGAGAAAGCTGATGATGCCCAGCTATCAAAAGATATAGATCACATCTGGGATCTTAAAGACTTGAAGTTAAACAAGTGGCAATCTAGCAGAGAAGCAACACGCCCACATGGAAGAAGCACACCAGCCTGTGTGATCATGAGCTGTCAACAGGATCAGGTAACAGGCATCAGAAGACCCCAAACACACAAAAAACCATATTATTGAGAACAGGGTGAGGTCAGAGCAGAGACCCAAAACTCATCTGTAGACAATTGGACATCCCTTCACAGAAGGGTCACAAGGAAAGGATGAGTCAACCAGGGTGCAGTATAGCTCTGATGAAACACACAATATCCCTCTGGTTCTTTAAGGCTTCCCCACCACTCACTATCATGACCCCAGTCCTGCCATTCAGTTCTGGCTAGGCTGAAGCATGTACACTGGTATAGATAAGCGCTCACAACAAATGGAATCCAGGTCCGATAAACCCCTCAGGTACAGAAATGGGAGTAGTGATACCAGGAGTGTAGAGGGAAGGTGGAGGAGGCTAGGAAGGGGGAACTGATCACAATGATTGATGTATAACTCCCTCGGGGGACAAACAACTGAAAAGTGGGTGACAATAAAAATAATTAATGATTTATCAAAGGGTCATGGGGGGGGAGGGGGGAGGGAGGGAACAGAGGAGCTGATACCAAGGGCTCAAAAAGAAAGTAAATGTTCAGAAAAAGATGATGGCAACATATGTACAAATATCCTTGATACAGTTGATATATGGATTGTTAAAAGAGCTGGAAGAGCCCCCAATAAGATAATCTTGAAAAAACAAAAAGTATGGCAAGGAAAGTGGGTGGCTTCCAGCTATCAATCAGAGTAATGTCTGGGGTCTTCAATACTTGTATTCCAACGAGCAGCCATCTGAGTGAGGAGTCAACTAAGTCCACACAGAAGAAGCACACCAGCTTGTGTGATCCAAAGATGGCAATTGCAAAATGAGAAGATGGTGAAGACAAAAGTGTTAGAGGTAAAATTATGAACACACAATTTGTAGAAGGCTAAGGAAGACAGTCGGAGCCCAAAATCCATCTGCAGAGTATGTAGTCAGAGGAAGCTGCTGGCCAATCTGCTCTCGCCACAGGCAAGGGAGCCCGCAGCTTGACGATCAGGCAGAGCCCCTTGCGATCTTGATGATGCGCGAGCTACCTCGATGCGTGGCCAGATGACCTCCTTACAGACATGACCTGGCTCTGTTCTGAGTGTAAGTATCTCTCAGCTGTTCCATGACAGAGACTTCTTTCCTGGCTTCTTGAATGTTGATGGGGGTCTTCTCCCTTTCATAGATCATACTTATTTTTGTCTTTATACTAATATGATCTTATCCCTACTACCTTAAAAAAAAAGAACAGAAAAAACAGGGAGCTAGGAAAGGGGGGCAGGGATGCTATCGCTGAGGGAAGGTTTTCAGAGCCTGCCTAGTACAGTTCATTAGGGCTTCTCTCCTACGGCCACATTTAAGCTGCAAGAGAGGCCTGAAAACAGGTTTCATGTGTCTCACTTAAAACTGCGTGCGCTTTTTAAAAATGTATGTCAATGTGATATGATACTGAGTAGAATCCAGTAGTTAAAGGTAGTTGAGGTAGTTAGTTTATTGTGCCAACCTGGCTGATAAACACATGTGGGATTAATTCAAGGGT
>NW_022105855.1:2711125-2715936 GCF_000313985.2 Echinops telfairi
CCTTGGTAGGATTTTTAGAGAGAGGAAATGAATAAGCCCCAAACCTTACAGTCCAATACGTGCTCCCCGTGCCTGGTAGCTTTGTAGGTTTACAGCCCCAGAGCAACCATGTGGGCAGGGAAGATCATATGAGACAACGAGGAAACTAAAGAATACTGCCGCATGTAGAACACAAAGAAACAGGGTGTTGAACTTGGAGAAAAGAGGAGTTGGTGGTGATAATATTTTTTGTGCATGGAGGGCCGTCTTGTGCAAGCTCTGGGTGGAGCCGGTGAGCAGAAGCAGGGCTTCAGACCCGTTCATTTGCATTTTCATCCAGGTATGCTGAACGCGAGTCTATTTTAACAAGATTCCCAGGTGATTCTTACAGATCTTATAGGTCGTGTAAATCACCTGTGCACATAAAAGCATCCAGGGATCTTGTTAAAGTGTACATTGTGATTCTGTACATCTGGGAAAATTCTCAGCAGGACAAAGGAGAATAAAGTGGTACAAAGCCCTGGCAGAATCAGGCCAAGCTTACTGCTGTTAAGTTGATTCCGACACATGATGACCCTGTAGGGCAGAGTCAAACTGCCTCATAGGGTTTCCAAGGATTTGAATGGTTTTGGTGAATAAAACTGAATATATCATGGACTACCAGAAGCACTGGTGATATAGTGGTTACACATTGGGCTACTCACCTCTAAGTCAGCAGTTCAAAACCACCAGGCAGCTCTGAGGGAGAGACAGGACTTTCTACTCCTGTGAAGAGGTAGTCTTGGATGCTCCCTGGGACAATTCTACCTTGTCCTATGGGCTCACGATGAGTCCGCATCAACTCGATGGCAGTGGATGAGGTGAGTCCCAGAAGAATGATCACATCTGTCTTGGAAGAAGCACAACCAGAATGCTGCTTACAAGTCAGGCGAGGGAGTGTGTCTCGTGTGCTTGCACATGTTATTGGGATGGACTGGTCCCTAACGCAGGGCCTTGTTTTTGGTAAGTAGGAGGTCAGCAAAGGAGAGAGGGACCCTCAGTTAAGTGGAATGCTACAGCCGCAGTGAGCGTGGACAGAGCAGCAACTTTGAAGATGAGGCAGGACGGGCAATGTGTCAGTCTGTCGTGCCTCGGGTTGCTGTGGATCTGGATCGGAGCTGACTTGGTAGCCTCAAGTAACAACAACAATCTTTTTCTTAAAAAGCAGTCTTATTGGCACCCAATCTACAGGTCATACAAGTCAATCATTCAACCACATCCAGAAGAGTTTTACAAGGATTACGACAATCAATGTTGGAACATTTTCTTCTTTCTTGTACTCATTGTTATTAACAACAATATTTTTTGAAAAATCGTTTTATGGGGACTTCATCTACCGGCCATACAATTAAATAATTTGATCATATCAAGAAGAGTTCTACGATCATCACCACAATCAATTCTACAACATTGTCTTCCTCCCTGTACTCATTACAACAGCACTCGGTATGAGAAAAGATTGTCACATCTTCTATGGAGTGGCCGCTGGGTTCGAACTGCCAACCTGTGGGTTAAAGCATTGAGTGCTTTAAACAGTGTATTACCAGGTCTCCTTAGAACCCAACCAGTGATTAGAGGGAGAGTTCCATATGTTCAAAGGGAAATTCTAATCCTAGTTTTCCGTCCAACGTGGTAGTGAGTTCCCTTTCACACATTTCCTGCAATATTCTCCACAGTGATCGGTGCTAAGAACAAAATGACAAAGAAGCTTCAGTTCCCACCTTGACAGCTCTTATCGCTGTGTGAAAAGGTGGGAATGGATCAGCTCATCCCATAGGCTACAAATGAATATTATGAAGTGCTACAAGCAGGTCTTTAACCACGGACTGTGGGAGAAGCAATGGGCAATCACTGCTTGTCCGACCGCTTGTAGGAGGACTTGTGCTCAGACAGAACCTGAGCAAATGACTTATGGCCTCTCCTGCTCTGCTTCCAGAAATGGGCTTTGACGGAGGAACAGTGGAATAACCGAAGAGACTGCAGAGGGTGTGAGGAATTGAATTGTGTCCTCTCAAAGTACTTGTTGTAAACCCTAAACTCTATACCTGGGGAATAGTTTTTTATTGTTATATCAGTGAGGCAGGATTAGGGTTTTGAATCAATGTCTTTGGAGATATAAGAGTAGATTAAGCAAGTAAAATACAAGTCACATGATCATCAAGGAATCTAGGAAAAGAAGTTGAAAGAGTTAAGGACCTTCCCCCAGAACCACCAGTGAGAAAGCTGTCTTATCCTAGAACAGATGGCCTGAATTCAGATGTCAAGCCTCTTAAACTGTGAGAAAATAAATTTCTGTTTATGAAAGCCACCCACTTATGGTATTTTTGTTATAGAAACTCTAGACGACTAAGAAAGAGTGAAGTGAATTTTAAATTTCTGGGCCTTCTAAAGTGCATTTTCTAAAAACCCCCAGTAGGGTCACTGTGACTTAAGTCAGATTGTGTTAATCTCTTGCCTGTATGTAGGAGATCAGTTGAAACCATATAATTTTCAATGACTGGGAAATTTGAAGATTGGAAACAGTTTGAGAGAAGTTGAGGCCCTCTAAACTATGCAAATTTTCTGAAAATAAAACTCTTCCCACTGAGAATTCTTGTCTTTACTCCTCTAAAAAAATTTCCTATTTGCCCATGAAAACAACTAAGAAAGATATAATAAAAATCCTTTTTTTTTTCCAGATGTCCCAATGTCTAATTATATCAATTTACAAAGCATGGTAATTTTATGAGTGAAGCAAGTTATACATAATGCATTTTTAATGTTCCTAAACCAACAGTGTGACTTTATATCTATAAAGGGCACTAAAAATAAACCTTGCATGTGTTCAATTCCCTGCTCCCACATTTCTTTGAAGAGACATTGTTGGGTTTTTTGGTTGTTGTTACTGTTCTGCGGCTTAAAATTTTGGTGTGTGTGTGGGGGGGATCTATGCATCTAATCTTCCCTTTGTTCTTGCCGTCTTGTCGCTTGTGTTCTATTCTTGTAAAATTTAGGGGTGTGAAAGCAATGGCTCTCTTAGCCAAACTGACATAGAAGTTTAGGTCTATAACGATTCACATTAAACTGCTAGGCTGTCTGGAGAGCTAAGGTTTGGAGATGAGTCTTCAGTCAACGATTCTAGCCAAGGTGGGCACTTTATTTGATCCTCGCTTTATAGTCTACGGGTGCCTGCCAAACACATTGACGTGCAGTAGGTTTGTCCAAAAGATGGAAGATCCTTATCGCTCGTGAGTAATCTGTCTTCATGCAGGCATTCAGGCAGACAGGCTGTTGCCCATGTGGTGCACCGGCAAGAGGAACAGCTTGGAGCCTGGACAGGGAGGGTGGGGCCAAGAGTTCTGGGCTCTGTCACCAACTTTGTGTGACCCTGGACTGGTTTTTCCCCTCTTGGAAGCCTCCATTTTCTCACTGGTGGACAAAGAGTTTGGACAAAGTCCCAAGGACCTCATAGATGCTAACATTCTAGAAATCCATTACCCTGACTCCTCTTCTCAAACAAGAGAGAGGATTATATATAAATGGCTGTGAAAACTTGGGCAAACATCTTATTTTCTGGACACTCTTGGTTTACGCTGAAGGAGTGACAATAAATCCAGGAGGAAGAAGGGTTGTATGGTTCTGGTGCCAACTTGACTCGGTTGCAAAGCAATAGCAATTTCAGTACCACTTTTGAGCTGTATCCTTTTGATATCTCTTGAAGAGTAGAGTTGGAGAAGGAATCGTATTTCAGTTTTTGGTGCTGTTTTGCTGCTTATGTTATTGAAAAGCCCTGCTTTGAAATGTTGGTGTAGTTTACAATTCACCAATAGCTTTGAGCTATTCCTGACCAATGTAATAAGGCCTGGGCCACTCTTCCCTGCTATGGTGATGGAGATGGGCAGAAGAGCTGGGTAGCATTTCTGTCTTCATGGTCCAAGAGTTCATGGGTGTCTGTGCCCTTCCAGGAAAGACTTCAAGGGCACAGTTGCCCAGAGACTGCCAAGGAGTTTGGCCTGATCTTGTTCCAGCTTGGTTGACAGACCCAAGTGGCTGAGAAGAGCATTTGAATTTAGAGGTGTTAATGCTGATTTGAAACTTGAGCTTCTGTCTGGAATTAGAATGTATCTATGAACTTTTAAGTGTATTGCAATTGCTGTGTTAAATGTTTACATGATCTTTTTCAAATATGACTCATCTCCACCTGCAGTGTAGTAAATTAGCTGTGTACCTCTTACACAGTAATTGAGTGGGATTATGTAAATAAGGAGCCCTGGTGGCATAGTGAATTATGTGTTGGGTGCTAACCACAAGGTCAGCAGTTTGACTCCACCAGCCACCCTGTGGGAAATAGAGGAGGCTGTCTCTTTCCATAAAGATTTAAGGTCACAGAAACACAAAGAGGCAAATGCTATTCTGTCTAATGGGGTTGCTCTGAGTCAGAATTGACTCAGTGGCAGTAATGGGATGTGGTGGGATGCAAATAAGATGCATGTGTCTCCGTAGAAAGACAATGTTTTGAAAATGATGAGAGCAACAAATGTACAAATGTGCAGATTTGTAAGGCAGAATTGGGATCATGATAGTGGGGGAGGAGGAAGCATTCAGGAACTAGAGGAAAGTTGTATGTTTCATCATTGCTACCCTGCACCCTGACTGACTCATCTCCTCCCCGCATCACTTCTGTAAGGGGATGCCCAATTGCCTACAGATGGGCTTTGGGTCTCCACTTCACACTCCCCCTTATTCACAATGACATGATTTTTTGTTCTGATGATGCCTGATACCTGATCCCTTCGACACGTGATCACACAGCC
>NW_022105855.1:2718537-2721457 GCF_000313985.2 Echinops telfairi
AAAAAAAAAGATTGGGCATTGGTTTTCTATGGGTGCTGGAATTGTGTGCACTTGTGTTTTCTGGTCACCAGCACTAATTATCATTCCACCATGAACATGTATTGGCTCCCTGATAAATTATTACAATAATAAACAGGAGCTAGGAAAGTCTTCCTTGCTTGGGTGTCTTGTTAACAATTAGTTTGATCATCATCTCGAGTTCACACTGCGGAGTTTACTTCCTCTTCCTACTCCCATTTTGACTCTCAGTTCTCAGCACAGTCATTTTGCATGACTTTGTCCCCTCCCAAACCATGGCAGCAATGACTTTCACATGGCATGTTGGTTAGAACTGTCCACGAGAAAAGATTTCCTTCTCCTTTGGGATGGATAATATTGACTAGTTAGCAATTTGGCCCATGTTTACCCGCCATTTCTGGGAAACCAAGGAGAAAGTCAGCAGTCGGAGCTGGGAAAGTGGCTGATCAGTAGAAGCTGACTCGTCGCTGTAGGGCATAGAATTACTGGTCTCAGGTGTACATAACCTTCTAAGGAAATTATTGGTCAACACCTTGTTATGGCTTCATAGTAGGTGGAGTGTATTTCCTACTCCTTCACTTTGGCCAAAGAGAATATTGGTGGATATAACATGATTGGGACTTGAAAATAGTTTATGCATTAAGACCTGCTCTTTTTTGCACCAATGCAAAGAACTCCCCCATGGCACTTATTACCTGTTCAGCCTGAGATGCAGAATAAACACATACCTACAGCTCCACCTCCTGCCTGAAGCCAAGCCTCTCAGCTTTGCCCACACTAGAGCAGCCAAACCACAGCAAAGCTTGCAGACTGTATAAGAATACATCATTGTTTTAAGCCATTGACTTTGTGGGTGATTTATTGTGCACCATTATTGAGACAATAGACGCCTGACCCACTGGGCTTAGTCTGCTAAACAGTTTCATTGGCTCATCTGGTTAGAAAGAGTTTTCTGGGCACTTTTGTGTAATGAGTATGTAAAAAAAGAAATGTTAAGAGAAGTTACGATGATCACCTGGGAAGGAAAAGAATGTGGTCAACCTCACTTTCTAACTTTGGTAACCAACGGCCACTGATATTTTCCCCAACAGTCCTATTGGCATATAATTTGCATATCATACAATTCAATACTTCAGTCATATCAAGAAGACTTGTATAATTATCACCATAATCAATTTTAGAACATTTCCTTCTTTCTTGAAGTCATTGTTATTAGTTCCTCATTTCCCCCTAACCTCCCCTGCCACAGCCCCATGAAACCATGAGTCTGGTTCTGTCTCTATGGAGTTCCCTATCCTAGATTTCATATGTAGGAAAAAAGGACAAAAACCCCCAACAGCATCACAAAGGAAAACAAGAAGAACCTCAATTAGAAAGATAGCCAAAAATATTAAAAACTAGAACCAACCTAAAACGGGTCAAAAGGGCGATCAAATGATAAGGTGTTAGCGATTAACCTAATTGCATCTGCAGTAATTCTCTCTCCAGTGGACTCTGAGCGGTGGCAAAGCTTTTCACATTCCTGGTCTCGGTCCGAATGGAGTCTTTGGGGGTTTAATCCATGTGTATTCTCCCGTCACTTTCTTAAAAACGGAAGCAATCTTAGAATGGCTTAAAAGGGAGTGCAAATGATAAGATGTTACATTTTAACCTAACTACATCTGCCATCATTGACTTTACCATGCTCCCTACTAAGGCTATTTGTGTGTCTCGGTGATGGTCAGAGAAGATTCGCCTGAGGAGTAATTCATATGTGGGCCCTGCAAATGGATTTGGGGCTACCACTGTCATCCTGGGCCTTCTGCAAACTGGGTCTCCACAATTTCAGCTCAGATACCCTTTCCTCCTTCCAATTTGGATTATATTATTTACACAGGCTTGTGTGCTTCTTCTATGTGAACTTAGTCGATGCCTCAAGACCACTAATTTTTAATTACAGGCAAAAATTACTTTTTCTGCTTGATTCTAAAGGTGTTCCAATACCACTCGGGCTCCTCAAATGAAGGATTACATTGCTAACATTTCAGATTGAGTTACAATAGTACAGCTAGTTTTCATCTTTCAGGCCAATGACTGGGACAGCTTACAAACCGAGACGTCAAGGCAATCCCACTGACACTGGATTTATTGCCAATTTAGTTTTTCCACAGACTTACTTTCCAGCCCCCTGACCCCGCTCCCCACCTCTTTTCTCCATTTTAGCTTTGCAGTTAGTGTGAAATAAATAATTTCACACTACTGGGCAACGTAGAAGTCACGGTCGAGATTGGCAGCAAAGGACTCACTGACTGGTGGCAAAGACATTGAATGCATTTTGTGTTCTGTCTCAGAACCTTGCAGTCGCGATTCCTTACAGCCAGGACTGTGTTTGGATTTTCAAATGGAAACATTATTCCGAGCTACTTACTCCACTGTGCTTGGCATGAATTGCAGAACTCTTCTCTTGGATGCTTGCTTCACAAGCATCAACTGTTAAGACTCATTCGATGATTGCAACCCAGACGTGCTGCAGAGCACAGACTCAGGGACACTACCACTTTAGAGGCCATTGAGTGATCTGACATCTTCACTGCAACAATAAGGAAGTTGAGGTCCAGTCACGTTCTCGACAGCAAGCACACTCAGACAGCAGCAAGGTGAGCTAAAAGCCAGGGCTGAAAGACCCTGCGCATGCAGCCTTTCCACAGTACTCGAGGATTGCCACCACTCTCTTTTCGATGTGGAATAATCCCTGAAAATGAATTTCCTCATGGGGTTCATTTGTTCAGTTGATGCACACAATTGCTGAAGATAAAATGGGTGCATAAGCAAATATATTGAAGAAATCTGATGGTGTCAGGCTACTAGAAAATACAGCACCTGGGGTCTTAAAGGCTTGAAGTTAAACAAGCAGCTATCTAGC
>NW_022105855.1:2723933-2740126 GCF_000313985.2 Echinops telfairi
TAAAATTATATATATAAAATCACCTCTATTGTCACCACTCAGACATAATCATGGCCGATATGTTTTTGTAAAACCAAACCAAAAAACTGCCATCGAGTTGATTGCAACTCATAGGGACCCTATAAGACAGGGTGGACTGTGCCTGAGAGTTTCTGAGACGGTCACTGTTTACAGGCGTGAGTACTAGCGGAAAACCCCGTTTTCCTCTGGTGGAGCGGCTGTAGAAGTTGTTTTCTTCTTCATCCCATTCATTGACAGTCCCTGATTGGCACGACCAAGGAGGAATCCATCACGATCTCCGTTGCACTACTGACAGGTGTCTGTGTTCTGTCCAATTTCACTTAGCTGCGAGGAGAATTCCTTTCCCATCCAGACGTCTACAGGAGGAAGGTGTGGGCTCCTAAGCCGCTTCACATTTTGTCGTGCGATGTCTCCGTAATCCACTGCTGTCTCGTGGTGGCTGCGCCACTATTGATAAGCGCTATGAAGGTCCCCAAACCACTTCATAGTTTCTGACTATAAAGTTAGCTGTGTTTCCCGGGGAGCATCTAAAGTGTGACTAAAGTCTGCACGCAGAGATTTTTCCTGCAGCGATTTGGTTTTAATAATAGTAAAAGGCTGAAAAGCTCACTGGCCTGTGTTAGGGACATGCAGTCCGGTGTATTACTCTGATTGAAAAAGTGACCACAGTGAAGCTTTTGAGGAGTTTGAAATAACGATGGAAGTTATGGATGGAGACTCTAAGACAAGGACACGGGCTCATACGTGTTGTGTGAGCTTGAGTGTGTGCAACCATGTGCACGGGAGGAAATGGCCTCAAACCTCAGTGCTCATCGTCTGTGGCAAGATTGTGTGATTCCCCCGCCTTCTTCCGTGGTCTTTTTGTATGATCTTAAATGAATTACCGTTATAATTGGGGAGAAGAGTCATGCTGTTTTTCTTATTAAGCTCACATATCAGAGATGAAGTCACTTCCAGGGAAGGAAGGCCTGGCTGGTCTGTGTGGGTTCCATTTCCTTCCTAATAGGAAGCATCCCGAGCATGGTAAACGCCTTGCCAAGGGCTCCCACGCCTTTACGCAGGAGAAGTGCCTGGTTATGTTGTTTGATTTAACATAATCGGACTTCTGGCTTGGCTTTCCTGAGTGCATGGTCCCCTAACTTAATTATTCTAGCTTTCAACAGCTTTCATGCTTTCTCCAGAAAGCATGGGGACCCATAAACCCCTATCTTGGGGCAAAACACCCAGCTTTTTCTTCCCTTTTTGTTTTTTTACCATCTCAATTTTGTTTCTGTGTCAAACCTCAGGAAATGTGATATTCTTTCTAGTTAGTCTTTCATCTATAGATAATTTATAAATGTACTTTATTCAGACGTCATTCACATACTATACAATTCACTCACCCCCAACCCCCAGGGGGATGAGCAACAGAAATGTGGGTGAAGGGAGACAGCAGATGGTAAAAGATATAACAATAATAATAATTTATAATTTATCAAGTGGCCACGAGGGTGGAAGAGTAGGAGAAGGAGGAAAAAAAGCTGATACCAAGGGCTCAAGTAGAAAGAAAATGTTTTGAAAATGATGAAGACAACATATGTGCTTGACGCAATGAATGTATGGATTATTATAAGAGCTGTAAGAGCCCCCAATAAGATTATTTATTAAAAAACTCACTCATGTAAAGTGTATTATTCTGTGTTGTTGTTTTTTAAAAACTACTTTATTGTGGTTTAGATGGAAGTTCACAAGGAAAATTAATGTCCTACTTAGCACTGACACGCAGATAGCTTGCTCCATGCTGTCCATTGCAGCTCCTACAGTGTGTCCACATGTCCCCTTTCATCTACACAGACTCCTTCCTGTCTGGTTTGCCTTATTTTTGGCCAAATCGTGTCCTTTGGTCTCAAACAGCTGATTATTCGGAGGAGCATGTTCCTCCTGATGCTGTTGATCACTCCGAAGGCCGATTTGAAAGGTGATCTCTGGGAGCAGCTTACGTTTCAAGTGAGGAAGTGGGTATCTGGGGGCCACGATTTCAGAATTGCCACCAGTTTCTATCAGAATGACAAGTCTGTTTTTAAAGATTTTGATGAATTGAACATTTGCCCTACCATTTCTTTATCTGGGATGCTAGCTTGTGGCCTGCTCAGGGCAGCCAATGGGGCCGCTGGGCACCATCTACTTCTTTTGGTCTCAGGTTAGTGGAAGCTGTGGCTCACATGCTCCCTTGGTCCTTTGGACTAATCATTTCCTTGAGTCTTTGCTTTTCTTTACTCTTCCTTGCTCTGGATGGAAAGAGAACAATAGCAGCAACTGAAGTGAGTGGTTTTTTGTCAATCCACAGAACTTTGCAACCATTCTGACAATCAATTGTAGAACATTTCCATGATCTCAAAAAGAAACCCATAGCATTAACAGCACTTTTCCATTTCCCTCTCGCCCTTCCTGGTCCTAGGTGACCAGTTAGCAATTTTGGTCCTAGACCTTTGTCTACTTAGGTCATTTTGTATGAATAGAATCATTTTAGTTACTCGTGAGCTAGCTTAGGACTGAGAACAGAACCCCTCCAAATCACCCGGGAGAAGAGAAGAGACGGTCGAGGGAACAGGACGGCTCTTCCCAGTGGGTAAGTGGGTGTGGAGTGCCTTCCAGTGGCTTCTGGCTCACCGTGACCCTCCGGGACAGTGTCAAAGGGCCTCAGAGTCTTTCTAGGCTGTAATGTTTGAGGGAGCCGATTACCAGGTCTTTATTCCCATGAAGTGATTGGTGGGTTTGAACCCTCGGGCTTTGGTGAATAGTTGTGCACTTAACCGTTGCAATACTAAGGTCCCTCTAATTGTTAAATAGATATGGTCATTCTTGAACTTTGATATGAACCTTCACTACGAATGAACTCTTAGATTTCTCCCCCCCCCCCCATTTGATAGTACCTCAATGATGTCTGCTTCTATTGGCAATGTTGGTCACGTAATACTTGAGCATATTGACAGGGGATGTTCTGGTGGTCTGGAGCTTGGCTGGGGCTGCAGTGAGGAGCCAGGGGGTGAGGACGAGGGAGGAGGGTCAAGCGGTTGAGGGTGGATGATACAAATCCACGCATAATCAGTCACGATGTTAGTTATAAACCTCTGGATTTTTATCAAAATAAATCCCAAGCAAGCAAGAAACGCTTCCTCTATCCAAGTCTTTGCTCTCATAGCCCATGGCCAAACTAACACTGACAGAGCCAAAACACACCAGCACCAGCAAAAGCCCCTTTGGCTCCCTGAAGCACACAGTGGCTTCATTGAGCCGGGACGCGTTGGTGCGCTTGCTTGCTTTCCCTGGCTGCTGGGGAAAAACAAACCCCTCCCATAAGCACGTGGTGTGGGAAAGGTGGGATGACTTTTTCAAAGCATCTCTTTGTTTCTGCAGACTCTGTCCTCACCAGAGCCGAGCTGTCTGGCCATCAGGGCACTGGAAGTCAGGCTCACGGGCCCTGGCGAAGCTACTGACTCCGCCTTTGGTTCATGCCAACCTAGAAGTCTTCTCAAGCTACCCTGGGGGCAAAAGATGAGCACAGTGTCTTTGGGAGGGCCACACTCTTGGATTTCTACACTTCAGACTCCAGGGAGAGATACCTGCCCCCTGGAGACCTAGAGAGGAGAACCTTGCCCTCTGCCCCCTTCTCTAGTCTTTGAAGCGGGAACAGGAACCAGCCAGGTTCTGTGCGGGCACCTCAGGGAGCAATGTAGCTAGGTGTCCTCACTGAGGGGGCAATTAGAGGGTGGACTTTGAGTTCATGTTCTCAAAGCAGGGAAAAATCTGCATAGACCTTTTCTCTTCAGGTTATGGGCTATCGTTGACAGGCTTCAGGCATTTAGCCTTGGCATCATTGTGAAAGAAAGAATGAAGGACCGCGGCCGTCCTGGTGGCATCTGTTCCCCGCTTCTCATGGAGCAATGTCTGGCCGAGGTCCCACTTGCTCTGCTCTGCCCCGCCTCATCAACGCTGCGCGCGGGAATCTGAAGTGGCAGTGGGCCATGGCCTGCAGCAGGAATCTTCTTCTCTGTAAAAGCAATAGACCCAGATTTTTTAATGTTTGATGTTTTCCCCTATACCCTGTTACTTCAAAGATATAGGTAGAGTCTCCCCCAAAGTGGAAAATCTTCCGATAGGTGCTAAATAGCCCCGTAGTGTAGAAGACTGTGAAGTTGGAAGGACTTATTCAAGATGTGCTCTGAGATGGCAGGGCCAGGTCTGCAAATGTTAATAGAGCATCCACTTCCAACCTCGGAAACAAAACCAACCCTGACCCAACGCACTGTCATCGAGTTGATCCCAACTCATCAGTGGCTCTGCGGGACAGAGGAGAACTGGCCCTGTGGGTTTCTGAGATTCTAAATCTCTACAGGGTGGACCACCGGAAGCCTACGGAGTTAGTGAGAAATTGAAACACGGTTGTTCAGAGGGAATCTCTTCAGCGCTAAGTGGGATGACCATGTCATTTATTGTCAAACTGGGATACTGCTGAGAATGAAAGAGAATGCTGTGGACAAAATGCCGAGACAAAGGTTGAACTGGGACTTTCCCTGCCAATGGACATGGGACCAGCCACGTGTGAAGGTAACTGGCTTGGAGGTCCCCACGGCTCCTTACAAAGGCCTCCCAGGAAAGGGTCAGCTTTGCAGATCGGACAGGCCCAGCTGGCACCAACACGAGGCCCAGGCTGCCCTAGCCATGTTAGATTGTTGCCCTTCCTCTCTAATCCCCCACCCCCTTCACCTGACAACTAAGGGTTCAGAGTCAGAAGCTGGTGTTGGGGGGAGGGTCCAGCAAAGGGAGGGTGGAAGACAGCCACACCTTTCTCCCTGACAGCAACCCTAACCAGGGTCTGATGTCCCACCCACCTGGAAGAGGACAGACACTAAGTCAGATAAAAGTGATTATTCCCATGGTTTGAAATGCTTAAAATACTGACCTGAAGCTGCTCTTGTGATCGAAAGGGACTCATGTGGCTCCGAACGGCCACAAAAGCCACTGAAGCGGTCTGAGATCTTGCTTAGGGGGCGAGAAAGAACCTACCTACAAACCCAGTGGATCTGAAGGGACCGAGGGAGGAAGAGTAGGGCATCTGATGCCCGCAACCCATTCAGTCTGTCACATCTAGTAGAAGAAGACGTGAAAACCTTCTTTGAATTGGGTCAAGTAACTGTTACATGAATCTAGTGTGAAGTTTTTCAAAATTCCCAGAGCTGATACTAACCATTCCTGGTATCCTAAAATGAAGCAGGAACAGGTAGCCACTCTGGTTCTATGCAATTTAATCCAGGAGATGGTGTGTATCAAGGGTGAGTGCACACCTGCCTGGTACCCGCTCAGCATCGACGGACATGAGCAAGTGTGATGACTTTCACGGCATCCACCATATGCTGGAGACATACATCGTCTCATTGAAAACCAAAACAGCCCTATGCCGTCCAAGGCCCCAGGTCCCAGGTCCCATGCTTCAGTAATAGAATCAGGATTCCCACCCCGGTTTCTTTCTGCTGTGCTGTTGTTAGCTGCCTTGAGTCAGCACCTGGCTTATGGCAACCTCGTGCACAACACATGATGCTGTCCAGGTCTGTGCCACTCCCATGATCTGTGACAGACTGGACCCTTGTGATCCATGAAACCTTCACTGACTAATTCTGAGTAGACAGCCAGGTCTTTCTTCCTACTCTGTCTTAGTCTGGCAACTCTGCAGAAACCTCTCAAACATCAGAGCCGCATGCAAGCCTCAACTAACAAGAGATGGGTATGCATGAGATGCATTGCTGGAAATCAAACCGGGATCTTCTGCATCCCTCCCAGATGCACAGCCATGGAGCCAATTCTGACTCATAGTGGCCCCAGGTAAGACAGGGTAGAAAGGTTCCTTAGGGTTTCTGAGACTGGAAATCTTTAGGTGAGCAGACAGTCTCACTTTTCCCCATCGAGTGATTTGTGAGTTTGAACTGCCGACCTTACATTTAGCAGACCAATGCTCAGCTCACAACACCATCAGGGCTTCTCAGTGTTCTGCAGGTTAGGAATGTACCCCAGAATCAGCAGTTCATCATCTCTTTCTGCTCCATCTGTCGCCATTCCAGGATTAGCAGAAGTTCTTTCTGAAGAAGTGAGAAGAGAAGATGCATGTAACTGATTTTGTGAACACTTTTGAAGTGGTTGATCAGAGTAGGAACCTTGGAACCAGGTGGCCTGGGTTCCGATCCCGTCTATGGGCCTTACAAATGGTGCGTGTTACTCCACCCTTCTGTGCCTTTAGGGAGGAATGATCATTGTCGTGCCCATCACAGGGTTGTTGGAGGCTGAAATCTCTTACTACATGCAGAGGGTTTAAGAAGACCTTTGTACGTGTTTAAAAAGGTTGGCTGTTGTTATTAAAATGCTCTGATGACCTAACTTCCCAGGTGCTTGGAACACAAAATACTCTCAGGTCCAAGTGACTAGTGAACACCACATCTTGAAATTAAGGGACTATGATCTGTCCTTTGAAGCTTTTATTCTGTGCTGCTCTGCTCTCTCCTTGGTGTCCTGGGTATGTGTTGGGCTGCTAACTGAAAGGTCAGTGGTTCAAAACCAACAGCTGCTCTGCAGGAGAAAGATGAGCCCTTAGATCAGGGGTCCTCAAACTTTTTAAACAGGGGGCCAGTTCACTGTCCTTCAGACCCATTGGAGGGCCGGACTGTAGCTTAAAAAAAACTATGAATAAATTCCTAGGCACACTGAACATATCTTATTTTGAAGTAAAAAAACAAACGGGGCAAAAACTCCCGGCGGGCCCAATAAATGTCCTCGGCGGGCCGCATGTGGCCCGCGGGCCGCAGTTTGAGGCCGCCTGCCTTAGACTATAACTCGCAGTAACTATAACTAACTGTAACTGTAACTGAGACTGTAGGGGCAGTTCTCCCTTGTCCTGTAGGGTTGCTATGAGTCGGCATGGACTCACTAGGACTGAGTTTGGATTTGGTTGATTCTCTCCCCTTGTCCAGGACGCCTCACTGCCCCTGGAGGAGGGCAGGGACATCTTGCCCCCCCTCCCCCCTTCTCTGTGGGTAGCATCTAAGACTCTGTTCCCTCCAGTTTACTTTACCACAAAGATTAGATCTTCTCTGTGAGCAGCACGCTTTCCTCCGGGTGCTTCTCTCCCTTTTTGTGTTATTTGCTTTTCTTGACAAAGGAAACTTGTAACTTCAGTTCAAATTTCTTTGGCCAAAATTTCCCCACAGATAAAGTCCTTCTCAGGAGCCTACTTGCAGAGAGGAATCTGGGTGCTTCCTTGTTCCTTTGTTGGCTGGCAGTTTCCTGTTTGCTTTTTAGGCTGAGCTGGTCTAGCCCCCAAACGTTCTGGGGCGGGAGGGAAGGACCCTCCTGGAGGCTTCCCCCAAACTGAAAGGCTGTCCTCGCCCCTTTCCATGCACACCTGCCCCCACCCCCACCCCCACCTCTGCTTTTCAGTCCGTGCCACCAATTCCACTACTGGTCCCAACACCACGCCAGAAGACACAAGCAAAGCAATAGATATGTAACCCAAACCACAATATGATCTATTTTCTTCTCCTAATGATTGAGACGGCAGACTCTGAGGATTTTTGGTCATTAATTCTTTTTGTGTTATTTTATTCTTTCAATCGAATAAATTAGGAGTTGCTAAGGCATTTGGCTCTTAACGAAAAGATTGGGGTGTTGAGTCCACCCAGACTTGCCTTAGAGGAAAGGCCTTGTTTATATAGTTCTGAACAATCAGCCATTGAAAAGCCTGCAGAAGAAATCTTGGGAACCCTTAGGCTTTTTCTCTGAGTTTCGACTATCTTCCTGGTATACCCAGATGTGTGGTAGACAAAGTCTGTATTAAAGGAGAACCTTGGTGGCGCTGTCAGGTAAGGACTGCTACCCACAAGGTCATCAGTTCAAACCTACCAGCAGCTCTAAGGGAGAAAGATGAGGCTGTCTGCTCCCATGAAGATTTACAGCCTCAGAAACCCTGTAGAGGGTCACTATGAGTCACCGCAGTGGGTTTTTGTTGTTGTTTGTTTTGGTTTGGGTGGGAAAGCATTGGAGTGGCCTTCAAGAAGATTGGTTTCAAAATAGGCCCAAGAGGAGTTCCTTGTTAGGCAGTCAGACAACAGGCAAAGATGTTTGAAGGGTTTGGTCAGAGCAGAGATGGTACGATTGAAAACCTGCCTTGGAACCTGGGAATTGGTAGAAACCATCCTGTCTTCCATGCTGAGCACTGCTTGGTCTGGAGGAAGGAGAAGGGACTCAGAGGTGAAAGGTCAGTGAGCAGGGAGCAGCCACAGAGGAAGCCTAACCTGGGTTCAGGTGGGGCAGGTGATGGAAGATGGAGATCACGGTTAGACTGGCTTCACGCGGCTGCCCGGTGGGCATCCCATCAGAAACACTGGGTGAGAGACCAGGACAGAGCACTTTCTGTCCCCTGCAGTTGGGCTTTCTAGCAAATCTGAATTTGAGTTCCTGCTCAACAATTTATTAGCTGATAACCCTAACGACTTAACTCTCAACCTTACCTAACCTTAATGAAGTAATTTAAGGTTAGCTCTTCCAGTGCCTCGGTGTCCTTGTTTTTGAAATGAAGATAATGCTGGGACCTACTTCCTGGGTGGTGCAACTGGTCACTGAGGGTGACTGCTAAGCAAAACGTTGCTGAATTGAGTGCACCCAGAAGCAGAGATAGGCCTGGTGATCGACTTCCAAAATACCAGCCACCGAAAACCTTTACGGAGTATCTACGCTGATACACTTGGGGTCACCACGTGACTCGATGACAACACGTCTCTTAGGCAACCATGGGAATTAATTACGAGAATGCATCTCAAGAGCCTCGCAGAGGACCTGACACAGACCGGGTCCTCACTCAGAAGGTTTGCCTCATGGTCGTAGTTGGAGTGGTATCTCCAGAAGTGTTGTTTGGCATGAGCTCTTAGGCGGGAAGAGAATAGGATAAAGGGGCACAGATTAATTACTTGGTATGGCTCTTTCTAACTTCCACCAATGACTGGGTGTTGTTGTTGTTGTTGTTAGGTGCCTCATGCCAATTCCAACCCATAGTGAGCCGATGCACAGCAGAATGAAACAGCGCCTGGTCCCGTGCCATCCTAACCATTTTTCCTATGGCCGAGCCCATCATTGAGCCACTGTGTCAGTCCATCTTGTCAAAGGCCTTCTTCTTCTTCTCCACCTCCGACTTTACAACCACGATGTCCTTCTCCAGGGACTGGTCTCTTCTGATCACAGGGCCAAAGCACGTGAGACGAAGACTCTTCTCACCATCCCAGCTACTAAGGAGCATTCTGGCCTTACTTCTTCCAAGAGAGATGGGTTTGTTCTTTTGGAAGTTGTGTTAGTCTGGATAAACTAGGGAAACAAATCCACAGAAACTCTTATGTGTATGAAAGAGTTTAATATAAAAGGTAAGTGTATATTAAGAAAGCATCCCAGCCCAGTGCTGTCCAAGCCCATAAGCCCAACATTAGCCCATGTGTCCAACACCAATTTACAAAGTCCTCTTTAATATCACAAAACACACACAATGACGCCGAATTCAGGAGGAAAGCTGAGTCAGTGAATGTGTAAGCATCTCAGTGCTGGCAGGGGTCTCCACACGGCTGCTCCAGCACCCAGGGCTGCATCGGGGTAGGTCCATGTGGCTTCTCCTCAGGGATGTCTTGCAGGAAGTGAGCCTTGCCAATGGAAGCAGGCAACTGGCTAAGGCAGCTGCACCCTGGTCCAACCATCAGAAAGCAAGAGACCGGAGAACTTGAAAGGCAAAGCTCACCGAGCCTTTTATCTCTCTGCCCTTCAATTAACCCCACATGTGTTTATCGGCCAGGTGGCACAATACACCTTAATTATCTCAGCAGTCTACAGTACTTTCAGTATTCTTCACCCGCACTATAATTAAAATGCATTGATTCTTCTTTGGTCTTCCTATGCAATATCCAATTTTTAAAAAAATTAAAAGATCATTTTATTGGGGACTCTCATAGCTCTTTCAATGTCCAATTATCATACACATATGAAACCACTGCAAATATCATGATTTGGGTCAAGAGCACTCTTAGTCCTCAAAGTAACATCCTTACTTCTCAACACTTTCAAGAGGTCCTGTGCAGCCAATTTACCCTTTGATCCCTTGTCTGCTTCCAGGAACATCAGTCATGGAGGGAATAAAGACAAAATCCTTGACAAGGTTGGTCCAGGTGTGAGGATTTGGGTTTTCTTCACATTGAGTTGTAATCCACCCTGAAGGCCGCAATCTTTGATTTTTATCAGCAAGGGCTTCCAGGCCTCCTCACTTGCAGCAAGCAAGGTTGAGTCTTTTGCACATCGGAGGTCATGAATAAGGTTCCCTTCAATCCTGATGCTACATTCTTCTTCACGTAATCCAACTGTCCTGATTACTAGCTTAACATACAGGTTGAGCAAGCATGATGAGAGGACTCCACAGTGAGGAATGGTCGGCTTTTGCCAGTCCACTGGTTACAAGTTGAGCCTTCTCGGAGGCAGGATGGGAGAGCTCACAGGCACCGAGAAAGAACTACAAGCAACGCACATCCCCTGGATCCTGAGATCTGGGTGCAGAGAGGCGGCAGCAGCAGAGGCCAAGGTACTAGCAGTGTAAGCCAGCGAGGTGGGCTGTATGAGACATTCAGGTGTCAGCTGAATGCCTTCAGAGAGGAGGCTGGCTCCCAGAGTGGGATACTATTTGGGCATTTATCAGCGCTAAAAGAATTTTGTAACATCCGTTGGGCTGCGATCCGCATGGTCAGCAGTTCGAAACCACCAGAGGCTCCGAGGGAGAAAGACTGGGCTTTCTACTCCCATAAAGAGTTACAGTCTCAGAAACCCACAAGGAAGGGTCGCTATGAGTCTGCATTGACTCGATGGCTGTGAGTGTGGTGCCCAAGCAGAGCAGAAGTCAAAGGGACTCCTGGCTGAGGTCCCGCCCCCTTCTCCCCTGACCTTCCACGGGGAGTGGTTCTGTGCTTCTGGGTTCATCCAGTGAGGGAGGCCCTGAGCTGATGGAGTGTGCCCAGGCCATATACCCCTGTGACGTCACTCCTGCTTTGAGCTCTGCTGATGACCAGGGACGTCAGGCCGATCTATCTTTCTGCAATTCGGAGACAAAGTAAGAGTCATCCACGCTGTGCTCTTTAATCAAAGTGTATGAGAAACCCCATATTTGGGGGGTTGGGTTATTTGGTTACTCTATTTTAATTTACACCTCCTCATTCTAGCTCTAAGGAGCCCTCGTGGCTCAAGGTAAGCGGTTAGCAGTAACCAAAGTGCTGGTAGTTCAAATAGACACAGCAGCTCCGCAGGAGGAAAGCCTTCTGCTCGGCTCCCAGAAAGATTCCAAAATCCCAATGAAACTCACGGCCACTGAGCTCATCCCACTCCTGGGGACCCGATCGGGCAGGGTAGAAGTGCCCTTGTGGGTTTCTGAGACTGCAACTCCAACGGGAGTAGAAACCTGGGTCTTTCTCCCTCAGAGCAGCTGGTGGTTTCGAACTGCTGACCTTGCAGTTAACAGCACCAGAGCGCCGAGAAAACCCTATGGAGGCAGTTCCACTCTATCACATGGGACTGCGATGAGTAGAAAATTGACTGGATAGCACCCAACAGCAATAGCACCCGAGTTCTCTCAGGCCTCTCCGGGGCTGGCGTCTGGGCTTTCTTTCAGGTACCTCTCTGTGAACTCACACCTCCAACCTCACGGTTAGTAGCCTAGCCCACTGACCATTTACCCCCCCAGAGGCCACCTACTCTTCTTTCATTTCATCTTTTAGCATTTCTTCCGACAATATGTCAAAGCTATGCTGCCACTCAGCTACTTCCTCTGAAGTGGGCAGTCAGTTCCTTCTTCGTTGTCTGTTCTGAGTCTGGAAGCTCCGAGGAAAGCTGCCCACACTGAGTGGCCCTGTTGACGTTTGAAGTACCAGTGCCATCGCTTCCAGCATCACAGCCACCCACAAGCCACCACAGTAGGACACATTGACAGACAAGCAGCAGTCAAGAGATCAAAAAAATGCATTGCATTAGGTAAATCTGCTGCCCAAGACCTCTTTAGGGTCCTGAAAACCAAGAATGCTACCTTGAGGACTAAGATGACCCGACCCAAGTCACGGCATCTTCCATTGCCTCGTACGCACGGGAAAGTTGGCCATGGAATAAAGAAGATTCTCTGTGTTTGAACTGTGGCGCTGGAGAAGCATTTTGACCATACCACAAACTGCTAAAAGGACAAACGGGTCTGTCTTGGAAGAAGTATGGCCAGAGTGTTTCTTAGAGCCAAGGGTAGTGAGACTTCTTCTTACCTACTCTGGACATGTTGTCAGGAGAGACCGGTCCCTGGAGAAGGACAGCATGTTTGGTAAAGTGGAGAGGCAGCGAAAGAGAGGAAGGGCTTCAAGGGGGTGGAGGGCACAGTGGCTGCACCATGGGGCTCAAATCTAGGGACAATGGTGAGGATGGCGCCGGACCGGGCGATGCTTTGTTCTGTTGGGCATAAGGTCACTATGGGTTGGAACCGACTGGAAGGTGTCTAAGAACACAACAGCATTCCTTCCTTTTTCTCCAGCTCACGTATCAGCATCACTTAATACAATTTCAAATGGCTTTCTGAAACAAGATACATTAACTGAACAGATATTCTATTGAGGGAGATGAGGATATAGTTAACTCAGAGAAAAAACTGCCCCCCTTTTTTTCCGGTAGCATGGAGGACAGTTTGTGGATTAAATGTCTAAAACCGGGTTTGGAGCCAATCTGGAGCAGAGAGATTGCCCACAGGCTTTGGGACGTTAGCTCTTGGAAGCTACTGTGTAGGGTGATGGTGGTGATGCGTCTTCCCACGTGCCACGTAGATGTTACCTTTAAACTATCCCTGTGATGTAGCAAAAACCATGGAGGCAAAGTGAGGTCACGTGGCTGGTCCAAGAGCCCAACTCCGGTCCACCTGATTGCAGAGCCCATTCACGTGTTGCTCAATTTAAGGACAGAGCACTGCAGCTCTCGAGCTGGCCAGTGATGGAATGGAAACGACTCCCACGTGGTTTCTTCCCGCCTCTCAGCCTGGTCCAGCGGAGGCTGGGTGACCATCTGTTAGGACTACTGGGGAGATTAATTTAGACAACTTGTGAGCGTCTCTCCAGCTCTGAGCTCTGTGACTACCTGATGGGCAGTCCTGTGGGGAAGGAATTCGATTTCTACTTTGTAGTTCTGCTCAGTAGAGCAGCCTTTCTCCGACTTTTCCGTCTAGTAATCCCAGGGTCAGAATAAAGGGAGGTCCCAGAAGTAACTGCAAATGGCTGCCTGAAGCAGAAATTCTGTGGCAAATCGGGAAAAGAAATCATTTGAACTCTGCAGTGTCTACGAAAGTATCTTGTTGGTCTTAAGAAAGAATGCTTTAAATGTGAGAAGATATTTATGAAAGCACGGCTATTCCTTGTCGAGTTTCCATGCCCCCTCCCCAGTCAATCTTCCTTTAAATGCGGCTCATCAGAACACGCTGAGGGAAGGGTGTGGAGGCCACACCTGCCCTTTAGTTGAGAAGGAAGGAACATCCAATTCCACACCAGCCAAGGCATATTCCCATCAAGCAGACGCCAGACAGACAGGCG
The DNA here is from genome assembly GCF_000313985.2 of Echinops telfairi. Lineage (NCBI taxonomy): Eukaryota > Metazoa > Chordata > Mammalia > Afrosoricida > Tenrecidae > Echinops > Echinops telfairi. The sequence continues at coordinate 2,737,604 of NW_022105855.1, forward strand.
TGTACCCTCCAACCGCTTTCACCTTATTCTGACACCAACAGCACCCTCCCCCGCCCCCACCCCGCCATGGCACGCTACTTCTCTGCTGGGTCTGAGAACCCTTTGTAATGGCCCCACAGAACTCATAGAAATACGACGATGGCATTCACTAGGGAAGCTAACAGATTGTAAAATGTAAGGATACAGTTCATTTTCTTCAGTGCCTCTTCTCAGCCATGCGAGCACGTATGTCTCTCTTGGGTACTTGGCCTGCCAGTCGCAAGATCTTTTGACTTTTTCCCGGCTTGGGCCAGCTCCTTCAGTGTTGACAAATGCTCAGAGGGCCCTCCACTCTGCAAACCAGCTTCCTAGCCAGAGGCACCGAGCTGTGAGCCGGGAGGAAGGCAGCCACTCCGCCCCAACGTCTCCTTGCAGCTGCTCTGCCGCCTTGCCTTGAAGGGGCACACTTCACGCCTGGGTCTTCCTTCTTGCTGGTCCTGGGGCTCTCTTTGCCTGCTTCTCTAAGGGCTCACGTGGTGGAAGGGCTAGGCCGACCAATCCCCTCTATGCGAGTCTCCCAGGCCCTGTCTCCTACACAGTCACTTAATGGGTGTTAAAGACTGTAAAATGAAGAGCTATGCCAAATAATTTTACTTCACTGCCAGGCACCATAAAGCAGCCCCTGGTGGCATAGTGGGCTATGCATTGGGTTGCTAACCACAGGGTCAGCAGTTTGAAACCACCAGCCGCTGCTCTGGACAAGGCTTTCTACTCCCATAAAGAGTCACCATTTCAGAAACCCACAGGGGCAATGCTCCCCTGTCCTGCAGGGTCGATCTGAGCCAGGATCGACTGGAGGGCAGAGTTGGGTTTGGGTTTGTTCTTTATTATATAGTTTTACATCCCCAGCACACCACCGAGGCTCCCCGGGGGAAGGGAGACTGAGGAATAAACATTGCAGACACGGAATCGGATTTTTTATTCTCAAAGAAAGGCTGTGGGGGAGTTCCTAAGAGTTGCCTCTATGCTGCTGTGGAATGTATCCTCTTGAAAAATGGCAAGTAACCAGCCATGGAAATGTTTCCAAGCTGAGATTGGTCATGGTCCTGGAGAAGCTGACACAGAGTTCCACTTAGGAAATATGAGTGTCACAACAGATTCACAGCTACGAGAAAAGGGGTGGGCACACACGTGTGCTCTACCATCCGACAGAGACGCCAAGCTGACAGAAATGCTATCACAGATAATGCTCATATAATCTTCACTATGTGCCAGGCTCTGTTCCCAAAGCTTTACTGTATCATTTAACTGTTGGTCAAAAAACCCAAAAGCAAACTCGAGTTGATTCCAACACATAGTGATCCTCTAGGACCCAGTAGAACTGTCCTTGTGGGTTTCTGAGTCTGTAGCTTTACAGGAGTAAATGTCTTGCCTCTTTCCCAAGGAGTCGTTTTGAACTGGTGACCCTTGTGGTGAACAGGCTCACTCATAATCCACTGTGCTGTGTTGTCAAGTTGGTTGTGATGCAGAATGACCCTCGCATAAAAGAGGGCAACAGCTCGTGGTCCTGTGCCACCCTCACAATCCTTGCGATGTTGCAGCCACTAGTCTCTCAGTGAAGGGCTTCCTTTTTGCTTCCGACCTTGCCAACCATGATGACCTTCTCCGGGGACTAATCCCTCCTGGTACATGTTCAACGGACACGAGCAAGTCTTGCCACCCTTGCTTCTAACAGCCATTCTAGCTATCCTTCTTCCCAGAGGGATTTGTTCCTTCTCACGGTCCACGGTATGTTCAAATCTTCACCAACAGAATAATTCAATGACATCAGTTCTTCAGTCTTATTCATTGTCAACCTCCCCCTGCATGTGAGGCCACCGAAAATTCCATGACTTGGGTCAGGTGCACACTAGTCCTCAAAATGACACCTGAAGTTTTGACATACTAAGGGCAGCAGGTTTTCACAATATGACATGCAATTTGATGTATTGACTCCTGTTTCTATGAGTCTTATTGTGGAGCCACGGAAAATGGAATCTTTGACGACTATGATGGATTCTCCATTTAGCATAATATTACTCATTGGTCCAGTTGTGAGGATTTTGTTTCTTTATGTCGGAATATAACACAGCCCAACAAAAGAGAAAACATTTCCTAGTCTCTTGCTTTTTAGGCCTGTTCCCAGGGTTATTTGGGGAGCAGATTCAGAAAGTTGTATCGATAGACTGCAGCAGCTCTAGTTTCTTAGAGAATACAGTGGTATTCCACTGTATTTTCATCTATTAAGTTATACTGATTTGTTGATTATCATCCTAATTTTAAATATGAGAATAATTCAGACTCACAAATTAGAGGATAAGACAAAAAAGGCGAGGCGTATTTGAAAAAGAATCAGGTATTAAGGGATTCTCCAGGGAAACTGGATATAGACCCATGGTGGCTACTTGGGTATTCATTGAACTGCCAATAATAAGGTCAGCGGTTCAAACCCATCCTGTACTCTGAAGCCTTTAAAAGATTGAAACCCAAAGGGGCAGTTCTTCT